>NW_006285798.1:1125474-1135994 GCF_000327345.1 Myotis davidii
ACCAAAAAATATTCTTGGGGAGGAGGAAAGGCGTGTGCGGTGAGGGAAGAGATTGGACAATAATCGTGCACCTATGGATGAGGACAGTGGGTGAGGAGTGAGGGCGGAGGGTGGGGTGGGAACTGGGTGGAGGGGAGTTATGGTGGGAAAAAAGAGTAACTAATGTAATAATCTGAACAATAAAGATTTAATTAAAAACAAAACAACAAAAAAAATAAAAATGTGGGTTTCCAGAAAATCTAATCTTGAACCAAATTCCTTGTTGGACTTGCAAGGTGGCAGCTGCTCCCCTTTGGCATGTGACCTCGAGATCCTCACAGACAAGAGGTTCTTAACAGAGGTGATTAGCTCCCACAGGAACATCTGACAATGTCTGGAGACATTCCTGATTGTCACAACTGGAGGGCAGAGGGTGCTATTGGCACCTGGCAAAGAGGCCAGGGATGCTGCTAAAGATCCAACAATGCACAGGACAGGCCCACAACAAAGAATTATCCAAAACAGATTGTCAAACTGCAGCGGGAAGGCCGGGGAGGGTTGGGGGGCGGGAGGTAGGGGGGTAAAAAAAAAGAAAGAGAGGAAAATAAAAAAAGAATTATCCAGCCCAAATGTTAACAGTGTGAGGGTTAAGAATCTGCCAGAGACCCTGGTCCTACCCCGCCAACACCTGAGTGTGTACTCCTGGCACCAGCTGACTCTTAAAGACCCTTCCTGCTCTGAGATCTGGGAGACTGGGAACTTTAACCCCTTGCCCCACCCCTTGGCTACCCTTCTATGAGTGTTTCAAGGGCGCTTCTGCCCAGGTGAGTCCCTCGTCTCTTCCCACAGAGGGGAAGGTGGAGAGGGTCACTTACATGGCTTTGGTTTCCAGATGCCCTCTTGTGGCTGAGGATGTCATGAGCAGCACTGAGCATCACCACGTAAGAGAAGTTGTTGCAAAGGCCCAAGAGCCTGGAGTGAGGACAGATTTCCCCCGCATTTACTGAGATATAATGGACATATTAGAACAGATCTTAACCTCCTTTCAGGCCCACAATCTAACTGCAATCCTAGCACCAATCCTCCCCTTTCCTTCAATCAAGCTCCCACTTTTTTCTCTATCACCAGACCTCGTCTCCATTCAGTGTTAGGGTTGGAAATATGGGCTTTGGGATCACAGAGTTGGGTTCACATCTAGTCTCCCAGACTTCTCCCAGGAAGAGGAGAGAGTCATCCTTGATGACCGTTCCTCTGAGCTCCCCCCAGTTCCTGGGGCATTTCTCATCCACCGAGCCTCTGTCTCGGATGCGCTGTGGGTCAGTAAAAAGCTCCTGGGGCTTGAAACCAAGGGCTATGTTCAGGCCCCAAGTCTGCTGCTTCCTACTTGAGTGGCCTTGGTCTACTCATGTGTCAAGCGGCGACACAAATTTCTCTTCCACCTGGAGCAGTTCCGGAAGGGTCAAAACAAGATAATACCAAAGTCCCTTATGATCCATGAAGGATCTTGTTTGCATACATTCATCCCCCAGAGCAGCACTCAGTGATGGGAATGGAACTGGGCCCAGCGCCAGAGATTTCATGCGTCCTTTTCACAAGCCCATGAAGGGGGACTATTGCTCTTCCCATTTCACTGCTGAGAAACAGACTCAGAGGGGCTATGTGACTAGAGTTTCATGGGAAGTCACTTCTAACCCAATCTGCCACCCAAGTCCTCGATGTTTAGGTGGTGCCAGGATTTTTCAGCATTTAAAGTAATTTTAGGAGGCAGATGGATGCTCTTATAAAAAGTGCCCAGCCCTTGTGGCTTAGTGGTTGAGTGTTGACCCATGAAACAAGAGGTCACAGGTTTGATTCCTGGTCAGGGCTCATGTCCGGGTTGCGGGCTCAATCCCCAGTAGGGGGCATGCAGGAGGCAGCCGATCAATGATGTTTCTCTCTCTCTCTCCCCCTCTCCCTTCCTCTCTCTCCAAAAATCAATAAACCATATATTTAAAAAGTAGCGATGCACTTATTTAAGTGTGCATTAGGAAAATATTGGCTTTCCATAGAGTAGTGGTTTAAAGTTTTCTTTAAAAAAATACGTATATTGCCCTGGTCGGCTGGATCAGTGGTTAGATGTCGACCAGCAGAGGGAAGGGTGGGTGAGTGCGGGAGGCAACCAATCCCTGTGTCTCTCTCACCCCGATGCTTTCCTCTCTCTCTTTTCTCCCTCCCTTCTAACTCCAGAAATCAATGGGAAAAATATCCCCAGATAAGGATGAAAAGAAAACCCCCAAAACGTATATTTATGAATTTAAAGGCTTAATTGGTTGGAATAAAAACAAGTAAGTAATCCCACAGGTGGTATGAGGATCTGGCCAAAATGTTAAGGTGGTAAGTAAATGAGTTAAATTTGGGAAATTTACACATTGCCTCAGGCAAACCAAGTGGCTCAGTAAATATTTGTGGATTCAGCTCCCTTTTCCAACTCTCTCCTCCCCTCTCTCCTCCGGTGGCCTCCCTCTTCCAGCCCCTTTTCACTCTGTTGAGCTCTTGGGCCACTCACCAGAAGCCCATCGCGTTCTTCCAATGGGCGCCCTGCCGGTCCGGCGGCGGGGGCCGAGGTTCCCGAGGTTCCCGAGGTTCCTGGGCCGCGCGCTGTCCTGCGAGGGCGAGAGAAGGCATGACCCCCACCCTCTCAGGGGTATGGTGACCCCACGGTGTCCTCCGGGTGGCGCCTGCTCCGCTCCGGAGCTGTCAGGGGGGTCCCGGCCAGAGGCAGTCGCTCCAGCGCGGGGGCCGCAGTACTCACCCTCGGAGTCTGAAAGGCGTCGCCGCGAGCCCGCCGCGCTGCCTCCCATGGCATCAAGTTCAGGGTCCCCAGGGGTCCAAAGTCAGCGCACGTTTGGAGTCCGCTCCGATGGGACGGGGAGGGTCTGTGCCCTGTGAGAAGGGTCAACGCCCCACTGCTGGTCCCACCTGCGCTTCTCTGCTGCGCACCCCGAAATCCACTACGCGAAGCCGGGGATCCATCTCGCGGCCTCCCACGCCCCACCGTCGGACTCGCCCCCGCCCCTCTAAAGCGGAGGGGGGGGTGGTCCCTGCAGCCTGTACCTTTAAGAGCAGCTGAACATTCCGCACCACGGAGCAGCAGGTCGGCGGGTCACGTGACGGCGCCGGCGGGTTCCCCCATCACGTGCTCGGAGGTCCTCACCACTTCCGGGTTTCCTCTCTAGCTTCGCTGTAGGCCTCGCCAGCTGCGGGGTGTGGGCCGAGAGAGGCCAGGAGAACCCTGGAACCGCTGGTTTAAAACTGCAGTGGGCAGGATCAGCACGAAGAGCCCTGACGTTAGATGAACGGCGCCCGCGGCCGCCACGGGTCTTGTGCCAACACTCATCATGGCTGCGCGCAGCTTCAGCGCCCGCGGCCCTCACCTGCCAGAAACAAATATGGCCGCCCTGCGACTCATTTCAGCCGCGACCGTTTCTGGCCGGGAACAAAGACGGACTGCTGCAGGCCGTTCTTATTCCTTTCTGTTGTCCTGACATGGCTTTAGAAACGGAATGTAATGGTAACACCCGCCTAAGAGGACGTCATGAAGTATTTATGGGCAGTATCCAAGGCGTAAAGAGGTCCCTTTACCAAATCATTCTAGAACCAAAGAATATCACAGGAGTCCAACCCCCGCTTTTACAGGTGAGGAAACAACAAAAAAGGAAAGTTACTGATGATCATACAAAGTTAGATGTGAAGGTGACCTTAGGAAAGCAGCCGGCTAAGCAGGCTCCTGGGGATTCCTGCCTGCTCCCAGGGGGCCGGACCAGCCGATTCTAAGGCCCAAGGTTCTGATTCTGTGATCTCATGCCCTTTATCTAAGTAGGAATTTAGGAAGTGGGGCTCCAGAGGCGGATTAGAGGAAGAGGTGGAGATCAATGCCACTTCACATAGTCCCAAATAAGGAGGGATTCTCTCACCTTCCTCTAGGTCAGCGGTTCTCAACCTGTGGGTCGCGATCCCCTTGGGGGCCGAACGACCCTTTCATAGGGGTTGCCTAAGACCATCGGACAACACATATAATTACATATTGTTTTTGTGATTAAGCACTATGCCTTAATTATGTTCAATTTGTAACAATGAAATTGTCACCACAACATGAGGAACTGTATTAAAGGGTCGCGGCATTAGGAAGGTTGAGAACCACTGCTCTGTGTGGTCAAGCAGCATTCTGTGATTTCTCCATTACCTCCTTCCCCCGCTGATATCTCCTACGGGCTTCCAATCCCTGTGCCCCCCCTCCGTCCCCCGCCTTCCGCTCTTTCTCACAAGCAGGCCGCCAGGCTGCTGTTAGAAATGTGATCCTTTCCCTTTGGTCTTCCCAGGTCACTCAACCAATGAAAAGTGGGGTTCTACACCCATGCAGGGCTCTAGAAACTCATCAATGTGTCATACCTGGCCTCTGCCCTCAAGGAACTGACAGGAGGGTGGGAGGCAGACACAAATAACCACAATTCAAAACCTAGCTAAGTTTTGTTTCACAAGCATGACTCGGCAGATTAGGAACAGCATTGAAGCCGCCAATCCAGCCCCTTCTTCCCCTTGGGGAAGCATTAATGACCCTGAAATGAGAAGCCATAGCTCTTACCAGCCCCCTACCTACTCCCACTCCTTGTCCCCAAGCGAAACAGGAACCACAAACCCCAGCTTCCTCTCAAAGTGTCTGTGGCTTGTGGGGAGGCGGAAATGGCTGAGGTGTGAATACAAGACCTGAGTCACTTGAGCTGCAGTTGCCACATGCACCCTCCCCCATCCCCAATTCTGAGGTCTCCTGCTCCCATTTTTTCCCTTTCTGGCTTCTGCCTTTGCCCTTTAGCTCAAAATATGCACCTGAGTTCCTTGTGGGGTGCACACCCATTTTCCAGCCTGGGCTGGAAGCTGCCGTGGGCATTGCCGGAGGTGGGTAGGGCCTGGGGTAAGGATACGTCAGGGGGGAACAGGGGAAGAGGAAGTGCTTGGGTCCTGGGTAAGACTGGCTTGTCTTGGTGGGTGGGGACGGTCATTGTCAGCTTTCTGGACACACAGACACAGACAGGATGGATTTCCTCCGGCTGCATCTCCCAGGGCTGCACCAGGCCTTGAGGGGGACACTGGTGAGAGGGGCAAAGAGATGCCAGGGACTTTCACCCTGCTCCCCGGGACCTTACCTTCCCTCCTCCCTTTGGGTCTCTCAGACTTGAGATTCCTTCCCTAGGATAAGGCAGCCTCTAAAGCAATCTTTTCTGGATTTCAATCCTCCCCCCTCCACAAACCTATCCACATACCCGAGTCTAGGCCCTTTGCTATTCCTTCTGCAGATCCTGTTGTCCTCCTCCCAGAACCCAGAACCCCTCCTCCTATTCTGAGTTCCTCTGTCCCAGGGCCCGCAGGAGAGAGCTGGGCCTTCCCTTAATGCCTTTGTCTCCCCCTCTCCCCATTCTTCTAGGATTCTTTAAGTACCTTTGTCTCCTACCTTTTGGGGGATGAGGTCCCTACTGTAGAGAGGGGAGAGGCGTGCGCAGCTCAGGAACTGGGGGAGGTGGCTACAGGGAGGCCAGGAAGAAGTGTAGAGGAGGAAGCCCAGGAGGCCCTGGAGGTTGTGGGAGGCAGCCAAAGCAAGGGGGACAGAGGACTGAGAGGGCCTGGAGAGGCTAGAAGACACCAGGAGGGAAGCTCAGCTACAGAACAGACCTGGAGTTGGGGAGAAGGCAGCTCCCATGGATCTCAAGGAAATAGGCAGGACACTGGGGCGCGGGAGGCAGTCAAGGCTTCCAGGTGCCAGGAGCCAAGTGCCCTCTTGGAGGCCAGAAAGAAGTCTGACGCAGGGTCTGAGGCTGGCGGAGATGGGAGCAGCCCAGCCCAGGAGAGTCAGGAGTGCAATGAGCAGGAAGTGAACAGAGAAGAGACACCGAGAACCTGGGAACAGGAGGAGGAGGAGGAGGAGGAGGAGGAGGAGGAAGAGGTCAGGGCCAGAGAGCCAGGGGGGGCCAGAGGGGTGGAGTCAGAGTGGACCTGGCGCAGGGAACCTGAGGGAAAGGCTGGTGCCCATGGCCAGAGGGCAGCAGGGAATGGCAGGGAGGCAGAACAGGCAGTCAGGGAGGCCCAGGGAGCTGGGGCCAAAGAGGCCGGGAGGGAAGGAGAGGTGGTGGCCGTGGAGAGGGATGGCCAAAGCACAGAGGCACCAGGGACTCAGGACCCAGGGGCAGCATCTGAGGATGGGGCAACCTTGGGTGGAGAGGAGTTCAGGACAACCTCAGGTGGGGAGGAGGCCTGGACAGTCTCAGGTGGGGAGGAGGCCTGGACAGTCTCAGGTGGGGAGGAGGCTGGGACAACCTCAGGCACAGAGGCAGCTGACTTCCCAGGAGTCAGGGAGACAGAAAATGGGGCAGTCCCAGGAGATAGGAGCCTAGAGGGTGCTGGGAGAGTCTGGGCCCTAGGAGAGGCCTCCAGGGGAGCCCAGGAGGAGGAGGTGGGTGGACATAGAGAGGCTGAGGTGAGCCTGTGCCTGAAACAGACTCCGGCCCTGGGAACGGAAGGAATGGGAGAAGCGGCTGAGGTCCAGACAGCAGGGAAGGAGGCCGCGGAGCGCCAGGGGTCAGAGTGGGAGGCAGGGGAGGGCGTTGAGGGTCAGGCAGATCAGGATGGGAAAGAGGCCGAGGCAAGGCAAGACACAGAGATCAGGGCCACTCAAGCCAGTCCGGAGGAAGTGGTGCAGGCACAGGGGGCCAAGGAGGAGAAACAGAGTTGCTGGGCCGTAGAGGCTGAGCTCTCCCAGGACCAAGTGGCAAACAAGGCCGAAGGCGATGCTGACTTTGCGGCAACCCCAAAGGCCACAGCGGAAAAGGAGTCCGGGGAGAAGAGGAGTGCGGCGGGAGCTCACATGGGTCGAGAAGAATTTGGGGTAGAGGGTGGTGGCCCAGAGCACAAGGTCACTGAAGTGTGGGACGTTGAGCAGATAGGCGGCCTGCAGACCCCCGTGGAACGCCCCGGGGAAGAGCAGCAGGTGGAGGAAGAGCGCTGGAGCATTCCAGCCCAGAGCGAAGGGGAGGCAGAAAGGAGCCTGGAGGGCAGTCCCCGGCACACGGGGTATGTGAGGCCTGAGGCCGAAGTCTGGGAAAACCGGGGGAAAAGGGACGTGGAGAGAGGGAGTACCCAGGAGGAGAAAGTAGGTATGGAAGAGGAGGGGGAGGCCGCGGGAGGCCAAGAGCCCGCACTGCCACAGGTCCTGGGGGCAGGCGGAGAGTGGGAGGAAGCAAAGGAAGCAGGGCGTGGAGCAGAGAGCCCGGAGCTGGATGGAAGGCACGGGGCAGAGTTAGGGACAGGCTGGTCCCTGGGTGAGTCAGATGCCAGAGAAACTGAGGATGAGGAGGTGGGGGCCGCAGTGCCCTGGGAGGCAGAGAGAACACCCAGGGGAGGCGGGAGGCTGGAGGAGGCAGTGTCGAGCTCCCAGGACAGCGAGGTCACACGGGCCAGTTCCTCGGCTGCCGGGATTGTGGAGCATAAGGCAGCTTCAGATGAGAGGGCTGCTGGGACTGGGGAAGGGCCTGAAAGAGAGACGGGGGAAGCGTGGGATGGGGCATTTGGAAGAGGCTGGGACTCAGAAGGGAGAGAGGAAGCTGGCAGAGGTGCAGAGGTGACGGAGGCTGCAGAGGGAGAGAGCAGAGGCGGGCAGGCATTTGGCCGGGAGGGCTCCGCAGAAGAGGAGGTTCCTGGCAGAGGGGGCCAAGTGGAGGCTTTTGAGGCTGGGGAGGGTGAGCCAGGGGGGGAGGCTGGGGAATTGGCAGTGGCAGACGGAAGCTGTGGGATGGGTGGCTTTACCTCGGGCTCCCAGGCGGTGAGGGCAGAGGGGACCATGGTCGTCGTGGAGGCCGAGGGGTTCCCAGAAGGGCAGATGCTGTTAGAGAAAGAGGCTGGGGCACAGGAGGCAAGGCAGCAGGGACGAGGCAGCGAGGGGCAGCGTGGGGACCACGGCCCTGAGGCAGAGGCACACACGCCCTGTGGAATGGAGGACGTGGAGGTGAGTGGACACCAGAGGCCAGAGGCCAGGGAGCTTGAGGCAGAAGACCTGGAGGACGCCCAGGGCCAGGAGGACCAGCCAGCAACCCAGGAGCCTGGACCACGTGAAGAGGCTGCCCGAGGGGATGCTCAGGGCAGCTGGAGTGAGGTAAGGGCTCCGGGAAGGGTCCGGGGCCAAACAGACCAAAATCCTGAAGCCAGCCCCTACCACTCAGTGCTCCCTCCCCGCAGGCCCTCCTCCCTGTGTCTCGCCTGGACGTCTCTGTCCCGCGGAGCCGTGTGCTCCTCTCCCGCAGCGCCTCACAGCGTCGCTCCAGGCCCTCTTTCCGGCGCATCCCCGCCCCTGAGCAGCAGCAGGAGCCTGCCAGCCCCCCACCCGAGGAAGAGCTGTCAGCCCCTGAGCAGAGACTTCTCCACCCAGAGGAACCCCCAGAGCCAAGCCTCCCTAGGTCTGAAGGGACCCCAGTGCCAGCTAGGAGAAAGCCCCTGGGACACGGGTAAGCGCTGGGTGAAGTGACTGGGCTGGGCTGGGCTGGGCAGGAGGCTCTGGACACTGGAGACCAGCTCCCAGCCTGTCTTCCATTTCCAGGTTTGGCTTTGCACACCCCGGCATGATGCAGGAACTGCAGGCCAGGCTGGGCCAGCCAAAGCCCCAGTGATGGCACCGAGACCCGGGAGCCAGGCCCTGAGTGAGAGGCGGAGGGCTCGGCTGAACCCTGCTCAGCCTGCCTCCTTCGGCCACTTGGATGCACCCTGTCCACCCGCTGGGCCTCAGTTTCTTGCTGTTCCATCCACGAAGCAGACAGAACCAGCCATCTCTGAGAATCATGAACTTAAGGAATCTGACTCTCCAATGCAGCTGATGGACCGCCTGCCCCACGGGGACCACTGCTCACAGCCTGTCCTGACTACCTCCCCAACCGGTCTGGGCAGCTGTCTGGAGGCCTAGAGGGGACAGGGACAGTCTCCCACAGCCTCCCCTCTCCGCTTGCCCCCCTTTTCCAAGCCCCTCCCCAAGCCGCGGAGAGTTGTGGGAGGAAGGCAAACCTCTGGGGTGAAGGCAGCCGGAGGAAAGGGGTGAGGAGGGCCTATGGAGCTCCATTTACAATCAAAGGTTTGATGTAAGTGGACCAGCCACCTTAAGGAGCTCAGCCTCAGAACTCTGCTAGTTACTGTGGCAACCACCAACTGAGCAAGCCAGAGTGGAGAAAGGTGGGCCAGGAACCCCAACGTGTAGGAGCAGAGAGGGATCCAGGGTGGCCAGAGGCAGCAGAGCCCATTCTGCGCCCCCTTTGGGTATCAGACACCCCTTCTCTGAAAAGAAGCCGAGGCAGAGAGAGGGTGAGAGTGCTTTATTAGGCACCCAGAATGGCGGCCTAGCCGAGGACAGCCAGCAGGTCCCGAAACAATAAATATCCCATCATTTCCCTGAACAATAAATAAATATCCATGAAATAAATATCCAGCTAGGACTGGAGGGGCCTTAAGTTATTGGGGAGGGTCTGGGGAGGGCGGGCAGTAGAGTCCTGCCTTGTCTAAGGCAGGGAGCTGGTGGCTGTCCTGTTGGCCCAGACTCGTTGTGAAATCCTAACCGGCGAGGGAAGGGGCTGAGAAACCACTCCATCAGGGCTGGGAGCCAGCCAGTGTTGGGCACCCCAAGGCCTGGTCTGGGTTCTTAGCTTGGGAGAGCAGCAGCAAGTCCCGCACGGCCCGCGACAAGACCAGTTCCAAGGAGTGCAGCAACTGGTAGGCATAGAGGAGCTGGGGCCAGGACATCCGGGCTGACGTCTGTGAGGGGCCATCCAGGGCCCCTGGGGGCAGCCCCTTCCCCTCCTCGTTCTCCTCCTCGGGGAGGTTGAATCCTGCAGCCAGCACCTGTGAGGAGAGGCTCATGGTCAGAAAGTGGTCCAGCTGAGATGCTGAGCGAATCCTTGTTCCTTTATGTGCCTAGTGGTGCCACATGACGTCAGAAATCATAAAGCCGTGATTTCCCTACTTCAGCTCTTCCATTATGTCATCACCTCGTGAACCCTGCCTGGTTTTGTTTTTTTGTTTCAAGAAAATGGAAGTCACAGAGCAAGCTGGTGCTTGCGGAGGAAGCTGGCTCACTCATCCAGGATTGCTCTAGGCCAGTGATGGCGAACCTATGACACTCAGAGGTGACACGTGAACTCATTTTTTTGGTTGATTTTTCTTTGTTAAACGGCATTTAAATATATAAAATAAATATCAAAAACATAAGTCTTTGTTTTACTATGGTTTCAAATATCAAAAAATTTCTATATGTGACACGGCACCAGAGTTAAGTTAGGGTTTTTCAAAATGCTGACACGCCGAGCTCAAAAGGTTCGCCATCACTGCTCTAGGCACTGGGGTTCTGGAAATTCCTCTCTTAAGGGTCATCTTAGGATCAGAAATGGGCAGAAAGGTGATACAGCTTGTCTTTCTGCTGCTTGCATTTTCGATTCTCCTTTTAATAAAGGTAACATTCTTATTTCCCTGTGACATGTTCA
>NW_006285798.1:1136061-1142024 GCF_000327345.1 Myotis davidii
AGGGAACCGACTTTATTATTGGTCCTGCTGTACTGGATGCTGTGCTGGGTGCTTCAGAGCTGTTCTCTCATTTAAGACCAAGACCCCAAGAGATTCAGGTAGAGCCAGGACCTGCTGCAGCCACACACACACACACACACACACACCCTTCACACATACACACTGGGAGGATCTGGAGGATCTCCCTTCAGACTTACCCCACCTGTGGGCATAGGGGTATTTTTAAAAGGGAGCCAATGACTCCGTTTTGGTCTCTGGGGGTCAAGGAGGGTGGGTGGGTACTCTACCTGGAAGCGAAGATGCCGCTGCAAATCTCGGAGATCCAGCCTCATGGCCCACAGCTTTATCTTCTCTGAGCTGGTCCAGGTCCCCTGGGTCCCCAGCCCTCCCAATAGGGCTTGAAAGGGGTGCAGTGTCATGGAGAGGAAGAACAGTCGCTCTGATCCCTGTGGAAGCAGAGGGAAGGGGTCAGAAAAGGTCCACAGGGCAAGGATGACCCACTTCAAACCCAACCTCATGTCTCTCTGGGCCCCATTCCCATCCCAAACTCCACCCGAATACCTGTTCTCATCAACTTCATCTCCAGTTCTTCCCTTCACTCATCACCAATCTAGTCTCCGCTGTCTTTGACCTCTATCCTATCTCCTTTCTCAGCCTCACTTTCAGTTGCATGTACGACCTCATATCTAACAACAACCCCATGTCCACTGTCTTATCACTCTCTACCCACAAACCCATTTTATTCCTGTCTTCACCATCCCATCCTATCTCCATCTCTTCACCTGTTTCAGTCTGTCTCCAACCTCTTTCCTATCCTTACTCCCATTCCTATTCCCAATTAGATTCCTTAACCATATGTCCAGACTCATCCTCTCTATCTCATCTCCAACTCCAACCCAAACCCATTCCATTCCCATCCTCACCAGTAATCCACACCCCTTCTCATTCCCAACCTTCTTCCTATTTCCAGCCTCTCCCCATTCTCATCCCTCCTCCATTCTAATTTCTATTCCTAATCCCATTCCATTCCCACCCCACCTCTTTCCATGCCCAGCTTCACTTTTACCTTCTTTTTAACTCCATTTCTTTATTCAGCTTCATCTTTATATCCGATGACATACTTAACCTCATCCATACTCTGTCCTTCAATTTATCCCCAAATCTATCTTCAGTTCAATCCCTGATTTTATCTCTATCCACCCAGCCCAGCTTTATTGCCAGCTCACTTGCAGCCCTCCCCCCCCACAACCTCTCCCACTCACAGAGAGGCTGCACCAGGCCTGGAAGGTCAGGGAAACATTGGGGAGCTGCTGTCCCAGGGGCAGGAGGTCCAGGTTCACTCCTGGCAGGTGAGCTTCAGCCTGTAGGGCAAGGTCTGTTAGTGGGGGCCAGATGGGAGTGAGGGTCTGTCCATCCCCGGAGCCAGTTGCATTAGGGAAACTCACAAAGCGGTGGGCCTGGGCCTGAACCTCGGACAGTAGCTTCCTGGCAAGATGCAGGCTGACCTTGAACTCCTCCTCTAGGCTCAGGGGGAGTCTCCCTGGGGGCCTTGGAAATCCCCAGACACCAGCTCGAGCCAGGAGCAAGGAGAGCAGCAAAAGGCCAAGCCCTGGAGAGATGAGGAGAGGGTGGGCAAAATGAGGGGAGAGCTTGAGGAGAACTTGCGAGAAGGGAGAACTCAAGAGAAGGTGCCTTTTCTGAGCCTGTGCTATGGGCCTTTGTATCATCCCACTGACCCCTCAAAAACCACTAACGGATGGAAGCTACTGAAGACAACATATGGCACATCTGTGTGACTGAAAGGCAGTGCCCTTTCCCCAGGCAGACACAGCCTTGCACAGCCCCCACTAACTCCCTTGGCTAAGTGTCTTTTCCAGTGAACTAACTGCACAACTCTGTGTGGCAGCCTGGGTGCTATTATTCTTCCCATTTTGCAGACCAGAACTGGACTCCGGATCTGTTCAGATGCAGACCCTGTGAGCTTCCCCCAGGGATCTGAGAGCAGGCACCACCTCCCCTGGAGCAGGCATACTGTTCTGCCAAGGATTCCTCGGGCTTGGCCTCGGGCCCCAGAGTGGCTGGCAATGCTGGAGGCTCTACCCCAGGGAGTCAGAGGGCAGACTGATGGAGCCGCTACCAAGGCGAGTGGGTAGCTCTGCAGTGAGGGAGGAACAGGGGTGCCGGGAGGGGGAGGAGGCCTGGAATGGGAGGTAGAGCCTGTTTCTCATTTGGATTCTTCCCTGAAGCAAGTCACCTCTTATTTCTGTGCCTCAGGCTCCCGTCTGTAAAATGGGGGAGTCGGACTAGCTGATTTCTGAAAGTGCTTCCTGTCCTGTGTTTCCTGAGCAAAAGGAAGAGGCACAATGGGGCAGGAGCTCTGGGAAGAGAGCAGCGCTCAGCGGTTTCTCCCTCAGGGAGAGGAAACCTAGCAATCCCTGGGTTACACAATTCTCCTCGAAACACAAACCAAAACAGTCCCTAAGCCTGTTCCTGCTCGCCCCCTCTCCCTGCCTCTTCCCTGTCTGTTCTTGATAACCTCGCCCTCGGCTCTGCTCCTCAAAATGTCTTCTCCGTAAAGACCACGGGGAGTTTCTGGGTAGGTCCCCCTCCCCCATGGACTTCCAGAGAGGACTTCCAGTGCCTGGCTCTCAAATTTCCAGGCTCCCTGACTTGGGGGCCATTCTGGGCTCCTGGAGACTTTGGGCAGAGTGGGGTTCTTGCCAGGTCTGTGTTGAGGGAGAGGGGTGCCCAGACTGGTGGATATGGCCCACCCAGAATTGAGCTGTGTCATTTCCTACTTCCTGCCTGAGCTCTGGAGCCCCCAGACCCTTCCCTTGGCAGACAGTCCTGGGTCCTTGGTCCTGGCCATTGAAGGTTCTGTCCCATCCTTTAGTCCTTGGTCCCTACTCTGACCCTGCTATCTGCTCTGGTCCCAGCCTCTGAGTCCTTCAGTCTCCAACTGCAGAATGGACCTCCCCCCAGGCTTCGAACTACAGACCCCTGCTGATGCCTTGGCCACAGCCCCTGACATGAGCCAACTCTTCCTGCTGTTCTTCCTCTAACCGGCCCCAGTGCTCAGCCAAGCTCATTCACTCCCACCCAACTCCTCATTTACCTGCCAGGTCTGGGTTCTGGCCAACCTGCCTGTCTAGCTCTCTCCCTCCATGCCAACCAAACTGGCTCATCCTCTCTCCAGTCGCGGCCGAACCGTCACCTGACTGTCCAGCCCTTCTTGCCCCTCCGTGCCGGTCACCTTCCCATCCTTCCGTCAGCTGTATCCTTAGTCTGCCAACTAGTAGCCCCTCAGCCCTTCACCCCCACCCCCACCAGCCAAGCTCTCCCAACCTCTGCCCAGTCTCAGCCAAGCCTCCCACCTCTCTGCCCCAAGCCCTGGCCTCAAACTCACGCCATCCAAGGTCGCCTGCCTTCTGGCCCATGGCAGGGCCCAGCCTCTTTGGCCAGCCATCTCCCGGGCCGGGGGAGTCTTATACTGGGGGCTGTGCCCAGTTTCACTTTCCGTGCTGCTTGTACTTTCAGCTTTGCTTTAACTCAGTCTTCCCTCCTCACCACCCCTTGCTAAATGGGGAAATGTAATTTCCCTTCCCAGAGGGGGTGTGGTGGGGGATGGTGGGAAGCTGGGGTTCTGTCAGTCCAAGCTGCTGACCCTGCTGAGCTCCAGGTCCAGTCTTTCCCTCACGTCCCCACTCTCAGGTGAGCCACCTGCTGTATTTGCTGGTAGGTCCCAGAGGCTTGAATCCCCTCCTGTTTCTCTGCTCTGTCGTCATCGTTCTAGTGCCATCACCTGCCTACTGTCCTTCAAAAGATGAATGGCCAGGTAAGATGACAGTCCATCAGAGCGGACTTAGGGTCTTACTCTCTTCTGGTTTACCAGATGGCTGAGGAAGGGAATACAAGGGAAGTTGGGGCTCATTGGGTGGCTGGGATGGGGCTTTGTGTGGGGCAGAGGGGTCTCAGTCTGGGCAGAGTCAGGGCACAGTCTACAGCCTAGGTCAGGGCTGGATGAGAAGTTTAATTCAGGGCCAAGTGCTCAGTCTTTCGCCAGAGTCAGATCTTGAATTAGAACTCACTCTAGAATTGGGATCAGAACATGGTCTAGGGTTGGACTCAGAGCTTTGTCTGGGGCTAGCATCCTGGCTCTGTGTTTGGGGTCAGAGCTATTAATGGCCTGGGGACTCTATGTGGGATGAACTAGGGTTGGGTTCAGTCCAGAGAGGGTACAGAGCTCGGTCTGTGGTCAAGGTTCTGACAGCTTGTGACTCAGGTCAGGGCTGGGATAAGAGCTCAGTTGATGAGCAGGTTCGGGTCCAGCCTGTGGCCAGGTTGGGTTGTGTGAGGTCAGGACCAGGCCCCAGCGAGGTTCCAGAATAGTTTCTGCTCTGTAGACAGCTGTCAAGGCTGGGTTGCATCAACCACAGATCTTCCTTCCAGCACAGCCCCGCCCTGAGCCCCACCCTGGATTTCCCATCTTCAGGGAGAAAATGGGGGTTTCTTGGTCTTCCCCAAGGCCCACTGCTGCCACTTTCCTTTTGGGACCTGCGGGGTTTCCCTATTGGGTCCCTGCTGTGAGACAGAAACCAAGGGGTCTTCCCCTTCCTATGCCCTGTCTCCTCAGCCCTGCCTTGGCACTGCCTACCAGGGTAGCCTGGGACCAACTGCCAGGGAAGTACCAGCACCAGCCAGGGACCAATCCCTGAGGACTGTGGAGGAGAAGGAGAAGGAAGAGCGATTGGCATTTGCCTAGCCCAGACTGGTTTCCCTTGCTGTGCCCCCCTGTGTGTTCCCAAGTCATTATTTAAATTTTATTGAAATAATTGGGGTGACATTTGTTAATAAAATTACATATAGGTTTCATTTAAACAATTCTATAATTCATCACCTCTATGTTGTAGTGTGTCTTTATCATGCAAATTGCAGTCTCCTTTTGTCACATTTATCACCCTTTACCCATGCTCCCTGCTGGAGGAGGGGGTCCTACACATCCTTAGGCTCACGGTGAGGACCGACAGAGGCTCTGGTTGGCTTTCCTCACATCCCCAAGTCTTGCCATCATCCTAGAGACATGCCCACACACTCACTCCCTGACCATAGCCATGCCTGACCTCTCAAATCCTGAACCCCATCTCTTGCTCTCTGGCCCTCCCAACCTTCTCTTAGGGTTCCCCGAGACCTCTGCCCCTTGCTGCTTCTCTGTCCTCCTCAGTCAGGCTGCAGCTGGCTCCTCCAGCCTCACCTCTCACTCCCACTCTACTCCCGCTCCAGCCCCTGCAGCTTCATGCTTGAACACGATGAGCCACCTCATACTTCTTTGCCTTTGCACAAGCTGGTCTCTGCCTAGAATGCCCTCCCTGCCTTATAGATCTTGTCACAGGCTTCCCCCTGAATGGCTTATTCTTTCCTGCCATAAAGCTTGTCTGCAATGGGCACTGAACATTTGCTTATCTCGCGCACTCTCTCCTCACTCATACCACTCCAGCCATACCGGCCTCCTCGTTGCTCCTAGAACATGCCAGGCATGCTCCTGCCTCAGGGCCTTTGCACTGCTGTTCCTTCTGCCTGAACATCCTTCTTCCAGATATCTGCAACGCGTACCCTCGCCTTACAATCTCTGCTCAAATGTCAAGTTCTCAAATAGCGTCTTTAGGGACCACGCTACTAAAAACTGCAGCCCTGCCGCCAGCCCCCTCTACTCCTCTCCTGCATTTTCCCCCTGCATAGCATTTTTATTTTATTTTACTTAAAAAAAATATATTTTATTGATTTTTTACAGAGAGGAAGGGAGAGAGATAGTTAGAAACATCGATGAGAGAGAAACATTGATCAGCTGCCTCCTGCACATCTCCTATTAGTGATGTGCCCGCAACTAAGGTACATGCCCTTGACCAGAATCGAACCTGGGACCTTTCAGTCCACAGGCCGACGCTCTATCCACTGAGCCAAACCGG
>NW_006285798.1:1142068-1168811 GCF_000327345.1 Myotis davidii
CATTACACTGAAATTCAGAGAAATATGAGACTTTTCAAAAATATGCATATGCTGGTGCTATCCTTGGCTAAACAGAGTGAATGCTATTACTATAAGAGATTAAAAAGTCAGAGGCTTCCACAAATCATCTTAGTGATGTGACCCCAGTAAAGGTACATGACCTTTTATGGAATCGAACCTGGGACCCTTCAGTCCGCAGGCCGACGCTCTATCCACTGAGCCAAACCGGTTTCGGCAGCATTTTAGATATATAATATTTTTATGTATTTAACATTTTCTCAATTATTTTTCGTTTGTCTTCATGTACATGAAGATGTGGGTTCCAGAAAGGTGGGGATTTTTGCCTGTTTTGTGCCCTGATGTGTTCCCAGTAGCTGACAATAGTAGGTTCATGTTTACTCACCCAACAAATCTGTCTTCTGCCCCGAGGGCCTCATTGAGGTTCTGCTCAGGCTGGTGATCTGTAAGCCTCTGGGGGAGCAGCAGCTCTGGGGCCAGCCTGAGCCCTGAGGTCTCACTGCCAGCCTCCTCCCACTCTGGCCAAGGCTTGGGGCACCTGGACATGGCCCTGGCTGATGATCCTGGCAGAACCTTGACAAGAAGCCAGAGGGCTAGTGAGGGCCGCGCCAGCCTCTGTCCACATCCTTGGAGGATGGGCCGCGGCCCATCTCTGCCTACCTGGGCCTCAGTTTCCACAGTAAGATCTTGGTTGGTGGGCTGAGACGTGGGCTGGGGCCAGTGGGAAATGGAAGGGATGCGGTGAGGGGTGAGAACTGCGGGAAAGGAAGCCAAGAATCCCATGTGGACTGCAGTGTGCAGCTAACCCCTTGGGCCTCAGGTGACTCACAGGCCTGCCCTGGACCTCAGTTTCCTCGTTGAAAAGTAATAGCAATTTTCAAATGATGCCACCATTATTATGGAGAGAATGAAAACCTAGAGGCTTTTTAAAAAGAGAAAGAACCATACACCCATTTCCTGATTATTTCCCAAGCCCTGACCCAGCTCTGGCCTGTGGAGCTCTCCACGGGGTTGCCTGGGAATCCTGAGCTCAGGAACCAGAAGCTTCAGATGTGACATCAGGATGGACTCAGGAAGGGAAATGTCTTATTCAAGGCCACCCAGTGGGTCAGTGACAGAAGGAAGACTGGAACTCAAGTGGGGAATCCCTGGGCCCTGTGATGTCATCATCGTTGAGGCGTGGAACAAATCCCTAAGTGAAACCAAGATGGGCTTTAGTGCAGGCGGGAAGGCTGGGGGGAGGTGAGGTTGGAGCTGGGGCCACACCTCTGAGTCTCCCGCACATAGGATATAAGACCCTGAGGCACTGCACTGCCCACCCCCTCCCAGGAGAGCGGGGTCGGGTGGGGGCGGGTGGTGGTGGTGGCGGTGGTGGTGGTGGAGGTGGATGAGGCCTGGAGTCCCATGATCACTGGATCTCTCTCCCATCGCTCACATGCACCCACCCACCCCACACCCAGGGTCCAGCAGGTTTTATTTGTCCCCCTCCCACCCACTTTGACCCTGGGAGAGGGAGCCTGGCGAGGGGAAAGGGTCCCACCTCTCTTTTCCCCATGAGGCCTTGGCAGGTACGTGGGAGGGCTGAGAGAAGGGGTGGGAGGACTTCCCGTGGACAGGATGGTCATCCCTGGGTGTTCTCTGTAAACTCCACAGGACACAAGGCGGGAAGGCTGAGCTGCGCAGGCTGCGAGGAGAAGGCGGGAGGCCAGGTTTGTTGAGCACCAGGAAGGAAGAGCCGAAAGCCCAGCAGGAGGGCTACAGAGGAAAAGCACCAGCCCGGGAACGAAAAGTCCCGGGTTGAGTCCCAGCTCTGCTCTGCCCTTTCCCATGTACACCCTCTTGAGCAAGATGCTCCGAACACGCGATGCCTCGGTTTCCCCATCTGCAGAACGGGGCCCACCTCTCAGCCCATGAGCGAAGGCAAACATGGGGATCAGACAGCCCCGCTCTCCTTTCACAGCTCCAACACCTCCCAGTCGACTAGGCACAGATCTCCCTGTGCTTGGCTCATCTACCAGGTGGGCACACTCCTACCAGCGGACAGGACTGCTGTGACAAGGATGCACATAGACAACTGGCACTGCCACTGAGTAGCTGTGTGATCGTAGGCAAGTTATTTAACCTCTCTGTGCCTCAGTTTCATCATCTCTAGCATGAGGAACATAATATAAGACTGTTTAGAGCAGTGGTTCTCAACCTTCTGGCCCTTTAAATACAGTTCCTCATGTTGTGACCCAAACATAAAATTATTTTCGTTGCTACTTCATAGCTGTAATGTTATAACTGTTATGAATCGTAATGTAAATATCTGATATGCAGGATGGTCTTGGGTGACCCCTGTGAAAGGGTCGTTCGACCGACCGCCAAAGGGGTTGCGACCCACAGTTTGAGAACCGCTGGTTTGGAAGCCTCAATGAGCCATTGTTTGTAAAGTGCTTAGAACAGGGCCGGGCATGTGAGGAGACTGTAGGTTTTAGCTATTATTAGTAACATAAGGTATGACCTACAAGGAAGCTCTCAAAAATAAATACACAGCCTCAATGAGCTATTGTTTGTAAAGTGCTTAGAACAGGGCCGAGCATGTGAGGAGAGTGTAGGTTTTAGCTATTATTAGTAACATAAGGTCTGACCTACAAGGAAGCTCTCAAAAATAAATACACGGGGGCCACAGGCAGAAGGGGCCTACAGCAGAAATCTCAGGGAGCCAGCCCATCGGGCGCTGGGCCCTGTGTGGACAGCCACTGCTCTGAGGACCTCCAGGAACACCCGCTTCCAGGCCAGGTGATGTTCTACCAGGCCTCCTATGAGAGGACTTGGAATGGAGACAGACCCTGGGCTGAGCCTCAGGGCAAGCCATGTCAGGTGTCTGAGAGGGGCATACACGCCCTGGGCAGACAGATGCCAGGTCCTTCAGCAGCCCTCAGCTCCAAGGTGGACACTGGGCCCCACTCCCAAACTAGGGCCCTCACCTGGCAGCCTCCGTGGAGTGTCAGCCCCCCCGGCCGCCAGATTCCTTGCTTGTCCTGCCCACTGCATGCGGAGCCCCAGGAACGGAATACACCTCTGTTTTTTTATGTGCTATCTTATTTATATAAAAGAAGCATACCAGTTAATGCGGATGTTTTTCAATAGATGGAGTTACATATATGGGGATATATATGCGATTTGATATGTATGCTATTTTGTTGTATTGACAGCAAGCTTTAAAACTTCATATGTCAAATTTGCTGCAGATGTTAACATCATAGATATCTTTATGCTTAAAAATGTCAAATTTCATGCCAAAAAAGAGCATTTGAGGGAAGTTTTAATTCATTATTTTGAAGAAAAAGTTATCGTATACTTCGGGAAGCTTATGGTGAACATGCTCCATCTCAAGATACTTGTGAACACTGGTTTAAACACTTTATTTTATTTTATTTTTTTAAAAGAATTTTTGTGAGTTTATTTGAGCCAAACTGTCGACATATGCCAGGAAGCAGAACCTCAATGAATTGAGATAATGCTCCGTGGTTTAAACACTTTAAAAGTGATGATATCAATGTGAAAGACAAAGAACATCCAGGTCAACCGAAAAAGTTTGAAGACCAACAATGACAAGCATTATTGGATGAAGATGCGTGTCAAACTCAAAAACAACTTGCAGAAAGATTAAACGTTGCCCAGCAAACAATTTCCGATCGTTTAGAAGCAATGGGAAAGATTTTAAAGGAAGGAAAATGGGTGCCACATCAACTGAACAAAAGACAAATGGAAAACCGAAAAGTCATCAGTAACATGTTGTTTCAGCGGCATGAAAGAAAGTCTTTTTTGCATCGACTTATGACTGGTGATGAAAAGTGGATTTATTTTGAGAATCCCAAATGCACAAATTCATGGGTTGACCCAGGTCAACCATCAACATCGACTGCAAGGCCAAATTGCTTCGGAAAGAAGACAATGCTTTGCGTTTGGTGGGATCAGGAAGGTGTGGTGTATTATGAGCTTCTAAAACCAGGAGAAACCGTTAATACTGATCGCTCCCGACAACAAATAATCCATCTGAACCACGCTTTAATCATGAAACGACCAGAGTGTGCCAGAAGACACGGCAAAGGAATTTTGCTTCATGATGTTGGAAAATTGGGTCTCAGAATGGTTTGCCTCAAAACAAGAAAAGTTTTATGGGGACGGTATCCACAAATTACCTGAAAGATGGGGAAATGTGTAGCTAGCGATGGACATTACTTTGAATGAAGCACTTTTGATGTTTCTCTTGAAATGATCATGTTTTCTTTGATTACAAAATCCTCCATTATTAACCGGTACACCATATAAATGTTTCTGTCGACCTACTTTTCTTCCTCCTGCCTCAGCTGTGGTCCTGGGTCCCAACAGGCTATCTGCATGACCGAGTCACTGATTCCCACGGCTCCTCATTCCACTCCGAGTAAAAGCGAAACCCTCTCAGTGGTTTACAAGGTCCTTATGACCCTTCCCATCGACCCCTTTTGTCCTCTCCCTGGCCTCCTAGCTGCCCTACAAACACTGCAGGCTCACTCGTACCGGCGAGGGCCTTTCTTTGCAGCTGCTGCTTCCTCTGCCTAGCAGCGGTCGCCAACCGGTGGTCCGTGGATCCCTGGTGGTCTGTGAGGTCCGAAAGGTTGGCGACCACTAGCCTAGAGCACTCTTCTCTGGGCTCTTTAAATACCTGGCTTTGTCCCTCCTTCAATTGTCATTCTCTCATAAATGCCTTCTGCCCTCTGTGGCTCTGAGGACTGTGCGAACCATTTCCACCTACATTAAGACCCGTGTGCAGCCCTAAGCTAGATGCTAGTGTCTTAGCCTTTCAACTTTTCTACGCCTTCTGTGCCCTTCCCAAACCCATAGGGTCTGCTCCAGGCCTCAGGCAAGTGGAATGGACACGTTCACTCCTCCCATGCTTCTGCAGGAAGTGCCCACCTGAGTCGGAGGGGAAGACAGCATTAGGGCGCTATGGTCTTGGCCTGCAGGGTGGTCATCTCTCTGCGAAGACTGGACGAATATGTGAAACCAGAGAGTGTAAGACAAAGCAGGCAGTTTGTAAGTTACTGGGACGCCTGGCGAGCCTCTTTTTGGCCTTCATTTCTTCACCTGGAGAATGGGTATGGCAGTACCTTCCTCTCAGGAAAAGAGAGCACTTGAACGTGTGCTCTGGTGACCTGGAAACTGGAAGTGCTAATAATATTGAGAGCTCGTGGAGCAAAGATGGTCAACTGGTCAGAGGGTGAGAGGATGATGAGAGAAGAGCATTCCACCTGTCCACTATTCTTTTTACACACACACACACACACACACACACACACACAATTGATTTCAGAGAGGAAGGGAGAGGGAGAAAGAGATAGAGATAGAAATGATGAGAATCATTGATCGGCTACCTTCTGCATGCCCCCCACTGGGGACTGAGCCCACACCCTGGTAATCAAATCCTGAACTTCCCAGTTCAGTGATCAATGCTCAACCACTGAGCTATACTGGGTGGGCTACACTGTCTCAACCCAGGCATGTGCCCTTGACTGGAATTGAACCCGGGACCCTTCAGTCTGCAGACTAATGCTCTATCCACTGAGCCAAACCAGCTAGGGCTTTACACATATTTTCAAAAGCACCTGGATTTTCCTTTGGGGAATTATCCATCTCCTCTCCAGAGGCTGACACCCCCATGTGTGCACATGACCCAGGCCTGGCCAGCCCCTTGCTGCAGTGAGCAGTTCAAGGACGGAGACGTGACACACCGAGAGTCAGTCCTGGGCCTGCTGGCAGGAAGGGCTTTCTCTCTGCAGGGATTGCTACCCCGATAGAATGTGAGCCTGAGCCTGCCTCAGACGGGAGCCAGTGCAGGGAAAGCAGGGCTGAGAGCGACTGAGGGAGATGAGAACCTTGATGATTATTTATTTTAAGCTCCTGGATCCAGCTTTTCCGGTGGCAATTTATTCTGAAACGTTCAGTTTCACAAGCCAGTCTTCTTTCCTGCTTAAGGCACTTTGCATTGTGTTTCTGGCACTGGTAGCAGATGCCCCTCCCCTGCTTTGATCTACCTTCACAATTGATTTCCAACATAAAAAATCTCAGACTAGATTTTAAAAATCATGATAAAGTCCGATGGTATCAGTTAGTAGAAAGAAGCCAGTGACAAGCACATTCCATAGAGAAGGAACAGTGTGTAAACAGTGGACGCTCGGTCCATATTCACTGAGCACCAACGCGGTCAACAGTGGGATACTAACAACAATGTCCCAGGCACTGTTCTAGGCACCTGAGCTACAGCAGTGAATGAAGCCAATAGAAAGTTCTGCCTTCGTGGAGCTTATACTGGATGGAATAAAATTAAAATTATAACTAAAAAATTTACCCAAATGCTTACATGTGCCAGGCACTTTTCAAGAATGGCTCATTTAACCCTATGTTGTGGATGTCATTGCTCGTGTTCATTTTATACAAAAGAGGACCCTGAGGCCCAAAGAGGTTAGGCTTTGTGCTCAATGTCAAGTTAGTAAGTGGCAGCTCTGGGATTTGAACCCAGGATATCTGGTTTTCTTAACCACTATACTGTACTGCCTAGGATAGCAGTTAGCATTTGCTGAGCCTTCTCTGTATGCCAGTCACTGTCCTAACAGCTTTACACGCATAAACTCACGTAATCCTTAAAACAATCCATTTTACGGGTGAGGAAACTGAGCAGCGCCGCCTCCAGCTCTCTGAGCTCCAGCTGCAGGAGAAGGGGGGTAAGTAAGGAGGTCTCTATACCATGGCTCCTACAAAGCAGACTGCCCGCAAATCCACAGGTGGTAAAACACCAAGGAAGCAAATGGCTACCAAAGCTGCTCGAAAGAGTGCGCCCTCTACTGGAGGGGTGAGGAAACTTCACCATTACAGGACTGGTACCGTGGCATTTCGTGAAATCAGACATTATCAGAAGTCCGCTGAACTTCTGATTTGAAAACTTCCCTTCCAGCGTCTGCTGTGCGACGTTGCTCAGGACTTAAAACAGATCTGCGCTTCCAGAGCGCAGCGATTGGTGCTTTGCAGGGTCACGTGAGGCCTGTCTGGGTGGCCTTTGTGAAGACACCAACCTGTGTGCTATTCATGCCAAACGGTAACAATTGCACCCCGACGGGGACCGAACCTGCACCCTGGCCATGTGCCCTGACCGGGAATCGAATTGGCGACCTTTTGGTGCATGGGATGACGCTCAACCCACTGAGCCACACAGGTCAAGGCACATTTATTGGATTTTAAAAAAAACAGGTAAATTTCTTATTGATGGCAACTAAATGGTGTTTTAGCATTTTAATCATACAGTGGACTCCATCCATTCACTATACTTTCTGAGTTGTCCCATGTGTAAGTAGATATTTTTTTAAAATATATTTTATTGATTTCAAAGAGGAAAGGAGTGGGAGAGAGAGATAGAAACATCAATGATGAGAGAGAATCATTGATTGGCTGCCTCCTGCACAGCCCCCACTTGGATTGAGACCCAAAACCCACGCATGCCTGACTGGGAATCGAACCGTGACCTAATGGTTCATAGGTCAATGCTCAACCACACCAGTCAGGCAGTATATATTTTTAATGTTGTGTGTTTTCTGGGCTGTTTCTGTAAGTTTGCTATTAAGATATATTAAACTAGAACAAACCCCAACAATAGTGGAACTGAAATTTGAACTAAAACAGTATGACTTGAGAATCCACACTCTCTTTCTTCCCAATTTTATTGAGATGTAATTGACAAATAAAATTATGTTATTTAAACTATACAATGTGATATATGCATACATTACAAAAGCTTTCCCCCATCGAGTTAGATAGCACATCCATCACCTCTCAAACTTATTTATTTTTTTTGTGTGAGAACATTTAATTCTATTGTCTTAGCAAATTTTGATTATATAATACAATGTAATCAACTATAGTTCCAAGAGTCCACACTCTTTTTTTAAAAAAAATATGTTTGTATTGATTTCAGAGAGGAAGGGAGAGGGAGGGAGAGATCGAAACATCAATGATGAGAATCACTGATTGGCTGCCTCCTTCACACGCCCTCCTGGGGATCAAGCCCACAGTCTGGGCATGTGCTCTGACTGGGAATCAAACTGTGACCTCCTTGCACATCGTGGTTCAACCACTGAGCCGCACCAGCCAGGTAAGAGTCCATACTTTTTTTTTTTAATCCTCACCCGAGGATATTTTTCCATTGATTTTTAGAGAGAGTGGAAGAGAGAGGGAAAGACAGAGAGAAATATTGATGTGAGAGAAACACATCAGTTGGTTGCCTCATGCATGCGCCCCAACCAGGTCCCAGACAGGGAAGAGCCTGCAACCGAGGTACGTGACCTTGATTGGAATAAAAACCTGGGACCTTTCTGTCTGAGGCCAACACTCCCACTGAGCCAAACTGGTTAGGGCAAGAGTCCATACTCTTAACTACTAGTCATACCACCTCTAATGAATGAACAAAAGAATGAAAGGGCCAGAAAACAGAAACATTCACCCATAAATGAAGGGGCAGTGCCCTGGCTGGTATGGCTCAGGTGGTGATGAGATGAGAGGTCACTGGTTAGATTCCCAAGCTCAATCCCCAGTAGCGATAATGCAGGAGGCAACCAATAGATGTGCCCAAGCCCTGTATTGATAAAGCCATGGTCCCTCCTGTATTGAGTGTGATGGGCCCTAACTTGCCCTGCCTGCCACTCACGGTCCAATATCGTGCCAGGATGGGTATAGTGAGCAGCACAAATCAGAAGGATGCAGGGAACAGCCCTGGCTGGGTAGCTCAGTTGGTTAAAGAGTCCTCCCCATATGCCAAGGTTTCAGGTTTGATCCCCAGGCAGGGCACATTCTCTCTCTCTCTCTCTCTCTCTCTCTCTCTCTCTTTTTCAAAGGGGGGGGGGCATGTGTGGCACTCCCAGATGGCACCACCTGTGCCATACTTCATCAGCCAAGGCAGCTGTGAAGGATCTTGCGCGTTCAAAAGGAAGGCACACGGTCCCAGGCCCCTCAAGGCCACACCATGTGGAGAACACGTGGGCTGGGAATTCTTGGGGTGACTGTGGTGTGTGTATATATTCTCTCTCTCTCTCTCTCTCTCTCTCTCTCTCTCTCTCTCTCTCTGTCTCTCTCTCTCTCTCCAATCAACCAAAAAAAAATTAAAAAAAGAAGAATGCAGGAAACAGAAACACAGTGAGAGGGCAGAGGAGAGGAGAAGAGCAAGTCAGGAATCCCACGGCCATCCCCTCAAATTCCAGAATCGCTTGCCTGCCCAGGTGTAGGACTATGCCGCCCAAGCTTTCTCAGTAAATGCCAGGAAGCAAGGAGGGAGGAAGGCAGGGACCCTGGTGCGAGAGCAGGAGCTGGGGCAGAGGTCAGCTGCCCCTCCTCTTCCGTGGCCCCCGTCCTGCCTCTTACTCACCTGGGTGGGTTACAGGTCTTATGGGTAGACGGGCCCACTCAGCAGGACCCTCTCGCAGAGCTGGTTGGTCAAGACCTCAGTGCCCTCACCGCTGTCTCAGCCGGCCTGAGTAACAGATGCCACTGTCGACCTGGCCCTGGAGGAGGAGGGCAGAGCAGGTCCAGCCAACTCGGTTAGACGCAGAAAACGTACATGGACTCCCCTTTGCTTCCTTTCATTCCCAGGGAAGCAGACGCCCTCAGGCCCTCAGATCGGCTGCACAGCTGCGCGAGTGGGGAGGGGCCGGAAGGTGGGGACAGGGCGGCTCCTGTGAGAGTCTCTCTATGGACCTGGCTCAGGGCTCCAGCTCAGCGGCCACGGAGCTGCCTCAGGCCTCCTAGCGAGTCACTGTCCTTTCCAGCCTCAGCCCCCGGGCCTGTAAAACGGGATGGCGACGCCCGTTGCTGGGTGAGCTGACTGGGAGGCCAGACCTGTTGGAGGACCAGGGAGGCGAAACCGTGATTGGGAAGGCAACATTATGCAAATAGGGTCATTTTTCAGATAGAGTGGGACTGACAGGAAAAGATGAGAAGAGACATGTCCCCAGCAACAGGATGGTGTGAAGAGAGACCGTTTCTGACACATTCACTCATGGATATTTACTGTGCACTTGCTGAGAGCCAGGGACCCGCCCTGAGGAAGCGGCAGCGAAAGGCACTTAGACCAAGTGCAGGTGGTTGAGATCCTGTGTCAGATGGGCAGTGGGAGCCCTGCTGGGAAGGTGGTGACAGAGGGGCTCCGACAGGGCAGCCGCGGAGCCCCAGGGGTGCGTCTCCTCCAGAAACAGGGCAGCAGCTGACGGCGGGGGGATAGGCCTCCTTGCCCAGCCCCAAGCCCACCCCAAGCCCGCTCTCTGCCTGTGGCCACTCAGCTCCTCTCCTTGCCTTGGGTT
This sequence comes from Myotis davidii, assembly GCF_000327345.1. NCBI lineage: Eukaryota > Metazoa > Chordata > Mammalia > Chiroptera > Vespertilionidae > Myotis > Myotis davidii. Next base: position 1,152,451 of record NW_006285798.1, read on the forward strand.
TCCCAGCTGCCAGCGGTCGCCTCCCCTGACCCCAGACAATAAATTAATAAGTAAAATATGCAGTTTGTCAGACAGTACTATGTGCTCTTAAGAAAATAACAGGCCCTTTGCTCAGTGGGTAGAGCATCGGCCTGTGGACTCAGTCCCCAGTAGGTGGCGTGCAGGAAGTAGCCGATCAATGATTCGCTGTCATCACTGATGCTTCTATCTCTCCCCCTTCCTCTCTGAAATCAATAAAAATATATTAAAAAAAATAGGACTATCATCATGAGTCACTCCCTACCTTCCTTCTGGCCTTTGCTTAAAGGCCACCGTCTCGGGCAGGCTTCCCTTGACATTCTTATTTCCTTTGTGCACCTGTACCCTTTGTCTGCCGCCCTAGGATGTGAGCTCACGTGGCAGAAAGTAGTTTACCTCTGTACCCACAGCTTTTAGAATCCTCCCTGGCTCAAATAATGAATGAATAAATGATCATCTCCTCCGCCCTGACTGGTTTGGCTCAGTGGATAGAGCGTCAGTCTGCGGACTGAAAGGTCCCAGGTTCGATTCCAGTCAAGGGCATGTACCTTGGTTGCGGGCACATCCCCAGTAGCGGGTGTGCAGGAGGCAGCTGATCGATGTTTCTCTCTCATCGATGTTTCTAACTCTCTATCTCTCTCCCTTCCTTTCTGTAAAAAATCAATAAAATATATTTAAAAAAAAATGATCATCTCCTCCAACAGTTAAAATCCAAACCAAACCAAACTTTCCCACCCTGTTCTCCAGAAAAGAGAGACAGGCAAGGCGCACGGAGCCGTGTGAGCCTTCTGGGAAGTGATACAACCCAACTTTCGTTTTATAACTTACGTGTTTCGCAAAAGCTGGCAGGAGGGGATGTTGGGTCGTTCAGGGGGGCTGAACCCGAGGTTGGGGATCATCTTCTGGTTCCATGAACTGCTTTTGTAATCAGAAAAGCAAGGAAAACCTTGTGTTACGGAGAAAAGGAAGTGCTTGCTTCGGGTGGACAGATGCCTGGGTTCTGGGTCTGGCCCCCGGGAGCGGCCTCCTTTGTCAAGGCTGGCTGCTTGCACAGGGATCTGGGACTGGAGTCCCCTGCTTCTTTGCCTGCTCCCCCCAGGCACTCCCTGAAGTGCACAGAGCTCTCTAGAAGGTTTGAGCATGGCTATCAGCACACCCGGTTGACTCCTGGCTCACCCTGTGGCAGTGATAAGCACATGGCCCAGGTCTTTTCCCTCTCACCGGGCTTGGGAAATGTTTAGTGCGATAATAATTAGGTCATGCATTTGGTGTGAGGTCACACAGTCAAAGAGCTGAGTCCAAACTCCGTGCTGTTAGTCGCTACCCTGCTATCTCCTCAAGTTCTTTTTCTGGCTCTGGTACTCTGCTAAGTGCTTGGGAAACACAATTTCCTTGTGCTCTCAAAACCATGTCAGGAGGTGGGTGCGCTTCCCATCTCCTGTTCACAGCGGTGCAAATCGAGACGCAGGGGAAGCGCTAACCTGTCCTGGGTCACAGCCAAGTTTGCAGACAGGATCTGGACATGGGTCTGGGGACACTGAGACCGTTTCGGCCCCTCCTGCTGTGTAACGCATCACCCCCAAACGCAGTGCTGGGAACACAATTTTGTTACGCTCCCAGGTTCTGTGCTCGGAAATTACCTTGTCCCTGCTCCACAGCAGCTCAGGCCTCATCCCAGAAGGCGCAGTTGCTGGAGGTGACTTGACACCTGGGACTGGAACCCCTGCAGGCTCCCATCCCTCACGTGCCTGGACCCCGAGGATGGCTTTCAGCTGGGACCCCACTGAGCTGAAGGCCAGCCCGCCAACATGCGCCTCCGCCTTGTCTCTCCACCTGTGCAATCTTGGACTTCTGCACAGCAGGGTGTCGGAGGCCCAGGAACCCCAGGGAGAAAGGGGGGAGAGGTGGGCACTCTCGGATGGCACCACCTGTACCATACTTCATCAGCCAAGGCAGCTGTGAAGGAACTTGCGCGTTCAAAGGAAGGCACACGGTCCCAGGCCCCTCAAGGCCACACCATGTGGAGAGACGTGGGGTGGGAACTCCTGCTGGACTGTCGTTGGTAAATACAATCTGAGACAGAAGCCTGGCGTCCGTGGTCCTCAACTTCACTGCACACTACAATCACTTTCTTTTCTTAATGCCTATGCTGTACCCCAGACCAACGAAATCAGGGACACTGGGAGCGGGAGCCACGCACCAGATTTTCAACTTCCGTGTGCGAACAACGAGGCTTTCTCCCAGGTTTGCCAACCACCTGGCAGGGTGGCTGGCTCATGGACAACCAGCGCTTCTCCAAGTGTGAAAACCGATGGCTCTTCGTACGCAAGGTCATGGTAGGTCGTGCGCAGGTGGACTTGAAAGCCATAACATGATAGGTGTTTCTCTTTACTTGTCTTCTGTGACAAGTGACTGTGGGTTTCCATCTTTGGTGGTTGTGCAGTTTCCTTTTTAAATACATTTGAGTACAGAAGGGAGGAGGTGGAGGTCATGTTTAGAATTCTAAGTAAGTAGTGGCATAGGGCGAATGCACATGGGGCAGCAATCACAAAAGTGCTGTGTGAACGGCGAGGCTGGGAAAGCCTGCGTCAGGGCGTCCGGGGTGGCCGCAGTGGCTGTTACCACGCCCAGCATCATCTTGAAGGACTGCTAGCTACACATCGACTTTGGGTGATTCTGAAAGTTTAAAACCTGACGTCTGAGAGCTGGCCTTGGAGAAAGGAGTGGGCAGGCGGGGCCAGGGTGCTTGTGAAGCAAATACAGAGCCTGAGTAAGTGTCCTGGTTCTGCCAGGAGCCGGGAATCCTTTGAATGAATCGCAGCAGCCTGAGGGGAAGTTTCCATAAGCCCTGAGGGGGAAGAGAGGTCAGTCATCTGTCTCTTTCTCAGGAGGAACCCAAGAAATTGGGGAAACAGATATCACATGCAACCGGAGGTGAAAAAGAAAGAGTAAAATAGTGTAGGAGAAGAGGGGGTGGAACAGGAGGAAGGTTCTGGAGGGGTAGAGTCAAGAGTGGGTTCTTGTTGCCCGGCCGGTGAGGCTCAGTGGTTGAGCATCGACTTATGAACCAGGCAGTCAGGGTTTGGTTCCCGGTCAGGGCATAGGCCCGGGTTGCAGGGTCCATCCTCAGTGTAGGGCGGGCAGGAGGCAGCCAATCCATGATTCTCTTTCATCATTGATGTTTCTATTTCTCTGTCTCTCTCCCTTCCTATCTGAAATCAATAACAATATATTAAAAAAAAAAAAAGAGTGCGACTCTAACCCCAAGGTCCTTTCTGACCAAACATTCTGTAATTCCAAGAACTGCCTGGTTCCTGGAACACCCGCCTAAAGGCCTCCAGGCATAGGCTGTGCCAGGGAAGGGCGAGGCCAGGGAAGGCCAATCAGAGGCCAGGAGCGAGGGGTGGCATGTGGGACCTCCTGGCCAAGTGTCATAGGACCCAGTATCCAGGGTGTGGCCTCAGCCAGCGAGGGACAGCGCACTTCCTAGCTTGTTTTGTCCTTTGACATAGACAGAGGAGAGGGCAGTCTCACCATCCGATAGGTTAGAAAACGGAGGCTCAGAGGACTTACTGACCAGAAATTAACTAGCTTCCAGGATTCCTCATTGTCAGTATTCACGTTTCTTCTCAGGCATGTAGCATAAAGGGAAAAGCCCGGAGGTAGAAAATCAGATAGACCTGAGTTCAAAATCCCAGCTTCTGCAGGTTTTGGCTGTGTGACTCTGGGCAAGTTACTTGACTTCTCTGAACCTCAGTTTTCCAGTCTGTAAAGTGGGGTCAATAGTGGCACACCTATAGGGTTACTGTAAGGATTCAGTGACACCATGCCTATAAAGCACCTATCACAGAGGGACAGCCCAGTGCATGGAGGCCGTTGGCTGTGAATTTTGAAGCTGACATAGCAGATCTGTGCAGAGCTGAGAGCCCACTGCCCCATGCTGCTCCTGCCATTTGCCTCCTGAGTTCAAGAGCTGACAGTGGCCCTAAGGTCTGGTTCCAGTCATACCAGGCTCCTATTTGTCCCTCCGTGCAGTGCATGCCTTCAGCCAGGCCGCTGTACAGTAGGCATCCAATAAACATTAATTGATCGAATAAGTCACATGTGGGAAGAGGAGTTGGAGGGGGAATCTCAAGGAGCTGTATGGCAAATGGCGGTGAGTTCTGGGCACAGGCTTCCTGGGTGAGATCCAGAGACGGGGACAGGCTGCGGGGGAGGCGAGGGGACAGGCGGTGAGGGCAAGTCAGGGACGACTTTGAAGAGGGGGAGGCATTTGAGCTGAGCCTTGTGGGATGGGCGGGATTAAAGGCAGCTCGGACAGAAAGGACCAGGAGAACAGAAGCTTGCTCAGGGGTGGGTGGGAGTCAGGTTTCAGTAGCTCTGAGACGGAACCAGGCAGCTCCAGGCAGCAAGTTCCCTGTCCCAGTAATGGCCAAGCTAGCAGGTGACTCCAGCAGAAGCAGCTGGGGTTGGGCTGGGTGCCATTTATTTATTTATTTATTTATTCTGGAATCGAACCTGGGACCCTTCAGTCCACAGGCCGACGCTCTATCCACTGAGCCAAACCAGCTAGGGCTGTCTATTTTTTAGATGGTTTTTTATTGATTTTAGAGATGGAAAGAGGGAGAGGGAGTTAGAAGCATCAGTGATAAGAAGGAATCATTGGTTGCCATGCCTCACACTGGGGATCGAGCCTGCAACCAGGGCATGTGTCCTGACCAGGAATCAAACCATGACCTCTTGGTTCCTGGGTCGACACACAACCACTGAGCCACACTGGCCGGGTTAGATGCCTTTTCATCTCCTCAGTCCGAGATCCTGTGTGACACAGACAGGAACGGTCCAGGCTGTTCCCAGGCTGGACTCGGGGGAGGCCACTGGCTAGAGATTCCAAAGGCGCAAGCTGACCTCAGTCGGCAGTGCATCTGCCTCTGGTACCGCTCCAGCAGGCGCTCACTCCTCTGTCCCTGTTCTCGGGTCCCTAAGAATCATTGGTGCCCAAGTTCTGCAGCCGAGGGCTGGCATGGAGGGGTCAGGAGAGGAGCAAAGGCTCCGCTCAGGGCCTGACCGAGTGGTTTCTTCCCCCCACTTACGTTGTCTGTGGAAAACGCTTCTTGCTAGTTTTATCCAGTATTCACTCTCTCCTGCTTTCCTTCATAACAAAACCCGCCCTCCCCCAGTTTGGCTAACACGTGGCTATGCAGCTAAATACTAGGTTTTCCGAAACTTTCTCGTAGCTGGGTGTGGCCATGTAACTAAATTCAGAGCAGATGTGATGTGTTGTTCTACTTTTAGGTTATGGCCTTAGAAACGAATTGCTGTGGCCCGCCCTGGCCCTTCCCTGTTCTCTTCCCACAGGCTGGCCCTGGAGCAGCCAGCGTGGGCCTCATAGCGGAAACCATGTTCTGAGGTGGCAGAACCAAGGGCCGAAGGAGCTGAAGTCCCTGACCCGTGGCGCTGCCATTTTGGTCCTGGGAGCTGGTCTGTGCCAATGAGATGCCGTTCTACCCATTTGGTTTGAGTCTTCAAGACAGCGGCCCAAACGCGTATCTCAATCAGTATGTCCGCTCAGCTCCCCTCACTCCTCTAATTTGCCCCACGTTCTTCTCGAACCTGGTTCCGAGACGGGTAACACCAGGTAAGAACCTTCCTGCCCCGGCTGACCTCACAGAGCCCTGTCCTGGCAGCCCCCGAGCAAAGTGACCCCCTCACTTGAGGACCTTAAGGGTCCTGGGAGCCCTGTGGCACTTGGGGGCGAGTCCCTCAATGGTTGAAGTCTCGGTTTGTTCCATTTTGGCACCAGTAAGGAAATTCCCTCCAAAAGGTGGTTTTATAGGAACACAACCTGATCAACAAGGTTGTTGTTCTGCTGGGGCGGGGACTGTGTCATGGGCAGATGAAAAGGAAGCGGAGGACTGTCCTTGCACCCAGAAGAGACCACAGGACCGTCTGCACCAAAGCACATGCCCACCCAGACCAAGCCAGAACGCACACATACTCCCCGCTGCAGGCCCTGCAAAGTCAGACCCCCCCAACCCCCGCCGCCCCTGCAGTAACCGAATACAGACAGACCCGAACCAAAGCTCTGGGTCCACGCGGCCGCAGACACAGGGAGCCGGCGCGGCCGCAGACACAGGGAGCCGGCGCCGCAGAGCCACACCGAGAGGACAAGACTCACAGCTGCCGCTGCACTTTATTGCCGCGCCGCCTGGGGAGCTCCGGTTTCCTCGGCACCTTTCTCTTTGGGGCGCCTTCGTGGCTTTGCCCCTCCACGCCCGCCCTGCCTCTTGCCCCCTATCTTGCCGTTGTTCTGCAGGTGCTCCCTTGGGGGCCCCTCAGAGCCTGAGGCAGGTGGGGGAGTCCTGGGAGTCGGGTGGGCGAGCAGGCCCGGGTCCTGCCTCGGGGCGCCGGGTCCTCCGTGGTCCTGCCAACGTCGCCGTGGGGGGTGCGTGCTCCGGCCTCCTCTGGGGAAGGACAGCAGTTGGTGCGAGGGACAGAGGCCTGGGTCATCCTGCCATCACTTGCTCCGCGACTCCAGAGAAAAGCCCTCTCCCCTCTGGGCCTCAGTTTCCCTCTCTGTAAACCACACTTCCCTCCAGTAGGAAAGGGTCTCTGTGTCCCCCTTTGCACCGGTCACTGGGAAACTGAGTCAAATGTATGTCTCATTTTCTTCTGTGTTGAGACACCAGGTCTTCAATCCCTCCTCCCCACCCAACCAGCACCTCCCGTCCTGGCCCTCGAAGCGGAGGGTCTCCCGGGCCCTGGGCCCCTGGCACCTCACCTCCCGTGGTCTCAGGGCCGCGCCCCTCGCTTGTTCCGCTCCGTGTTCTGGAGCTTGGCCACCAGCTTCCTCTCGTGCCCCCCAGGGCTGGGGCGGTTGGTGTGGGCAGCGGCTTCTCTCTTGGTGCGACCTTTCCGGCCTCCCACTCCTGGGAACGCAGGCAAGAGCAGAGTGAGCGGCTGGAGGCAGGGGGAGGCGGTGGTGGAAAGAGCTGGGGTTGGAGTTGGGAGGCTGGGGTTGCCACCACCTAGCTTTGGGGCAGTGGTTCTCAACCTTCCTAATGCCACGACCCTTTAACACAGTTCCTCATGTTGTGGTGACCCCCAATTTCATTCTTACAAATTGAACATAATTAAAGCATAGTGATGAATCACAGAAACAATATGTAATTATATATGTGTTTTCCGATGGTCTTAGGCAACCCCTGTGACCAAAGGGGTCGCGACCCACAGGTTGAGAACCGCTGCTTTGGGGTATAGTCCCTATTCCCCGCCGGAGGAAGGAGGGTCAGAGTGGAGGGGCAGGGCCAGGCCTTACCCAGCTGGGAATACGCCAGGCTGTAGAGGTCGGACTCGTCCAGGCTGGGGTCTTCGTCCTGTGGGCCCAGGGGCTGCTGCGATGAGCTGGCTGCTCTGGGGAAGGTGGACATCATGGCTGGCTTACTAGTACCTCACTGTCTCTCTCGCCTTCCACAGCTTAGTTTGTGTCTGGTTTCCTGGCCCCTCCCAGCTCACTGGATCCGACTTATAAGGCCACGTCTCCTCCTCAGCGGCCGTAGCCCAGCCCCGCAGGCCCTGTCTGATGCAATCTGGCCCTTTCCCAGAACCGCGGTAAACACCCGGCATAAGGGGGGGAAAGTCAGTCTCGTGAGTCCCAGCCCCTTGCCCCCCGCCCTCGCTGGGGCTCGCCCCACCGGCCCCGGTGTTTTCCACAGAGGAGATTCCCTGCCCCTCAGCGAGGAGGGGCCTGGCAAGGTCTGGCCATAAATAGTCCTTGGGAACACGGCCAGCAGGGACCTGAGGGCGGCCCACTCCTTCCTGTCCATCTGCTGCCCTCAGCCACGTGCCCCTTCTGGGATCGGGGTCATGGTCACACGGCTGACCCTCACTCCACCCCAGTTGTGGCTCAGATTCAGGACTGTGTGGCGGCATATGGGGTAAGGAATGCGGGGAGAGGATAGCAACAAACGAGCGCTAGGTCAGTGGTTCTCACCCCATCACTCCTTGGAAAGCCCCCTGAATATCCTGAACTGGGGCCCCTCCGTCATTCCCTTCACCTAAGAGGGAGGCTAGCCGAGTGGTTACGAGTGCAGATTCTGGAGCTGGATCTCAAGCCCCTGGTCCACTATTCCTGTGTGACCCCAGACAAGCCACTGTACCTCTCTGTGCCTTGGTTTTTCCCTCTGTAAAACGAGGACGGTGATAATTGAAGCTGCATAGAGCTGGTGAGAGGAGCATGTGGGAGGGCACTTGCAGCAGTGCCCAGCCCCGGCCCCGGCCCCGTGCCCACCGCACTGTGTGAGGGTTAGTCACGCCCCTCACAGCTCAGTAGAGCGAGCCCTACTGTCATAGAGGAAACAGAAGAGGTTAATTCATCATAAAATAGTATGCACTGCAAAATATGGAAACACCAAAGCAGAAGGCGTTATGGAGCAAGCAGATGTTTGTCGCGATTTAATGTGAATTAAAAGAGGGGGTTCAGATACGAAATGTGTGAGAGTGGAATTTTCCACTCCTGCCTGAAGGATCTGGGTGGGTCGAGTTGCACCAGCTCCCAGCTCCCCTGTGTGTGTGTGTGTGTGTGTGTGTGTGTGTGTGTGTGTGTGTTTAACTCTGTGGTTCCCAAGGACAGGACTTCTCTGCCAGGCCAGGTGCTGGTTCTCCGCTCACGCTCCCCCGGAGCTGTGAGCCTATTGAAATGTCATCCCCTTCTCAGGTTACCTGAGCTCCATCCTCCCCGAGCTTAGCAATAACCCTGCTGTCCTCTGTTTAACAGGAAGCAGCACTTTTGCTTGCATTTCTCTGGGGCCTGAGCCAGAGTTAAGTTTAGCTTTTGTTTCCCAGATCTGGGTGATTGGTGAGTTCTTGAACACCCAGGAAATGAAAGTGAAGACTGGGCGACACATGAATCAAATCAGAATTGGGCTGATAGCAGATCAGGTGTTAAGAGAAAGAAAAAAAAATAACCTTAATTTAAACAAAGATCACACCAAGACAAATTCAAGGTGGAGACAACACGGAGACAGGTGTTCTTGCGAAGTGGTGGGCTGTACCGCTCAGTGCCGTCCGTCATCATGGCATCAGGTGGGGTAGGAGGAGGCACAGGTCATCACGGTTAATACGATTTTTAGCTTCATGAGTTTCTAGCAGGACCATCCTATGTCGTGCAGGATGTGGGGCAATTCTGTGGGCCACTGCTCTGTGCTGCTCCCCTTGTGATGACCAAGAGACCCCCACAAATTCCAGAGCTGCCCCCCGAGGGTGGTCTTCCACTTATTCACCTCTGCCCCCAGGACCCTGGCCACTGGTGAGATGCCGGGCTCACTTCTGAGCCGGCTGCCCTGTGAAGTGAAGACAGCCACAGGCCAGTGTAAGCTGCTGCCACAGGGCCTCGTCCGGAGCCTGCACGTGATGAGCTGCCCTCTGCCCTGCCCCCTGCCCTGCCCCCGCCCAGTTCTTCCAGGAAGGAAAAGGGAGACTCAGAGTGACTTGCTCAAGGTCAGGCAGCTGGTGAGGGGTGAAGGCCCGTCCCACGGCCCACCTGACCGTCTTCTGGGGCTTTCTCATCAGCACAGCTGGCCAAACACTGGCAGGTGTGTGTGGAGGCACCTGCCCGGATCCCTCCTTCCCTCGCCCCCCCTCCTCCCGCCCGCCTTCCCATCCCTAACACTTGGTGCCTGTCTTGGACCAGGCTGAGAGCTGAGCAAGCTCTGTGCCCTGAGGCGGGAGGGTCTTTGGCAGCTTCCTGTGCCTCACTGTCCGGAACACCACGCATGCCCCGGCTCTCCTTCACCCATCCCCTGATTTTACCTGGCTTTCTCCGTAGGATTAGTTACCACTAATGGAAATATCTTTTTTTAAATGTTTATTGATTTTATTTATTTATTTAAAAAATATTTTTTATTGAGTTCAGAGAAGGGAGAGGGAGAGAGAGAGAAACATCAATGATGAGAGAGAATCATATTTACTGATTTTAGAGAGAAACATCGATGTGAGAGAGAAACATTGACCAGTTGCCTCTGGGTATGTGCCCCGACCGGCGATTGAACCCGCAACCTTGCAGTGTACAGGATGGTGCTCCAACCAACTGAGCCACACTGGCCAGGGCTAGAAATATCTTTTTTATTAGTTTGCTTCTTCAGGATTTGTCCCCACTAGGATGCGATGGTTGGTCTGCTTTGGTTAAAGGAGCAGGTGTGGCAGGCAGCCTGCCTGAGTCCAGGCTTGGTTCCTCCACTTGTTAGCAGTGCGGCCTTAGACAACTTATTTAGCCTTTCCGGGCCTCCATTTCCTCCTGAAATGGGATGAATAATAGTATCTACCTAGTGGGGTTGCTGTGAAGATTAAAATACTAATTCTCATAAAGGCTTGGCCCAGCCTTAGAAGATAATAAGTACTTAATATATGTTAGCTATTATTATTATTACTCATGAAGGAAGGAATCTTATCTATCTTATCATTGTTGTATCACCAATGCCTGGCACACAGTCAGCGCTTAATAAGTGACTGGTCGAATACCTGAAGTTATGCTGTGGTCGGCACTGTTTTTTCAGCTTCCAGATGCTCTGCTCTGAGGGAATGGAGACGCTCAATCCTAGCGCCACCCCCTAGCCCCAGACCGTGAAGTCACTGTGGCGTCCTCCACAGAGCCAGGGAAGGAGGTCCAGGAGAGGGAAGGCTGGGGGGAGGGCTGGGTAGAGGGAGGGTGGCCAGGAGAAAAGGGACTTTGGGAACCCACCACCTGTTGTACCAACATTGAGTAAACAGTGGGCGCTCCTACCATGTCGTGCCTTGGACAGCTGGGCAGCACCTGCAGGAAGAGAGCCAGGCGAGACACTGGTGAGCAGGTCAGATGCTGAACTCACCAGCAGCACACTGGTTACCAGCATGGGCACTGCTGCTGGAGGGCCTGCGTTTAAGTCCCAGCTTCTTCGCTGTGTCTGTTTCAGGCCAAATGAGCCCCGATTCTCATGTGCTCTCAAGCCTAGAGTAACACAGAAATGGCCACCTAGCATCACAGAGAAAAGGTCCAGGGCTAATTTGTGGCATTTTTGTCAGATTGAGCTGCCTAGTCCTGCCGATGTAATGACTCGTCCTCATAGCCACACCGTCAGGCTATGTAAACCCCTGTCACCCAGGGAGGGAGACCAGCCACTGTTGCAAATCGGCTGTGTGGTGTTCGCTAAGTCCCTTAACCTAGACCAGCTTTTTAATGATTAATTCAGACAGAAAAGTGCTTTGAAAAGTTAAAAGTGCCTTAGCAACATTTCAGAAGTGCTACTAAAATGTAGCTGGTAATCAATACTTGCCAGACCCCGTGCTAGCTCCTGCATTTCACAATAACCGCATGGAGTTCGTATGCTCACCCCACGTTGCAGAAGGGAAAGCTGCGACACAGAGGACTAAGTAACTTCCCGGGTCACACAACCAGCCGGTAGTGGAACCAGCATTTGCAGCCGGTGCTCTTAACTGCTATGTAACACCTCCTTTGTTCTATGCTTTGCTCTGTACAGAATTTATTTTATGTACAGGATTTATTAGAAAGAATGACTCAGGGCCTATGAAGCAGGAGGTCATGGTGCAATGTCCCGTAAGGGCACAAGTCCAGGTTTTGGACTCGATCCCCAGTAGAGGGCATGCAGGAGGCAACTGATCAATGATTCTCTCTCATCATTGATGTTTCTATCTCTCTCCCCTCTCCCTTCCTCTCTGAAATCAATAAAAATTATATTTTAAAAAATGACTTAAGAAAAAAATGTCTAGAAAGTTATTTAATCATGCAACTATTTCCTCCAAGTACTCCTTTTTTTTAAAATCCTCACCTGAGATATGTTTCGATTCAATTTTTCTAGAGGGAGAGAGGAAGGGGAAGAGAGAGAGAGAGAAACATTGATTGGCTACTTCCCATACGTGCCCCACCCAGGGATAGAACCTGCAACCTAGGTATGTGCCCCGGCTGGGAATCGAACCTGAAACCTTTTTTGGTGTATGGGACGATGCTACGGCCAACTGAGCCTCTGGGCCAGAGCTCCTCCAAGACTCTTGATGAAATCATCACACTTCCCTTGTTGCCTTGCCTTACAAGAAGCTCAATATGCAATTTGCTGTACTTCTCCTTACTCTTATTAGTCTCCCTATCCCACAGCTCCAATCTATATTTTCCTAATAGGTTTTGTAATATTTTTATTGCTTTCAGAGAGGAAGGGAGAGGGAGAAAGAGATAGAAACATCAATGATGAGAGAGAATCATTGATTGGCTGCCTCCTGCATGCCCCATACTGGGGATGGAGCCCGCAACCTGGGTCTGTGCCCTTGGCCGGAATCGAACCTGGGGCCCTTCAGTCCGCAGCCGAGGCTGTGTCCACTGAGCCAAACTGGCTAGGGCATAATTTTTTTATTGTCTCCTTTAAGTTTTATAATTTTTAAGTCGGTTTTCCTGTTGTTGTTTCTGTTTGTGACACTTAACAGAAGCCACATCGAATCGTGTTTGAAAGGAGACAGAGTCAGAGTTTGTTTAAATCAGAGAATGAAAGAATCATTTGAAGAGAATCTCCTGAGAGAACCCATGCCTGACCTTTGACCCCAAGGATGTCATTTATGCCTCATTTTGCTCTTGGGGTATCTGCTGACAGCCAAACAGAAGTCTGGGTGGACCCTTGACTCCTAAGAGATCTGGAAGCCCCAGGAGGTCAATGGCCCAGCTCCTCATCACGAATAGTGTCCAACATCGGCTGTGCCTTGCAAGCAAAACGAGCCCATTTCCACGGCTTTGTTGCCCCAGGTCAGGCGTTTGCAGGTTTTATTTAGTGGCTGCCCTATCAAGTTCCACAGGAAAAACTCATGTTTATTCTTCAAACTCCTCATAGACAATAGTCCCAAACTGGCAGTAACCCTAATGTCCACCAACAATAGGGTGGAAAAATAAATTAAGATTGATACACAGAATGGAATATTATACAGCAGGCGGGAAGAACAAAGTTCTCATCCATGCAACAAGGAGGGCACTCACAGAGAATGTTGAGTGAAAGAAGCCAGACACAAAATACTACATGTTGTGTGATTCCACTTATATGAAGAGCAAAAAGAGGCAAAATTAATCTGTGGAGATGGAGGGCAGAAGAACAATTGTTAACTTACGGAGTGTGGACGATGGCATGAGGTGCATGAGCACTTGCTGCAGTTATGTCTTGATAAAGTGGTGGCTGCATGGGTGTCTGTCACAGACTGACCGCTGTGTCTTTTCCAATTCATGTGTTGAAGCTCTAACCCCCATGTATGCGGGGTATTTGGAGGTGGGCCCTACGATGAGATTAGTGCCCTTATAAGAAGAGAAAGACTTCAGAGCTCACTCTGTCCACCATATGGGGATACAGCAAGGAGGCAGCCGCCTGCAAATCAGAAAGAGACACATCCTGGTCCCGCTCCTCGCCTCCAGACCTGTGAGACCTGCTGTCTAAGCCTCCCAATCCATGGTATTTTGTTACAGCAGCCCAAATACAGGGTCTAACATAGGTAAATTATTTGCAAGCTGTAGACTGAATAGTACTCTATGCACTTTACTTTTAATCTGTGCTATACTTCAAATAAAAAAAGGAGGCCTGGCTGGTGTGGCTCAGTGGTTGAGCATCGACCCATGAACTGGGAGGTCATAGTTCAATTCCTGGTCAGGACACAAGCCCAGGTTTTGGGCTTGACCCCCAGTAGGGGACATATAGGAGGCAGCTGATCGACATTGCTCTCTCACTCTGGATAAATATGTGTGCTCCTGATGGCCAGGGTTTCTGGAATGAGCTCAAGGTGTTCAACATCCAAGCTGTGTCTGACAAGGTCCATATTAGGTCTGAGGCTTGCAGGCCTGTCCACAGGCTGAGAAAAGGAAAGAGAGTTGTTCTATTCCCATATTCTGTTTCAAGAAGGGCCGGGTATTCAGAAGGTGTGACTTCAGCTGACATGACTAAACAGATAATCGGGTTTCATTCTCATTTTACCCCCAGAATGTAGTACAGTTTTTGACACGTGGTAACCACCCAGGAAATTTTACTCACGGAAGACATCTAAGTGGTTATTCTAACAAGTAGCCTCGCCAAGTTCAAGTTCAGCTGAGCAGACTTTTGGTTCTCTTTTCTTGAAGCATCGCAATGGCCTAAGCTTGTTTCCTTTCTCTTTTGGGGCCAGAATAAAAGGTATTAGGCCGGTCTTAAAGCAACAAACTTTAGGCTAGACACGAAGAACGTCCTCATGGCAGGAAACCACCGTAATGCGTGTCCCTTCCTGAAGATGATTTATACTTTCGGTGCTGCAAGGAAACTAGGTCATAGCCTATTAGGAACAAATTTGGGGAGAGGGGTGGGAATTAATATCTTAGTTACATTTAAGTGATTTATCTTCCATACTTTCAAAACTATATTTTACTATAGCTCTTCTACTGAATTATTTCTATTAATAACAGGAACCCAGTAAGCAGCATGATGGGGCTGATGGAAACAGGTGTGCTCCTGGGAGGGAGAGCGGGCACGGGACCTTCACTTTGAAAGGTTTTAAAGGCTGCGAGTTGCCGGGGGGGTGGGGGTGTCTTAGGGAGATTCTCAATAGAATATTCATTAGCTTTCTGCTGATGTGCCAAAATGAGATTTATTCCCTTAACTTCACCTGTCCTTGGGTGTGGTTGACAAATGGCACTAATCGTTTTGTTTTTAAATATATTTTTATTCATTTCAGAGAGGAAGTGAGAAGGAGATAGAAACATCAATGATGAGAGAAAATCATTGATCAGCTGCCTCCTGTACGACCCCGCCCCCCCCCGCGCCCCCACTGAGATCGAGTCTGAAACCTGGGCATGTGCCCTTGATCAGAATCGAACCCAGGACCCTTCAGTCCACTCTGAGCCAAACCAGCCAGGACACAAATGGCACTAAGTGGATTTCTGCTCCCTATCTCCCCGAGTTGGGGTGACTTAAGCTGTTTACCCTCTGGCTGGGGAGAAGTGTCAATTAAGCGTCCTTGGTCACAGAAGACAAGATCTGCGAGAGGGCTGTGAACTGCTTGGCGGTTTGACTATCTGCCCGGGTTCCAGTTCAGCGATGGCGCCACCCTCTCTTCCCTCCGGAGGCTACAGCTCTTCTCCATCCTTTTCTTTTTTAAAATTGTTTTATCGCTTAAAGTATTACAAATGTCTCCTTTTTCCCCCTGCCCTTGACAATCCCCTGGCCTCCCCTACCCCCAGTGTCTTGTGTCCATTGGTTATGCTTATATGCATGCATACAAGTCCTTCGGTTGATCTCTTACCTACCCTCCTCCTGCCCTCCCCCCCTCCCCGGCCTTCCTGCTGCAGTTTGACAGTCTGTTCGAGGCAGCTCTGCCTCTGTATCTATTTTTGTTCATAAGTTTATAATGGTCTGTATTATCCATGAATGAGTGAGATCATGTGGTATTTTTCCTTCATTAACTGGCTTATTTCACTCAGCATGATGCTCTCCAGTTCCATCCATGCTGTTGCAAAGTGTAAGAATTCCTTCTTTTTTCTACCGCGGCATAGTATTCCATCGTGTAGATGTACCACAGTTTTCTAATCCATTCATCTGCTGATGGGCACGTAGGCTGTTTCCAGATCTTAGCTATGGTGAATTGTGCTGCTATGAACATAGGGCTGCATATATCCTTTCTGACTGGTGTTTTCTTTTCTTAAGAGGATTGTTTTTCGAGTTCTCTTTTCAGTTGCTTCCTTCACCTGCTCCGTGCGTGCTAGATTCCAGCCTCCCTCAGGGGGCTCGCTGGGAGCCTTGGTCTGGTCTCTGCCCACGAGGGCGTCCCGCTCAGCAGAGGTTCTGTGCAGGAGAGCAGCTGTGGGAGGGGGTGGGGATGGAGAAAGGCATCGTCGCTTTCCCCTGGCATCACCTTTGCCTTTCCCTCTCCTAAGCTCCAAGGGCCCTGCTTTTGCTTCTGTAACTTGTTTCCGAGCCCATGCAGCGCAGCCAGCTCATTTCTGCCACCCCTGTAACTTTCTAAGTAAAGTTTCTCTTCTAATTTGAGTTCTTGCCTCTGGAATCTTTCTTTGCCAACTCCGCTAACTCGGCGGGTAACACTCGGCGCTGTCCGGCTGTCTGGCCACCTGGGTCAGTGTTTGTTGGTCAAGAGATGAAGAGCCGCCTGGTCACCACACAGCCCAGATTAGAGTCCCCGCGCGCCCTCCGCGGGTCCTGAGCAGCCGCTAGGGGTTGGGGGCGGGCGATTTCGCTGCAGGAGGGAAAGGGCAGGGCGTGGACGCAGAGGCGGGCGGTCTATTCCGACCCGGCTTGAAGCCTCCGCTAGTGATCGCAGGAGGCGGTCGCGGGTGAATTCCGCGT
>NW_006285798.1:1169078-1169719 GCF_000327345.1 Myotis davidii
GGCTTCTGCGTGTCTGGAGGAAAGGGCACCGCTTTGCCCGGTGGAGACGCTCCCATGCGCCATCCTGGCCCGGGCCCTGCGCCTGGGGAGCCAGCGAGCTGGTGCTTGCGGAGTGGGGTGGGGGTGGAGGGGTGCCCAGGCGTCTCCTCGTGTTGTGGGTTCACTCAGCGAGATTGACCACCTACTCAGAATTCAAATTTAAGAGCCTTTATTAAGCTGGCCAGCTGACTACAGTCACAGCACCCTGCCGAAGCAGAGGCTGAACTGCAGCCCAGACTACAGGAATTACAGCGTTTTTATTTGTAAAAACCACAAAGTTACAAAACCTTAGTTCCCAACACAGTACAGCATCATTACAGTGACTGCCTTCCTACCTATGTGTTCTGGGAACAGAGAGAACAGCTGCCGGGAAGGGGCCATGGGACCATATGTCAAGGCCTGGCCTGATGTCAGTACCTTCCTGTCTGTGTTTTAGGAACAGACAGCACAGCGCGCCCAGTCTGGCCGAAGCGCCAGATACGCAGCCCAGCACACTGGCACAGCCCGCACAGCCCGCCCAGCCCGCAGGCTCTGACTCTCCGGACCCCATCGCTGAACCGAACCCCGCCACCAGGCGTTTGGTTTCTGGGCTTTGGTTTTGT
>NW_006285798.1:1170035-1171290 GCF_000327345.1 Myotis davidii
ATCCGCCTTCCCCGCGTCACACATCCAGCAGCTGCAGAACGCGCACAGGGACAGTCACGCTGGCCCACGCGCAGCGGCCGATGCCCTCAAGCACCCGCACACCCGGCAGCCGCCAGGCTTCCTGGGACCAGGAGGGTAAACGCCTGGGGTCTTGAGTAACCCTCCAAGGCTTTTTTCATCTTAGAAATTCCCAACTCGGGGACACCTCGCCTGGCAGAAGCCCCCTTACTCCATAAAGGGGCGCGGGTGGGTCCCAGATGAGCTGGCAGTTCCATTCCGCAGCCTGAGCGTGTGTTCATTGGCCTCGTCTCCCCACCCACCAGCCCTCTCCTGCCCCGACCCCTCCGTAGTGCCTGGGGTGCCACCCTCCGGTGTGCGCAGGAAGGGAACTGGGGGAAGGGGGAGCAGGTGAACTGGGGAGACCCTCCTGGTTCTCCCCAGCAGCGCCCTTCCCCTCGAATCCCCCCCAGACTGGCAGCAGGGAAACCCCCCCCTAAACACCCGAGCAGAGGTTCGGCTGCTGGGGTGGATGTGGGTGTGGGTGGGGAAGGCATTGGCACCTTTGTGCACCTTCCACCTGCAGGTGGAACCCACCACCTTCATTCAGGTAACGCCAGGGGACCCCCAGTGCCCCCTCCCCAGGTGTATTCTGACAACCACTGGGAGGCATCACAGCAGAAGGAAGGGAAGATGCAGGCCAGTGATTTTGGGGGCGCTGCATTGGGTGTGTTTTATTTCATTTCCCACGTTTAGATGTCAGTCAAATTTTTATTTCCAGAAAAAAAAAGCTACTGAAAATAATAGGTTGTTCTAAAATCAACAAGGATCAACAGAGGGACTGGTCTCCCATAACCAGCTACACACTATGCTCCTCCGTTAAAAAAAAAAGGTATTTTTATTGATTTCAGAGAGGGAGGGGGAGAGAGAGAGAGAGAGAGAGAGAGAGAGAGATCAATGATGAGAGAGAATCATTGATCAGCTGCTTCCTGCATGCCCTCCACTGGGGATTGAGCCCACTACCTGGGCATGTGCCCTGATGGAATCATGACCTCCTGGTTCATAGATCTACGCTCAACCACTGAGCCACGCTGGCTGGGCATCCTGCATTTTTTACGCCTTCTGTCAGCCATAAATTTCTTTCACTCACCCAATTACCGTTCACCCAGGTTTTCATGTTTTACGTTCATGGTTTTAAAGACATCAGTCACTTAACCAGCAGCACCTTTGCCCTCACGGTCATCCCTGGGCTACAGGA
>NW_006285798.1:1171338-1175336 GCF_000327345.1 Myotis davidii
CGTTAAGAACTTCCTTTGCAGCAGCCAGAAAATTTCATTTCAGGTGTTCAGTGGGGAGGCGGTGTGGGGGAAGACTGTAAATATTAACCATAGGCCAACGATACCTCTTCCTTTCGGATGCGCTCTATTACATCAGTAATTTCTAATGAAAACCTCCATTCTCTATGCACTGTGGTTAAGCACCACCAAATCAGTACTGCAAAGACTGATCGTACTTGCAAGAGGCACTGTGACGAACTTCCACCGTCCAAGATTTCAAAGTCTGTAATGAACACTCTTGACAAATCCCTGGCGAATCTGTCACCTCTCAAAGTCTTTAACCACAAAGTTCAAGACCATCAGATGGGTAGTCCCTACACTTCCCACCCAGTGTGATGTCGGTAGTGAAGAAAAATTTTCCTTTGACTTTGCATTAGGGAACAACCAATTTCTGTCATCTATTCGACACCGGGGGAGATGCAATGATTTGAGTGAGTGTTGCGTGGCAGAGTATAGGTTTGGTCTGTCTGGTGCCGAACACAGAGTAAGGGTCTAAAGTTGTATTTTTTACAACTTGCAAAATCAGAAGAAAATAGATTAACTTTAAAAAGAAGGAATTGAATGGCTGGTGCAGAAGAAAATCTCCTCACTCGCACTTGTTCAGGGGGTAACCCTGCCAATGACGCTCTGATGAGGAAGCGGTGTGACGGGAAAGGCCAGATGCTGACTGCTAAGATTTTTTCTAAACCTAACTTCCGGCCCTGTCTAAAATACTCCTCTCTCTGTCACTGTTTCTCACACGTGGCAACAGGAACCCAACAACAATTAGGGTCTTGATGCAAGGATCAGGCATCGTTCCTGTTATAACGTGTTTCACGGCGATCCGGGCATTCTCCCACCTCTGCCTGTGAGGATGACGATGATGAAGCTCATCCATTCACTTACAGCGTATGCACTGGGGTCCTCGCCGGCTTTAGGGACCATGCGGGGCACTGGAGGCTTCGAGGAGTGCTCAGTGGGACTTTGCACAAATATGATCTTAATACAAAATAAACTTAGGTAGTTAAGCATTTTTTTTTATTACCCGGGAGCCCTTTAGGACTAACCAAAGTATCATGAAAGTTTAGTTTTCTTACCAAACCCACACTTCCATATAAGTATTAAAATGGTGCATATTGTAGGACACCCCTCCCTATCTTACCAATATGTGACCTTAATTATGCTGGGCAGAGCACCCCAGCCCACCATCTCTTTACAAAGAAAGTGACGGTGAATAGCTTTTGAAAAAGAACATGAACAAGTTATAAATTCTTGCAGAACATTTTAAAGAGGACAGACCCGCCCTAACCGGTTTGGCTCAGTGGATAGAGCGTCGGCCTGTGGACTCAAAGGTCCCAAGTTTGATTCCGGTCAAGGGCATGTACCTTGGTTGTGGGCACATCCCCAGGAGGGAGGTGTGCAGGAGGCAGCTGGTCGATGTTTCTCTCATCGATGTTTCTAACTCTCTATTCCTCTCCCCTCCTCTCTGTAAAAAAATCAATAAAATATATTTTAAAAAAAAGAGGACAGACCCAAAGCGGAGGCGGTATCGCTCTAAAAATAGTAAGAGCCGAAGAGCCACTGGAACTTCCCCGGGAGTGGAATCTGAGAATGTCTACTTTAAAGAAAGCAGAAACACGGCCCGCATGGGGCAGCATGTGGATTTTCAGGGGGAGATTTAGAACATTCTGGTTCCCAACCCCTGCCCAGTGGCAGTAGGTTACTTCTTTTCCTCCTCTTCTTGACTCTCCCTGCATTTTCCTTGTTCAGGTTGGGAGAGTAGGATGGCCCAGGACAGGCGAGTGCTGAGTTTTGCAGCCTTCTAAGCAAGCCCTATTTCCCATGGTGCTTAGGGTGGGAGGTGCCCAGGGCACTTGCAGCAACACCCCAGTTATTCCTGGGACTCTGAGGACAAGGCTTTCCTTCCTCTTTCTGTGCCCTCCACCTCGGATTGTGTCGAGCACCTTCCCCCAACTTGAAATGACCCTCAACCAACCCCTTTCTGACTCGGTGGCGCCGAGAGAGTCTATCTCTATCCCTTGCATCCCATTGCCTAGGACTTGCCTTGACCAATAGAATGCGGAGAAAGTGACACAGGGTGAATTCTCAGAGCGTGGCCTTTCAGAAGGCTTGCAACAGCCACCTTGCTCTCCTAGAACCCTGACGTCACCTCCTTTCCACCCCCCCTGCCCTGTGGAGGATGAAAGGCCATGTGTCTATAAATAAGAATAGCGTAAATCCATAAACGTTGAAAAATATTTATCTTTTACATTTTTATTGAATTTCATGGGGTGACATTGGTTAATAAAATTATATAGGTTTCAGGTACAATTCTATAGAACATCATCTGTATATCATATTGTGTGTTCACCACCCCAAGTCACCTCTCCTTCCATCACTGTTTATCTCCCCTTTACCCTCTTCTACCTCCCCCCACACCCTTTTCCCTCTGGTAATCACCACCCTGGTGTGTGTCTGAGTTGTTTTTTTTTCTTTTTAATCCCTTCACATTTTTCTCCAAGTCCCCCGATACCCTTCCCCTTTGGCAGCTAACTGTCAGTCTGTTCTCTGTATATATAAGTCTTTTTATTTTGTTTGTTAGTTTATTTGTTCATTAGAGTCTACATATAAGTGAGATCATATGGTGTTTGTCTTTCTTTGACTGGCTTATTTCACTTAGCACAATACTTTCCAGATCCATCCATGCTGTCACAAAAGGTAAGATTTTCTTCATTTTTACAGCCAAGTAGTATGCCCTTGTGTAAATGTACCACAGCTTTATTATCCACTCATCTACTGATGGCACTTGGGCTGCTTCCAAATTTTGGTGAACATAGGGGTGCATATATTGTTTCAAATCATGTTTCAGGCTTATCCAGGTATATTCCCCAAAATGGAATCGCTGGGTCATAAGGCAGTTCCATTTTTAATTTTTTGAGGAAACTCCATACTCTTTTCCACAGTGGCTGCTCTAGTCTGCATTCCCACCAGCAGTGCACCAGGATTCCATTTCATCCACATCCTCGCCAGCACTTGTTGTTTGTTGATTTATTGATGACAGCCATTCTGACAGGTGTGAGGTGCTATCTCATTGTGTTTTTAACATGCAATTCTCTGATGATTAGTGATGTTGAGCATCTTTTCATATGACTATTGACTATATGTCTTCTTTGGAGAAATGTCTGTTTAGGCCCTTTGCCTATTTTTAAATTAGATTGTTTGTTTTGGGGGATGTTGAATTGAATAAGTTCTTTGTAAATTTTGGATATTAACCCATAATCAGATGTGTCATTGGTGAATATCTTCTCCCATTCAGTGGGTTGTCTTTTCATTCTGTTGATAGTTTCCTTTGAGATGCAAACACTTTTTAGTTTGACATGGTCCCATTTGTTTATTATTTTTTGTTCCCTTGCCTGAGGTGACATATCAAAAGAATATTGTGCCCTGGCTGGGCAGCGTGGGTGGTTGGAGCAATATCCCATGCACCAAAATGGTTGTGGGTTCCATTCCTGGTCAGGTTACATACCTGGTTTGAGAATTTGACCCCTGTTCAGGCTACATACAAGAGCCAACCTATCAATGTTTCACTCTCACAATGATTTTTTTCTCTTTCTCCCTTTCACTTCCCCTCCCTTAAAATCAGTAAAAACATATCCTCAGGTGAGGATATGTATAATATATATTATACTAGAGGCCTGGTGCACAAAAATTTGTGCACTCGGGGGAAGGGGTCCCTCAGACCGGCCTGTGCCCTCTTGCAGTCTGGGACCCCTTGGGAGATAACGACCTGCTGGCTTAGGCCTGCTCCCGGGTGGCAGAGGGCAGGCCCAATCCCTAGGTGCAGTCCCTGGTCGGGCTCAGAGCAGGGCCGACTGGGGAGTTGGTGTGCCGCCCCTGTCATGCACAGAGCAGGGCGGATCGGGAGATTGCAATGCCACCCTCAGTCACGCTCAGGGTAGGGCTGATTGGGGGGTTGCGGC
>NW_006285798.1:1176357-1184321 GCF_000327345.1 Myotis davidii
GTGCTGGCTTCCCTCTGGCCCCGGCTTTGTTAGGAAGGACATCCAGAATGACGTCCGGAAGGATGTCTGGTCTGATTACCATATTACCCTTTTATTATTATAGACTAGAGGCCCGGTGCACAAAATTTGTGCACAAGTGGTGGTGGGGTTGGGGAGTGGTCCCTCAGCCTGGCCTCTCCCCTCTCCAATCCAGGACATCCCTCTCGCAATCTGGGACCGCTGGCTCCTTAACCCCCAGCCTCCCCGATGGGCCCTTACTGCCTCTGCCTGGCAGCCTGATCACCCCTAACTGTTCTCTTCTGCCGCCTGGTTGCCCCAACTGCCCTCCCCTGCTGACCTGATCTCACCCCAAACAACCCTCCCCTGAGGCCTGATCTCACCCCCAACTCCCTTCCTCTGCTGGACAATTTGGTTCTGATTGGTCAGTTTCTATGCCAGTCAGCATCAAAGCTCTGCCTCCTAGGCAGCCATTGGCTTCCCACAGCACCCACATTTGGTTCTGATTGGTTGGTTTCAATGCCAGTAAACGTCAAAAGCTCTGCTTCCTAAGCGGCCATTGGTTCTTCAGAGCACATTTGGTCCTGATTGGTTGATTTCTATGCCAGTCAGCGTCAATAGCTCTGCCTCCTAGGCAGCCATTGGCTCCCAGAGCACCCAGGTTTGGTTCCGATTGGTGAGTTCCTATGCCAGTCACCATCAATAGCACCGCTTCCTAGGCAGCCATTGGCTCCCCACAGCACCCAGATTTGTTCTTATTGGTTGGTTTTTATGCTAGTCAGCTTCAAAAGCTCCGCCTTCTAGGCAGCCATTGGCTTCCTCAGCACCCAGATTTCGTTCTGATTGGTCAGTTCCTATGCCAGTCAGTGTCAAAAGCTCCACCTTGTAGGCAGCCATTGGCTTGTTGCAGCAACCACAGTTGGTTCTGATTGGTTGATTTCTATGCCAGTCAGCTTCAAAAGCTCTGCCTCCAATGCAGCTATTGGCTCCCACAGCACCCAGATTAGGTTCTGATTGGTTGGTTCCTATGCCAAACAACTTCAAAAGCTTCACCTCCTAGGCAGCCATTGGCTTCCAAAGCACCCAAATTTGGTTCCGAATGGTGAATTCCCATGCCAGGCAGCTCAAAAGCTCCGCCTCCTAGGCAGCCATTGTCCCTGCACAGCACCCAGATTTGGTTCTGATTGGTCAGTTTCTATGCCAGTCAGCATCTCCAGGCTTATCTCGGGCCTGTTCAGAGAGGCATGGCTGAACAACAGCCCCCCAAGGCAGCTGGAGAGAAAAAAGGCCCCATTGCTGGCAAAGCTGGAAGGAAAGAGGGCGAGAAAGAGAGAGGCAAGTACTGATCAACAGCTGCCACTGAGGCTGGGATCAGACCCTGCCTCTCTCTCTGGGTCTCAGCCCCCTGGGCAGTCAGTGCTGAGTTGTCACAGCGCTGACTGAAGGACTTCCGGGTTGGTCAGCCTTCCGGTTAGATCAGTGTTACAACCCTGGGCTTTTATATATTAGGATAAATATATATATTTTACACATATTATATATAGACACTATATATAGCCTATGTTTTCATCTAGGATTTTTTTCTCCTAGAATTTTTATGGTTTTGAGTCTTACATTTAAGTCTTTAATTTGTTTAAAATTTATTCTTGTGTGTGGTATAAGAAGGTGGTCTAATTTCATTTTTTTGCAAGTCATCTGTCCAATTTTTCTTACACTACTTATTGAATAGACCCTCTTTACCCCATTGTATATTGTTGCCTCCTTTGTCAAATATTAATTGAGCATAAAGGCATGGATTTATTTCTGGGCTCTCATTCTGTTCCATTGATCTATATGTCTGTTTTTATGCCAGTATTATGCTGTTTTGATCACTATGGCCTTGTGGTATAGTTTGATATCAGGGAGTGTGGTTCCTCCCAACTGTGGTTCTTTCCCAAGATTGTTGTGGCCTTTGGGGGTCTTTTGTTGTTCCATATAAATTTTTGGAGTATTTGTTCCAGTTCTATGAGATATGCTATTGGTACCTTGATAGGAATTGTGTTGAATCTATAGATTACATTAGGTAATATCTATATTTTAATGATAATTCTTCATATCCATGAACACAGTATATGCTTCTACTTTTTTTAAAAAATCTTCTTCAGTTTCTTTATTCAGTGTCTTATAATTTTTCAAGTACAAGTCTTTTACATCCTTGGTTAAATTTATTTCTAGATTTTTGGGTGTTTTTTTTTTAAATGCCATTGTAAATGGGATCTTAGTTTCCTTTCTGATATTTCATTAGTGGTATATACAAATCCAACTGAGTTCTGGGTATTTTTTTTGTATCCTGCCACTTTACTGAATTCTTTTTTATCAGTTCCAGTAGTCTCTTGGTGGAATCTTTAGGCTTCTTTATATATAGTATCATGCCATCTGCACATACTAGTAGTGACAGTTTGCTTCTTGCTTTCCAGTGTGGATGCTTGTATTTCTTCTTCTTGTCTGATTGCTGTGGCTAGGATTTCCTGGACCATGTTGAATAAGAGTGGCGAAAGAGGGCATCCCTGACTTGTTCCTGATCTCAAGGTAAACATTTTTAGTTTTTGCCCACTGAGTATGATGCTGGCTGTGGGTTTGTCATAATTGGTCTTCCTATTGAGGTATGTTCCCTCTATTCCCACTTTGCTGAGGGTTTTTAAAAATCATAAGTGGGTGTTGGATTTTATCAAATGCTTTTTCTGCACCTATTGATACGATTATATGACTTTTACCCTTTATTTTGTTTATGTGGTGTGCCCCATTTATTCATTTGTGACTATTGTACCAGCCTTAGACCCCCAGAGTAAATCCTACTTGATCATAGTGTATGATATTTTTAATGTATTGCTTTGTCTGGTTTGCTAACATTTTGTTGAGGATTTTAGCATCTATGTTTATCAGGGATATTGGCCTACAATGTCCTTTTCTTGTAGTGTCTTTATCTGGTTTTGCCATTAGGATAATGTTGGCCTCATAAAATGAGGTTGAGAGTGTTCTCTCTTCCTGAATTTTTTGGAATAGTTTGAAAAGGATAGGTGTTAGTTTTTTGAATGTTTGGTAAAATTCACCTGTGAAGCCATTCAATCCAGGACTTGCTTGTTGGGAGGCTGTGTTTTTCTTTTAGTTTTTTTTTTACTGCTTCAACTTTTTAAAAATATGTTTTTATTAATTTCAGAGAATGAGGTTGAGAGTGTTCTCTCTTCCTGAATTTTTTGGAATAGTTTGAAAAGGATAGGTGTTAGTTTTTTGAATGTTTGGTAAAATTCACCTGTGAAGCCATTCAATCCAGGACTTGCTTGTTGGGAGGCTGTGTTTTTCTTTTAGTTTTTTTTTTACTGCTTCAACTTTTTAAAAATATGTTTTTATTAATTTCAGAGAGGAAGAGGGGGGGAAACTGGGGATCGAGCCAACATACACCCTGACTGTGAATCGAACCATGACCTCCTAGTTCAGTGATTCTCAACCTTCCTAATGCCTCGACCCTTTAATACAGTTCCTCATGTTGTGGTGTCCTCCAATTTCATTGTTACAAATTGAACATAATTAAAGCATAGTGATTAATCACAAAAACAATATGTAATTATATATGTGTTTTCCGATGGTCTTAGGCGACCCTGTGAAAGGGTTGTTCGACCCCCAAAGGGGTTGCGACCCACAGGTTGAGAACCGCTGTCCTAGTTCATAGGTCAATGCTCAACCACTGAGCCACACCAGCCAGGCTATTGCTTCAATTTCATTAGTTGTAATCTGTCTGTTCAGATTTTTTGATTCTCCTTGACAGTTTTGGAAGATTGTATATTTCTGGGAATTTATCCACTTTTTCCAGATTGTCCAATTTGTTGGCATATAGTTGTTTGTAATATTCTTACAATCCTTTGTATTTCTTTGGTATCAGTTGTTATTTTTCTTTCATTTTTTATTTTATTTATTTATTTGGGTCATTCTCTTTTTTTCCTGATGAGTCTGGTTAAAGGTTTATCGATCTTCTTTATCCTTTTAAAGAACCAGCCCTTGGTTTCATTGATATTTTGTATTGTTTTTTAAGACTCTATTTTGTTTATTTCTGCTCTGATCTTTATTATTTCTTTTCTTCTACTCACTTGTGCTTTGTTTATTGCTCTTTTTCTAGTTCCTTTAATTGTAAAGTTAGATTGTTTATTTGAGATTTTTCTTGAAGTAGGCTTGTAATGCTATGAATTTCCCTCTCAGAATTGCTTTCCCATGCACCCTAGATTTTGGGTTGTTCTCATTTTCATTTATTTCAAGGTACTTTTTCATTTCTATGTTGATCTCATTGTTAATGCATTCATTGTTTAGTAACATGTTTCTTGGCCTCCACGTCTCTGGGTGTTTTTCAGTTTTTTTCTTGCGATTGATTTCTAGTTTTGAAGCATGGTAGCAACCATCTTGGGTAAAAATTGCTGTTTAATATTTTAACCCTGCTGTTCTGGCTTCTGTAATTATTTTCTTGCTAAAACAATAGAAAAGTTATTTTGATTTTCTGAACTATATAAATCATTCCATTTGATTGAATACCCCATTGATTTTGATTTGAATATCCCATTGATTGTGTTCTTACTGGTCTTAAAAAACACAACCCGCTGCACCCGGAGGCCAGGACAGCACAATTACTTTAAATTGCCTCAGTGGCTCCAGATAATGTGTTTTCGTTGACTCGGTGGTCCAAAGACCTGAAACTATAATTAATCTTTGTAGATAACTAATCTGCTCAATCTAGCTTCTGTAGCAAACTGCTTTTTGCAAACCAGGTTCCTCATTCCAAACCTTGAGATGTAATCAATACCTTTGTGATATTTGCCTATATAAGTCTGATGTTTCGGCCAAGGGGGCACTGAGAGATTTGGAGCCCCTCCTTCCTTGCAGTTGCCGGCTTTATTGATTAAATGACTCATTGAGTTGATCTTGCATCCTCTGTGTCACTCGTGGGGATATTAAAACAGTTTCATACCATTATGGTCAGAGAAGATGCTTGATATGATTTCAATTTTCTTAAATTTATTGAGAGTTGTTTTGTGTCCTACAATGTGGTCTATCCTTCTCTGGTTGGTGTGGCTCAGCAGTTGAGCATCAACCCAGGAACTAAGAGGTCACCGGTTTGATTCTTAGTCAGGGCACATGCCTGGGTTGTGTGCTTGATCCCCAGTAGGGGGCATGCAGGAGGAAGCTGATCAATGATTTTCTCTCATCATCTATGTTTTCTATCTCTCTCTTCCTCTCTGAAAAATCAATAAAAATATATTAAAAAAAATTCCATCCTATGGCTGTATTACTGTCAGTCTCTCCCTTTATGTTCATCAAGATATGCTTTACATATTTGGGTGCTCCTATGTTGGCTGCATAAATGTTTACAAGGGTTATACCTTCTTATTGGATTGCTACTTTTGTCATTGTGTAGTGTCCTTCGTCCCTTACTATTGCCTTTGTTTTAAAGTCTACTTGATCAGATATAAATATTGCTACTGGGCTTTTCCCCCCTTCCCATTTGCATTAAATATCTTTAAAAATAAATATATTTTTATTGGTTTCAGAGAGGAAGGGAGAGGGAGGGAGAGATAGAAACATCCATGACGAGAGCGAATCATTGATCGGCTGCCTTCTGCATGCTGTACCCTGGGGGCTGAGTCCACAATCTGGGCATGTACCCTGACCGGGAATCGAACTGTGATTTCCTAGTTCATAGGTTGATGCTCAACCACTGAGCCACACCAACTGGGCTACCCTATGTCTTTTGATTGGAGCATTTAAGCCATTTACAATTAAAGTGATTATTGAGAGGTACATATTTATTGCTATTTTATTCTTTTAACTATTTTCCTCTGTTTCTTCTTCTCTGCCTCCTCCTTTTTTTTTAATTGTCTTCTTCAGGAAGACCTTTTAATGATGTCTTGTAATATTGATTTGGTGGTGATAAACCCTTTTAATTTTTTTTTTTTTTTGCCTAAGAAGCTCTTTCTCCATCACTTTTAAATGATAGTCTTGTTGGGTAAAGTAGTCTTGCTTTTCATCACTTTGATAATTTCATGTTAAGCCCTTCTGGCCTGACGTGTTTCTGTTGAGAAGTCAGCTGTCAATTTTATAGAAGGTCCTTTGTAGGTAACTGACTTTTCCTTACAATCAGCCTGGCTTGGATCATGCTTTGGACTTTCCTAAAAGCTCTTAAAGTTTCACAAACCCCAAGCTAGTAGCATCTGGCCTCTGCATACCCAATACCTGTTGCTACAAAGCAATCTGTAGGTGGCTGCTACTTGTGTGGGGCTTGGAGGTGCCCAGGAAAGGCTAAGCTGAGAACCAAGGCCGGCTGCTGCTGGTGTCAGGGCTGGGGCCACTTAGGAAGAGGTACAGGGCATGCTGAGGCCAGATACTGCTTGTTTGAGAGATTTTAGGAAAGTCTGAAGCATGAACCAAGACAGACCACTCATATGGAAAAGTAACTGGAGGCAGCTTGGATGGGCCTGAAAGTTGGCTGGGATGGGGCCTTGGAATCCACAGGGCAGGGCAAATAGTGTGAGCCAGGTTGATGAAATCTCCAATATGGCAACTGCCTGCTAGCTGGGGGAGGGAGGGGATTATCTAAGGAGCAATGGCCTCTTCCAGCACTTCAGTCTGGCAGAAAGCTGCCCCCAGGTCTTGCCCTGATGCTCAACAATTCAGTTCCTCACCATATGTCTCTGGTGCCCTTCAAATTGCTGCCCCAGTGCTGGAGCTCAGAGGGAGAGAGTCTTTCAGAGGAACTGCCTGGGACTCCAGCAGCCTGTGTTTCCCTCAGCCTCAATCCCCACTGGTTTTTATAGCCAGAAGTTATAGGGACTTCTCTCCCTGGCACTGGAATCCTGGGTGGGGGGTAGGACCCATTTGCTACCTCCATAGTTGAGATATCCCTTTCAATTTTTAGCCACCACACATGGGTACATGACCAGCCTGTTACACTGTCTGCCTCTCCTAATTCCCTAATTGTAGGACTTCCATTCAGCTTGATTTCAGGCCATTCTAAATGATGGTTGTTCTATAGTTCAGTTGTACTTTTGATGTGATTGTGGGAGGAGGTGAGCACAGTGTTTATGCCACCATCTTGCCTAGAAGTCTGATTAAATTTTGTTGAAGTAACAATACCAGTATTATTATAGTCTATCTCTGTCCATTATGTCCATATCAATAAAGATCTTTATATATATTATTCTCATTTGTATATTTATCATACATTTTTTGTGGTTACTGTGTTCCATTTTTTATACAGTTTAGACATATATTTGGTGATGTTCCAAAGGATTTAATCCAGGTATATCATGAATATACAACAGAAAAAGTAACCTTCCCTTCCACTATAAGTTGGTATTTTTTTTTTTAGTTTTATGTTTTCTTGTAAATTCATAAGTTAAGCTTTTTTAACTATGTAAAAAATATATGCAATGTGTTTGTCAACAACATAAAATCCTTACTAGTTTTTGTATCAGATTTTTTCCCCTATAGCTTAACTGTAATATAATTTATGTGTAATAGCACCTTTTTCATGAATAAAGCTTGTTGATATTTGACATATGTATGCATCAAAGAAGCCATCAGCACATTAAGGTAGTAATCACACCCCAAAGTGTTTTCCTGCTCCTTTTAAAAAATATATATATTTTTATTGATTTCAGAGAGGAAGGGAGAGGGAGATAAAAACATCCATGATGAGAGAGAATCATTGATCAGCAGCCTCCTGCACATACCCTACTGGGGAATGAACCTGAAACCTGGGCATGTGCCCTGACCAGGAATCAAACGCTGACTTCCTGGTTTTAAGGTTGATGCTCAGCCACTGAGCCACACCAGCCAGCACAGTAACTGTTTTAAGAGGAGAGTGTGCATATCCCAATTTGGGGACTCATGCTTTCATTGAGTCTTTTTAAAATATTTTCCCACATTTCCTACATTGTTTTTATTGG
>NW_006285798.1:1185037-1186963 GCF_000327345.1 Myotis davidii
TATCCAGTAGTTTGCTTTCCTCCATTTCTGTCATTTGTGTCCTGTTTCTTTGTCTCCACATTTTTTATGCTTCCCTGTGTTGATAAAGTGGTTTTCTGTGCTAAGTGTCCTCAAGGGCCCAGTGGTTCAGCCTTCCCAATTTCCTGAAGTGGACACTCTTGGTGCACCTGTTTGTGGGCTTTGTGCACAGTCTTGTTGTAGTTAAGCTTTGATTGTTGTAGGTATCACTGGGAGGGAATGACCTCCAGGCGAATTGGCTGTGAGAATCAGCTGTGTCTGCAGTGGGAGAACTTCTGTGCTGGAGACACTCCTCCAGGGCAAGACTTGCTTCAATGGGACTTTGGTGCTCAGTGGGTCTGCCCACTGAGTGTGTCCTTTAAGGGTCCAAGAAGCTGCAAACTGGATGGTCCCACTCTGACCTCTGGGTTTCCTGGCTCCTGGATCTCTAGGGAGGTGCTAATGTAGCCTTTGCCTGAGGCTATCCAGCAAAAGCCTCCCTGCAGGGCTTGGTCGGGGAGGGTCCCAGGGGATCAACAGGGCGGAGTGAGCAGTTATGGCTGCTCTCAGTCCTGCCCTCAGAGGCTCTGCTTCTCAGTGTCCCGGTAATCGTTGCAAGCACCTCTGAGAGGAAGCTGCCCTCGAGTTCCAACTGATGCCAGACAGTCCCGCTTCTCCCGTATGAGTCTGGGTCTCCAAAGAATCACCCAGAATTGGAGCTCAGAGCCTGAGACTCCCTCCCGATTGAAAAAGACAACCGCGCCTCCAGCCCGATCCGTGTGTGCCTCTGTACCTTGGTATTTTACTTCCGCACCGCACCGCACCTCCTCTGAGTCTCGGTATGCTTTTCTCTTTCCTTCTAGTTGTAGAATTTCCACTCAGCCAGCCTTCCTGTGGTTCTGGATGATGTCCATTCCGTCTTTTAGTTGTATTTTTGAAGTGGTTGTGCGAGGCAGCAAACTCCGGTGTTTACCTATGCCGCCATCTTCAGTACCTTAATTCTTAATGTGTTGAATTAATATGACTCAGTATTTTGGAAGTGTTTGTTTTGCGTGTCCGTGTGTGTGTGTGTGTGTGTGTATGTGTGTGTGTGTGTGTGAATTTGCTGCCCCTTTGGATGTTCCTGATTGTATCTGTGTATTTGTGTTCCTGTTTATGTCTGTGTTCTGTTTCCAAGTATGATTGTGCTGGTGTGTGTGTGTGTGTGTGTGTGTGTGTGTGTGTGTGTGTTCTCCTCAGGGTGCTGTTGCCCATATTTACAGTGTGAGTCTGTGTGAGCCTGGCCATGATCCCTGCACCTGAGTGCCCAGGTGGGCCTTGGGGTGTCTGTGTCTGGCTGTCTCTGACTTGTGGTGTCTGTATATTTCCCTGTGAGTGTGTGTGTCTGTGATCCCAGGGAAACAGCAGCTTTAGAGGCGATCTCCCTAGGAGTGACTCCCAGCGGTGAGGGAGAAGGAGACAATATGTGCTCCTTCCCCACCCCAGGCTGAGCCCCTTTTGCTCCTGCTGCTCCCAGCCTGTGATGTGCCCCTGGGGTCCCATCCCAACCATGGATGAAGTGAAGGGTCAGTTTATAGAACCCCAAGCCCAGGTTGGGGGAGGGGGTAGGGCAGACTCTGGTGGCAGAAAGAACTTGAAGAGTGTGGAGGGGGAGTTTTTAGGGAGGACTCTGGCCCTGGGAGAAGAGCTGGAAGACCCTGGATCCCTGGGAAGGAATGCGTGGGCTGGTGCACATGGGGGAAAGCTGAGGGGTAAGACCACTAGGCCCCTGGTCCCTCCTAGGAATGAGGGACGGGACACCTCTGGAGAAGCTGGGAGAGTCCTGTGGAACCCTGTCCTAGGAGAGCTGGTCACTCACTTGCCCCCACCGGGCCTAGGCTGGGACCCAGCTGAGGCAGGTGCATGGGTTTTCTTTAAATTTATCTTGCT
>NW_006285798.1:1187030-1189302 GCF_000327345.1 Myotis davidii
GGTTTCTCTTCACTAAAAAGAACAGAAATGCGGGAATGCTGGCCGTCCTGGGCCCTTCCCCATCAGCCCTCAACATCGCCCCTCGCGCCGCCATGTGGGGACATCGAGGCAGCCAGGTGTGTGCCCAAGGTCACACCCAGAAGGGATGCTGAATTTACTGCCGTTGCATCTGACCAAGCTCCTTTTCCCGAAGTTCACTCCTTTTGATCTTGCCAGTGACGGTTTTGGGCAGCTCAGGGACAAACTCTACCTGGGTGAGGAGAAAGCAAACCATCGTGAGTCCTGCTGTCACTTCCTACCAGTCCCCACTCCTCCCTTCACCCTGCATGTCCCCCAAACAGGCTGCAGCATGTGGTGGCCTCAATGTTGGGGCCAAGTATGTCAGGTCCTCCTCCTGACCCCCTGAGCTGGCTACAGCCCTGTGACCTGCTCTGACCAATGACATGTGGGGGAGTGAAGCGTGCCACCTCTCACAGGAGAGTCGGAACCTCTGAGCCTGGCCACCCTCTCTGTCCCTCTCTGACCGCACCTGGCAGGTCCCTGCCTGGTGGCTGCTTCTCTACCTGGTCCCAGGAGACCAGGGTGGGCATGTGGCATGAGCATGGCAGCTGCCTTCCCTGAATAAGCCACGTGGCTGTGGGGCTGATTGTTACAGTAACATCTAGTGCCCATCCTAACTGGTACGCATCCCTGTTCTAGCTCTAGGAGGCACAGAGCCTGACATTAAAAGCAAGAACGCTGCTGCTGTTAGACACGTGGTTGGAGGTCCAGCTCTGCCTGTATTAACTCTATTCTCTGAGCCTCCATTTCAACTCCGTAAAATACTTAGTTAGACCATCTCAGGCTGCGGAGAGGAAGAAATGAAATAATAATGCACTTGAAGCCTTGAATCCAGGGCCTGGCACATGAACTAAATATTCAGTAACTGTTAATTACACAGCTTTACAGTATGCACTGACTATAAACATTCAGACAACGTAGGAAATGTTAATGTGTTGGCATCGGTATCCTTTCAAAATTTTTTTTAAACAAATACACTGATGTTATGCTTATTGTCTCATAGCCCGCTTTTTGTCTTAACAATATATTGTGGTACCTTTATATTAAAAATAAAAAATCTACATCATTAAAAATTACAAGATAATATTACATTTCACAAATAATTTTATAACTTCTCTATTGGACAAATGCAGCCCTGGCCAGTGTTTCTCAGGGGTTGGAGCATCGGCCCACACAGTGAAGGGTCTCAGGTTTGATTTCAGGTTCAGGGCATGTACCTGGATTGCAGTTTCCATCCCTGGCTCTAGTTAGGGTGTGTATTGGAGGCTTCCAATTGATGTGTCTCTCTACATCAATGTTTCTCTCTCTCTCTCTCTTTCTTTCTCTCTCTCTCTCTCTCTCCTCTCTCTCTCTCTCTCTCTTTCGTCCTCCCACTCTCCCTTCATTCCATGCTCTCTAAAAATTAATGGGAAAAATATCCTCAGGTGAAGACTGACAATAAATAAATCTGTAAACAGAAAAACCAATGCAGTAGAATAAAAAGTATAAGAATGGACTGCATGTTCTAAGGATAAATATAATTTTGTTAACACTCGTTTGTTGTGTACATCAGTAAGTATTGAGTGACAATATGGAATGTATTTTTTAGTATGAATCACGCTTAGGAATAGTTAGAAAGTGGCTGGTTTGGATGTCTTTTTCAAATTTTGAAGGATGTTAAATAGCCTCCTTGGATAGCTCTGGGCACTGGTCTGATATTTTTTGCCCTCAGGGGAATGTGCAGCACGTTTTGGGGTCCGACCCAGAATAGAGGTTCCATCCCACTCAGTTGGCTGCATCCACCCCTAAGCCGAATTGCTTCTTCTGCAGAGAAAAATGCTCCTTCTATGTTCGGTTTCAGCATCTCCCGGCCACCCGACCAGACTTGGGGCAGCAGAGCAAGGAAGGGCTCGAGCATCGGCCCCACTCACCTTCCTCGGGTACTTGTACGGGGCTGTCACTGCCTTCACGTGCTCCTGCAGCTCCTTGGCGAGCTGGTCCGGGTCATGGGACAGAAACTCTGGGGTCAGGACAATGAAGGCCTTCACCACCTGCAACGCAGAACCAGAGCCGGCCTCAGGGTGAGTGCCACCCAGTTGCCTGGTTTAAAAGTAAGTGTTTATGCAGTGAATGGCAACGCAAGCTGACACCTGAGCCTTTGGAAAAGGACAAGGGAGGTTCAAACCCAAATGCTTCCAATTTCTCCTCTTTCCCCTGCAAAATTACTTAACCT
>NW_006285798.1:1190414-1191497 GCF_000327345.1 Myotis davidii
CCCTGTCACCATGAGCTTCCCAGCAGGACGCTTACTGTACTCTTGGGAGCCTCAGACTTTGTCTTAAACGTTTGGGTAAATTCTGTCTCACTACATCAGCATTTCATTTAGAGATTTAAAAAGTAAAACAAACTTAATTTCCCTGATGCATCCAAGGGAAGTTGTTACTTGTGTCACTTTTTCTCCATAAATTACCTAAGCGGTAGGAACAACAGATGGGGAGCCACACTGCCTCGGTTGAAATCTGGGCTTCTCCCTGCACTACCTTGGAAACTTTCAGCAACTTAGTTCACTGGTGAGTGACTCAGTGTCCTAATCTGTAAAATAGGCACAATAATGGCAACTACTGGGTTAAACAGCACAGAGGAGTGTACTTGCACACAGTGAGTACTCCATGAGCTTAGCTGCTATTGTTGTTGTTGTTGTTCTGTGACATGTGTCCCATTAATTAGAGGAACACAGAGAATAATTTCCCCCAACCAATGGCGACAGATAGGGGCTCAAATAAGGCCTCCCTTCCCAATCCTATATCCCCTGTTTAAATTGCACAGTGTCTACTGTGGTTGCACTTCCAGCCCTTCTTGAACTTTATTTTGATGTTGGGGGAGATGCACAGATACCCCGGCCAGGGCCCCGTAGACATGGCTGCATCAGGAATAGGCTGAGGGTCCCATCCCCAGTGCATGGAGGAATGGTTAAGCAACCTAGAGCCTGCCAGGCCCCAGGTCAGCCACACCTACCCAGAGGCGTTGATGATGTCATCGTCCCTCCCCAGGAACCAGATGTAGCCCTCTTTGTCAATAGTTGCTTTGTCCCCAGTGTTGTAAAAGTCCCCACACTCCACTTTGGCTGTCTTCACTGGGTCATTCTGCAAAGAGAATGGCGCTCTTATTGAAGGCAGTGAGGTTAGAGATGTTGAGCTGCAACCTGGGGCTCAGATCTGGGTTTGAATTCTGCTTCTCATGCCACCAGGCACCTGTGCAAATTTTGTAAATCTCTCTGTGTCTATTTGCTTTACATGCAAACACTCAATGCATGCTACTGGTCAATTAATGCACAAAACACACTGACAATACATATTAA
>NW_006285798.1:1191992-1192956 GCF_000327345.1 Myotis davidii
CAAAAAAAAAAAAAAAAAAAAACATGGCCAACGAGTACATCACCAACAAGCCAGCATTACAAGAAATGCGATAGGCACTGCTGTAATGAGAAGGAGAAACAGAGAGAAACCTACACATACAGAATTAAATTGGTAATAAATAAGTACCTATCAATAACCCTAAATGTAAATGGATTAAATGGTCCAAACAAAAGGCATAGGATAACTGAATGGATACAGAAATATGAGCCAACTATATACTGTCTATAAGATTCCCACCTCAGAACAAAAGACATACACAGGATGAGAGTGAAGGAATGGAAAAAAATGTTTTCCATGCAAATGGAAAGGGTAAAAAAAAAAGGAGTAGCAATACTCATATCCGAAAAAATATAGTTAAAAATGAAGGCCATCACAAAAGACAACAAAGATCACTACACAATACTAAAGCGATGGATCCAACAAGAGGATAGAACCCTGTTAAACATATACACACCCAATACAGGAGCACCTAAATATATTTAAAAAACTGCTAGAGGACTTTAACGGAGAGATTGACAACAATGCAGTCATAGCCGGGGACTTTAACACCCTGCTGACTTCACTGGATGGATCTTCCAGACAAAAACGTGACAAGGAAACAGCGACTCTAAAGGACACACTGGATCAGATGGATTTAATTGACATTTATAGAACGTTTCACCCCAAAGCAGCAGAATTTACATTCTACTCCAGTGCACATGGGTCATTCACAAAGATAGACCACATGTTAGGGCACAAAAGAAATCTCTACAAGTTCAAGAAGCTAAAAATCATATCAAGCATCTTCTCAGATCACAGTGGAATGAAACTAGAAATCTAATACAGTAAAAGCCCCCCAACAACATTCAAACACATGGAGGCTCAATGGCATGTTATTAAACAAAGTATGGGTTACCAACGACATCAAGAAATAAATAATAGCCCTAACTGGTTTGGCTCAGTG
>NW_006285799.1:0-844 GCF_000327345.1 Myotis davidii
AAGCGCCACTTGGCGGAGGAAGTGATCAGGCTCGCGTCACAGATAAAAAGGTATTGGAAGCACTGGTTTTAGGGACCCCAAGAATTGGGTAATAAACCTGTGTGGGCTGGGGAGGGGAGCAGGGGCTCCCGAGGGAACAGGAGTGGGACAGGCCGGTGCAGAGTGGCGGGAAGTAAGACCTGCAGGGCCCGGGCTCCAAAGGAGAGGTGGCCGGTGACTAGCGGCGCGCTGCAGGTTTCCTCCTGGAACTGCAGGCAGAGCGCCCAGAAACTTCAGAGGTGACAGTTTGAGTTTGGGTAAAAGTTTTGTCAAACTAGTGGGTTCCTGTCTGTGGGTCCCGAGTCTGAGAAACGCGCGGGGCCCGGGACAGGGGTCCCAGTTCCCCAGAAGCACGACTGGGGCGGGCGGGAGAGCGGACTGGGAAGCCTTCCCTCCCTGGCGAGCGGCCCCGCATCACTTTCTCTCCTGCCGCCTCTTCCTGTCCCTTCTGCCCGGGAGGCACCCAGCTGCCCGGACGCCGAGGTGGGACGGAGCCCGTGGAGGGGACGGAGGAGGGAAGGTTCTGGACCAGCCATGGGCTCTGCCCGCGAGTTTAAAGCCTCTCCCCACTCCCCTCCCGGTGCCGCCGCTGAGACCCCATAGGAACTCACCTCCGCGCCCCCAGGGGCAGGGCGTCCCCCGCGCACAGTCAGGCAGCACCGCGAGCAGCAGGACCACGAGGCAGAACTCGGAGCCTGAGGTCATCTCCAAGGCGAGCAGCCGCCAAATGCTCAAGCCTTCGGGCGAACCGGCTACTTATAGGCGTCGGGCGATATGCAGCGCAGAGGAGCCCCCACCCCTTTCC
>NW_006285799.1:1379-1839 GCF_000327345.1 Myotis davidii
ATGTTTGCTGGCTTACATAATAAGGAAAATAAGACTACTCCCATTTCAGAGAGGCCATTAAACCTTCCCCAGATGAAGTTATCAGTGCTGGCACCAGGCCAAGACTTTGGCTGAGGTCTCAAAGCCCCAGCACATAGGGCTCTCTTTAAGAACTTGCAAAGTGGACCAGAAAACCCCATATTTGGAACAAAGAAGGTAAAATGGTATAAATATAGGAAACTTCCTGTGTGGTTTCACCCAGAATTTGAGAGACCTTTTCCTCTGGGCCTGCACGGAATAATAATAAATTTAACTCCATCTCTCTAAGCGTTGCTTGGTTCTTCTCGGGTTTTTCTGGAACACCAGGACGACACCACAGACACACACTCCCAGTCCACGTTCTACCCCCACCCTTCCCACCACCTGCAGCCCAGGAGAGAGGAACAGGGATGCCTCCTGAATACGGAGCCTGCCCTGATGA
>NW_006285799.1:1856-6054 GCF_000327345.1 Myotis davidii
TGCTCTTCTCCCCAGATCAATCCGTTTTACCGCCCAGTTCTTTGGGGTCCCAAACCCATATTATCCCCCTACTGAGGAGGCACAGCATGTGATGGTCATGGATTTGGGCTCATGTCTGTTGATGGTCTCTATAAACTGACAGATGGTGAATGTTATCATCTTCCCAGGCCACTTAGTGCCTGTCTCTGTATATACCCCACACCTCCACCTTCGTGGTGCCATAGCAGCCAGAGACCACATGCAAAGAAATGGGGGACCAGATATGGCCACTGAACTACTTTGTGGACCCAACATTTAGAGTATGTAGTGTGTCACAGATATGGGTGTCCCGTCCACTTTGTCCTCAGTGTTGAAGAGCCAGAACTGATCACTATCCCGTTCTGAACTGTAGCTTCTGGGTAGAGTCAGTGTGAGAGAATGTGGATCATACAGCAATAGGCAACTGCTCCACTCCGTCCTGTGAGACCCTGAAGGAAGTCATCGGTGCAACCTGAGGGTAGTGCTGGTGCAACATTTCTGGTGTGGAAATCAGGGACATCTCTCTTTATATCTTACAATAGAGGCCTGGTGCATGAAATTTGTGTGATGGGGTGGGGGTTCTTCAGCCTGGCCTGTGACCTCTCACAATCCGGGAGCCTTCGGGGGATGTCTGACTGCTGGTTTAGCGAGATAGGGCCTAAGACATCCCACTCACAATCCGGGAACTCTAGCTTCTAACTCCTCACCTGCCTGCCTGCCTGCCTCGTCGCCTCTAACCAAGTGGCTGCCTGGCTCCCTCCCTGGCAGCCTTGGGCAGGCAGATAGGCTTCCAGCTGCCTGGGCCAGGTACCTCCCTTGCAGCCATAGCGCCTTCCTGGATCCTGCGGCAGCCACCTACCCAGAAAAGCTGGAAGGTCCAGAAGGAAGGATAGAGATCCCAAATGACTTCTGCTCTATCTTTTTAGCATATTACCCTTTTATTATATAGGATATTCCTTGTGACCCTGCTCACTTCTATTCTCTGACTGCTGGCCTAGCTGACCTAATGACACTCACAATGGACAACTCTGATGCCACATAGCCAGAGGCCTCATCTCTCCCAAGTCCCAGTACTTTACCAGGAGCCTCTTTGAATGGTGGGGGTCTCCTTTTGGCAAGAGACATAGCCTTGCTTCAGAACATTAAGGGGTCTGTGCTGTGATCCTCGAGTAGGAAGGCCATGAAGTCTCCTTAGCACTTTGTCCTGCTACAGATACCTCTCAGATCATAGGTTTGCTGGGTTTTATAGACCAAAAATGAGATCCAGCCACATTCACCCCATCAAGTATTGTCTATCGCTGCTTTCATGCCACAACAGCAGACCTGAGTAGTTGCAACAGACCTCTGATCTGCAAAGCCTGACATATGTGATATATGCCATCTATGGAATGTCTTCTGACCAGGCTGGAAACATAATAAAGATAGGAAAGGGATCACACCACCACATCCTTACAGAGGGTTTAAGGTTAGTACTCTTTTCTGTTATTTCATTGAAGAAAAGACACTGTTTGAACAATCTGTTTGGAGGAAAGAGAAGACACCACTGTGAGCAGAGCTTGGGACAAGTGTCTATTCATTACCTGGGCCCCAACCCCATGCACCACTTCCATAACAGGACCAATGGTGATGCTTCTGGTGTCTAGAAATGCTGTCAACTGACACACTGGACCCAATGGGAATGTCTGGGTGGTTTCTGTTTCCCAATGTACATTTAGCCAAGTCAATAGCCATATGGCACTTGCTGTCAGCTTGAAGGGTCCCTCCTCATGGGAACCGGGCCTCTCCTTCTAGTAATGGGTTACTGGTCTCAGAAGTGGCTCAGTTCTCAAAACTGGCAAAAGACCCAGCCTCTTTCTAGGGAGGCTGCTTTTAGCCTCCCAAGTATTTATCCTTGTGTTTTGTCTCTGATTTTATTACTTACGTCCAGCACTCTCTGGGCTGCCTGTCCATCTGTTTTGTCTCTAGGATCACTGTGTTCTATGAGTCAAAGGGACAGCTTTCTGGGCCTAGCTACTGGGCCTAGCTGACCTAGGGGCCAGGCCCTTGTTAGGCATCCAACCTTTATGATCATTTCAATAATGGCACTCTGCCTGCTTGTGACAGTTGAACGCCTTTATCTCAAATGTATTATTATTTCAGGATATTTATTTCTAGCCCCATTACTACTGGAGCCCATTTCTGGAATACCATCTCCACCTGTCAAGCCTGGCCATCACAGACAGCAATCACTGAGCTTCTTGAAAATGGTGGTGCCCTTCTCACAGTTGGAAGAGAAGAATTTTTCTTCTGCCTTTCTAGGTTCCTCTAACTGCTCAAATAATTAAATTAAAATGAGACAGATTAAATGAGAAAAGCAATTTTTAATTTGGCACAAAGGGGTGCTCAGAGAAAATGAGACTCTGAAGTGACCAAAGTAGCAGCTTTTATACCTTTTGACAAAGAAACAATACATTTGTGAAGAATTGACAAGACAAGAGTTTGGGCTTGGAGTAGTAAATTAGTAATAAAGTCACAAGGTTTGTTTATTCAGCCTTCTTGGCTCTAAATTCCCTATGTCTGGTGTGAAGGATGTCTACCTAATGATACAGGGAGGGTGTCCTGTTTTTAGGGGACAAAGAAGAATCAGAGTATTGGCTCATGTGATTACGGTGGCTGTCATGTCCAAAACCCGCAGGTAGGCCGGCATACTGGTGCCCAGGAGAGCAAGTGCTGCACTTGAAGTCTGAAGACAGTCTGCTGGAGAATTCCCTCCTTTTTGGGGTGGAAAGGGAAAGGTTGTGTCCCTCTTACTGGTCTTTTCAGGCCTTCAACTGATTTGAAAATCCCTACCTGCGTGTGGAGGACAATCTCCTTACCTCAATGTTCACCAATTTATTATACATCTGCAAGCTAAATTAGTCATCTCCTCTCCCCTCCTCTGTGTCCTAACACTGTAGTCTACAGTCAGAATATCACACCTGTATATTTTGTGCTCCATACTTCATGTGGTCCTTGGAAATGCAATGTGTCCCTTTTGTAAAACAGGGAGCAATACATGCTGATGCTCAGTCATTCTCTGATCAATTGCATTACCTTGAAGAACAGGAGCTGAGGGAGGGTCTCCTCATGTGTGAGTCTCACTATAAACATATCCACCCCTGGCAAACCATCCCCAACTTCAAAAGAACCCTCCCTAATCTCCTGCTCCCGGGGTAATTCAATTAATCACATTTGATTGAGCAACAGAATGTATTACACCTTGTAGAAACCTATATAATAAAGCGTTAATATGCAAATTAACCCTCACACACTCACAAGATGGCTACCTATGACCAGGCTGGCCGGGGGCAGGGTCACACAGGGACGGGGTCACACAGGGACGGGGTCACACAGGGACAGGGTCACTGAGGCTCAGGGTTACACAGGGACGGGGTCACACAGGGACGGGGTCATAGATGGGCGGGGTCACACAGGGACAGGAAGAGCCAATCCCCGGGATCAGGCCTAAACCAGCAGCTGGACATTCCCCAAGGGGTCCCAGTTTGGAGAGGGTACAAGTTGGGCTGAGGGGACCCCTGCCCCCATGCATGAATTTTGTGCACCGGGCCTCTAGTGAACGTATAAAAGAACACAATCTACTCCCAGTGACCACGTGAGGTGTGGAGCACACAGTATACAAATATCCCTAACCAAGTGCAGTAGTCTTACTGTGGACTCAGGTTTCAGTACACACAGGAGGAGATAATTTAGCTTGAGGAAGGTCAGGGAGACTTAGCAATGGTTCTCAACCTTGCTGCACATTAGAATCACCTGGGAATCTTTTTAAAATCTTGATTTCTGGGCCTCATCCTCTGAAAATTCTGTTTGTTTGTTATGGAGTGGGGCCACAACCCCCATCACAAAGAAACAGAATTTCTGGAGGATGAGGCCCAGCAATCAGGATTTTAACAAGATTCCCAGGTGATTCTAATGTGCAGCCAAGGTTGAGAACCACTGATCTAGAGAAAAATATCTGGCTGCACAATTATTCTGTAGGCCTTAAATTTTCTTTCAGCATTCAAAATTGTTGGCCTGCTGATGTAAACTATGTCAAACAAATCTGAATTTCTCAGTAAATTTTAAGCCAGCTGTAGACAAAATGATTTACTTCATGTACATGGTCACTTGAAATACAGTAATTAGTGGTTGAATGCTGTGATGT
>NW_006285799.1:6498-7458 GCF_000327345.1 Myotis davidii
CCAAACATAATAGAGAACTGAAATGGATAAATATGTTACAACATATTATATACTGTATATGGGACCTCTAGAATGATAAGAAATGCAAAAAAAAATCACTGTTAATAAGTCATTCTGGAATTACCCACCTTAAAAAATCAAATCGCCCCCCTGTGGGATGTGTGCCCACATTGGGAACCACTGCACTAGAGCCATCACATCCTTAGTCCCCAGCAAGTTTCACCAAGAATGTCCTCTACTCACCAGTGACACCCAGCAAAAGGATCTGATGGATTTAGATATTTCCCATCTCCTTGTTGTGCTCAAGTTCTGGTTTATAGGTGTTTTATTTGTTCCTTCTGTGCTTTGTATACTTTTTAAAATATGGGGAGAGATTTGTATTTAGATGCCACTGTTCTTGTGGGACAATCAGATATTTTTATTCTAAAAAAGCCCAGAGGAGCCTTGTCCAAAGAGAGAGGCCTAGACCCTGGTCCCTCTAGCACTGGGGACGGTTATGGCAAAGATCCTTCTTTGCTCTCCTCTCCCCTGCTCTCCTCACCCCGGTAACAGCTCACCACACATGTTACAACATATTATATACTGTATATGGGACCTCTAGAATGATAAGAAATGCAAAAAAAAATCACTGTTAATAAGTCATTCTGGAATTACCCACCTTAAAAAATCAAATCGCCCCCCTGTGGGATGTGTGCCCACATTGGGAACCACTGCACTAGAGCCATCACATCCTTAGTCCCCAGCAAGTTTCACCAAGAATGTCCTCTACTCACCAGTGACACCCAGCAAAAGGATCTGATGGATTTAGATATTTCCCATCTCCT
Organism: Myotis davidii; assembly: GCF_000327345.1. Lineage (NCBI taxonomy): Eukaryota > Metazoa > Chordata > Mammalia > Chiroptera > Vespertilionidae > Myotis > Myotis davidii. The sequence continues at coordinate 7,323 of NW_006285799.1, forward strand.
TGTTGTGCTCAAGTTCTGGTTTATAGGTGTTTTATTTGTTCCTTCTGTGCTTTGTATACTTTTTAAAATATGGGGAGAGATTTGTATTTAGATGCCACTGTTCTTGTGGGACAATCAGATATTTTTATTCTAAAAA
>NW_006285799.1:7697-12128 GCF_000327345.1 Myotis davidii
TGTCACCTCTGCTCAAGGCAAAAGCACTCACTGACTCAGGATCTGAGTGTGGAGGCGGCTGGCTGTCACGTGACTGAATCAGGGCTCAGCCAGGAATACTAGTACCTGTTTTCCACCAAGAACTTGGCCTCCTTCTAACCTTGTCCTGCACATTCCCTACTGTTCGCCTGCTGCCTGATCTGACATACCCGAAGCAACTTTCTGTGGGAACTCAACTGTGAACTTTAGCCTTTTCAGTTGGGTCTGCAAGACCTTCCACCACTCTTCCTGGGATTAGACTCAGGCCCTTTTAGCCCCTGGGTATTCCCCTTCCCCTGGACACATCACATGGAGCCACCATGCTGCTCTCACCTGAATGTGAGTACTGCGCGTGCCCCGTGTGCCTGCTGTCCCCACCCCCTACACTGGGCCCAAACACACTCTCCCAAACAGAGAATCCGGACTGACTTCACTCAGGCCCTTAAACTTCTACAGACCTTAAGCCTCAGTGCAGGTCCCTCCATTTCCCACTGGTTTGACAAGAAAATAGCAGATCTAAGGGCTGAGCTTGTCTGAGTTACTGCTATCAAGCGATATTACATCGTATTTTCCTGGTCTAATTTCCACAAAGAGAAGGGGTAGAGGTCGAGCTTGGAATTTACCTTTCCCTGTGCTCACAGGCCATCAGCCCCTCAGTTCCCATTCAGTTCTGCCCTCAGTACCTGTTACTGCAGAGGACCCAGCCTAGGATGCCAACTATGATGGAGCAGGTGAGGATCACAGTGAGGATCCAAGTGATGGGCATGATGTTTGTGGCCTTCGATTGAGCTGAGGCTGGGGCTGGGGCTGGGGCTGGGGCTGGAGCGGGGCTGGGGGGGGCTGGGGCGGGGGCCAGGGTTGGTGCAGCTGCAATGGAAACACAGAGTGATAGTCTTGTCCAGACCTCAACTCTTGGGCCAAAATGAGGCAGGATAGTAAGAAGCTGGGAAAACTCCTGGGCAAGTGGAATGGGGAAACAGACAAGATAATTAAACAAGAACAAACAATTTAACCAATTTATAGCCAGCTAATGAATCATGAGACCTTATCTTCCCTAACCAAGGACCTCTCCTCCCTGCCAGAGAATAAATAGTTCCAATCATCCTGTTCAGGGAGTTACAGGACAAAGACCCAATTAATGCCATTTGGGCCAAAAAAACCCAAGGACAGATGAAGTCAGGGAAACACATCACCAAAAAAATAACTGATTAGAGCCAGACAGACCCAAGATAAAAGTATAGCTGAGAAGCTGACCAGAGGATAACCCCAAACTCCCCTATATGCTGATTTTGATGCATTAGCATATTAAAAACGCACCTGCAAAGCTGATGAATATTATGCTGAAACTCTCCCCTGAGATTCTTGTCCACAGAAGAGAGATCAAAACCCTCAAGACAAAGGGTTCCAGTCCCCAATCAAATAAGGATACTTTCTGCTTCCATATCTTCTGGAAATACCTATGTGTTTTGAAAGGAAAAGCCTAATTTTGGAATTTCAGGGCTCTCTTGGGAGCATACCCTGTCCCTCCTGAACTTTTTACTTTCTTTCTCCTGAACTCTAAGGGTCCCCACAAGACTTACAACCAGGGGAGCCGTGGACAGTGGCAGCTCATCCTGGGCTCACCCCCTGAACCTCTCTCCAAGGCCGCCTTTTGCTCTGACTTCCTTGTGAGCCAAGTGCAGCCTGGACTTGGCTCACTTCTCTCGTATGACACTTCTAGGAAGCAAGGTAGAGCAGCGCTAGGCTCTGGCCTGTTGCTTTTTCTGCCATAAGCCCTTCCTTGGTTTCACTGTCCCCAGCTTTAATAACCAGCCTCTCAAAATCAGGGGGACTTGTTTTGTGAACGCTTTCCTGCACCAAGTCAAGAGCCCGCACACTACGTACAAGCCAGTCTGAGGCGGACCCACTCTGGGCCTGACATCCATCCAGTGACAATAAGACCCAGCAGACCTATGATGCTAGAGGTATCTGTAGTAGGACAAGGTGCTATGGGGACTTCCTACTAGAGCAGTGATGGCGAACCTATGACACTCATGTCAGAGGTGACACCCAAACTCATTTTTTTGGTTGATTTTTCTTTGTTAAATGGCATTTAAATACAGTGGGGCCTTGACTTACGAGTTTAATTCGTTCCTGAGGGAGCTCGTTAAGAAGCTCATTAACTCAAATTACTCTGTCAACTCAAAGCAAAAAATCGACTGAGAGACAGCTGGTATCTCCAAAAACTCGGTAGGACACTTGTAATCCAAGGCCTCACTGTATATAAAATAAATATCAAAAATATAAGTCTTTGTTTTACTATGGTTGCAAATATCAAAAAATTTCTATATGTGACATGGCACCAGAGTTAAGTTAGGGTTTTTCAAAATGCTGACACGCCGAGCTCAAAAGGTTCGCCATCACTGTTCTAGAGAATCACAACACAGACCCAGTGTTCAGCAGCAAGACATGTCTCTTGCCACAGGGAAACCCACACCATTTAAAGAGGCTCCTGGTAAAGTCCTGGGACCTGGAGGAGATGAGGCCTCTGGCTATGGGGTATCAGGGTTGGCCATCATGACCGTCAGTAGGTCAGATAGTCCCAGCAGTCCTAAGATAGAAGTGATATTTCTAGCATTGAAATGAGCAGCGCCAGAGGGAACAAATAAGATGCAGAACCAGGGAGGCCTGATCTTGACAGCAGAAATGTTGTCACACCTATAGCTCCGTGCAGTGTCTCTCATGGCCCCCTTGGACCAAGGAATCCCTCTACAAAAAGGAGAGGAGCACTGGCCCCCACCCTTGGGACCCACATCCTCTCACAGTCACTCCACCCAGAAGCCACCGGTAGGATAGGGACATATTTCTGGCTCTTCAACATACAGCAGAGCACCCTGGGAAATGCTTCCCCGGGCCGGTGGGCACCCATATCTGGGACACCCTATAAACCCTAAATCTGGGGTCAGCAAACTAGGAGAGTGAGCAAATCTGGTCTCCCATTCATTTGCATGTTGTCTTTGGCTGCTTTTGTGTCACAAACATGGAGGGGCCTAGTGCTTACAGAGACAGATACTAAGAGGCCTGTAAAAATCCTTACATTCACTATCTGTCCTTTGCTACTGTGTAGTCAATGCTATTGCCTCCTCATTAGGGGGAAAATATGGGTTTGGGACTAAAGGGTAGAGGGAGAGTGCTCTTCATTCCCAGGGCCATACGTTGGGAAAAAGTGCTTCCTGTCCCTCCTGCTCCAGGTCAGGGGGCCAGTGCAGAGGCTTTTGCTGGGTGTGTCCTCAGGAGACAGGGGTAAAGTGCCACTTGGTGGAGGAAGGTGTTATGGGAAGGGACTGGAGGCACTGGTTGCTTGGGCTGAAGATCTGGTAATAAAACCGCTGAGCTGGGAGGGGAGCAGTGGCTCCTGGGGGAAGTGGCTGAGAGGCACCTGTGAAGTGAGCGCTTGGGGGCTTGGGGCCGCAGGTTCCTTGATGAGCGCTGGCAAAGCACTCCCTTGGCTGCAAGGGTGGCTAGCGATGGATGATGGAGGGTTTGTGTGGGAAGTCATGTGAGTGGAGTGTGGCCATGCGGTTGTCTGTGGGCAGCTACCCCGAGGAAACGCCCTTGTCCTGAAGCCAGGGGTTCCCGGGCTCGCAGGTCCTGAGAAGCGCTCTGTGGACTGGGCCAGGGTCATAGTCCTTCAACATCATTTCCTGCCCAGCCCTCCATCCATCCCCCCACGCCCCTCTCCCCAACCGCCCATTTGCCAGGATTACATTTGCAGCCAACAACCGCCCCCGATTCCCTCTCCCCTTCTTTCCGGTTCCTCTTTTTGCCTGGAAGGGGACAGGCAGCCCTGGACTCTCCAGGCAGAACGGAGCCTGCGGAGAGGCCTAAGGAGGGGGCGGGGCGCGACAGGAAAGTTCTCAAACCCCAGTCCCTGGGCCCGTCTTAAGCACACAGCCACCCATCTCCCCCCTCCCCTCTCCCCGCCACCGCCCCACTGCGCGCTCTGCCCCGGGAATCTGACTGGTTAACCCAGAACTGAAGTTAAGTACCATTTTCCTACTGTCCCTGGCTCCCAGTACTCGGAGGGTTTAGCGGGGCATTGGGAGGAGAGGGGGTTTCAGCGAGGCTCCTGGGCAGGGCCAGGGGAAGGGCAGAGGAGGAAGTACCTGTTACATCTGGGCCGTAATTCCTATAATATCTCAAACTAGGCCTTCCTTCCTTCCTTTCAGCCCGTCACCCTGTGTCCTGGCCTTCCTATCTTTTCCCACCTCCATTCCCACTTTCAGAATCATTCCTTCTTATCTTGCCATTGGCCACAACACGGATGAACCTGGGGAGTGTGTTGCTAAATGAAATAAGTCAGACAGAAAGACAAGTAGCATATCGCTTCACTTGCATGTGGAAACTACCAACACAAAGTAAAGCCACACAAAA
>NW_006285799.1:12202-16588 GCF_000327345.1 Myotis davidii
TAAAGCCACAAAACAAACTCACAGACACAGAGGAAGCACTGATGGTCGCCAGTGGGCAGGGTTGGAGGGCGGGCTAAGGGTATGAGGGATTGAGAAGTACAAACCAGTTATAAAAATAGGCACGGGCATGCAGAGTCGAGCACAGGGACCACAGTCAATAATATGGTAATAAGTATGTTTGGTGTCAGAGCGGTACTGGGCCTATCAAGGGATCACTTTATTAAAGGTTACAGTGTTTACTGTTTATCAAGTTAAATTTCTACAACTAACAAGATAAGAGGGGAGTTGCTTGGGCTCAGGCCTCCTCCTAGGGAAGGTTCACTGAGGGAGCCCAATCACACCACAAGACAAACCACGTCCAGCATCCCCCCCTTCCCTTCTTTTTACTCTCACCATTTCCACCTTTGCCAAGTCACCTCGTTTTTCATGGACCACCATTGTGCGGCCAAGGATGGGATGGTCTCCTGAGAGTGTGACCATCACATCTTCAATAGACACCTCGTCCACACCATCTTTGCCAGCAGCCACCTTGCCCAGGTCTCAGACATCCTTTGGCCGACCAGGTGTTCTGCATAGAGAATTAAATGAGGGCCTGTGCTGGCACTGCCTTTGCATTATCTTCACACTGACGGACATGGAATCCATGCTTGCCTTGCTCCGGTGGCGGTTCCTGAGACCATGACTACTGGCCCATTTCCCTTGATTCAGAAAAAGGTGCAAGAAGTTTGAGAAAGTGCTCCAAACAAAGTAAACAGTTGACTCGCCTTTACCACTCACAGGAAAGAAATGGATCACTTCTTACTATATACTAATGTCTAATCACTACGCTGTACACCTAAAACTAATATAATATTGCCTGTCACTCCCATTGAAAAATAAATTTTAATAAAATAATCATTTCTTCTTGTGGACAAAAGGTACAACCTTTGAAATATAAAATAAATGTCAGGGAATATAATGCACAGGTTGTCTTAGTTAATAAATATGAAATCTTATACACAAGAAACTAATATACTAGCAATGTTTTATAGCTCAGGAGAAGTGATTTTCAGAAAGGAAAAATAAAAAGAAGAAATTATTCTTTTGAGAGGTGGAAAATGACAGTTACATGCCTTCTATTGTGGGTTGACTTGTGTCCCCCCAAAAAAGAAATGTGAAAGTCCTAACTCCTGGTACTTGTGAATGTCACCGTATCTAGAAACAAGATCTTTGTAGATGTAATCAAGTTAAAATAAGATCATAAGGGTGAATGCTAATTCTTTTTTTTTCACTATCTTCATGGACTTAATTTTTTCTTAATTTATCTTCATTGTTGAAAGTATTACAGATGTACCCCCCCATTGACCACCTCCACCCCACCTGCACCCCCTCCCCAGGCCTTCCCTGTACGATTATCTGCCCAGGGGCTATGCATATATGCATATAAGTTCTTTGGTTAATCTTTTCCTGCCTCCCTCCTCTGAAATATGTCACTCTGTTGCATGTTCAATGTCTCTGGATATATTTTGTTCATCAGTTTGTTTTGTTCATTAAATTCCACATATGAGTGAGATCATATGATACTTGTCTTTCTCTAACTGACTTATTTCGTTTAGCATAATACTCTCCAGGTCCCTCCATGCTGTCTCAAACGGTGAGAGATTCTTCTTTTTCAGAGCTGCATAGTATTCCATTGTGTACATGTACCACAGTTTTTTAATCCATTCAACTACCAATGGGTATTTGGGCTGTTTCCAGAACTTAGCTATTGTAAATTGGGCTGCTATGAACATAGGGGTGCATATATTATTTCTAATTGGTTTTTCAGGCTTCTTAGGATATATTCCTAGAAGTGGGATCACTGGGTCAACTGGCAGCTCCATTTTTAATTTTTTGAGGAAACGCCACACTGTTTTCCACAGTAGCTGCACCAAGTGAATGATAATTCAATATGGCTGCTGTCCTTGTGGGAACAGACACAGTGGCAGACAGGGAAAACGCCACGGGAAAACGCAGGCACAGAGCAGAAGGAGGCCCTGTGACAACACAGGCAGACACTGGCCTTAGCAGCTGTCAGCCAAGCTCTGCCAGGAACAACCAAAGCCAGGAGAGAGATGGCTCTGCGGACACCTTGCTCTCTAATTCGAGCCTTCAGGACGGCGAGAGAACAGAATTCCAGTTTTGTTTTCCTATTTTTTAGAAAAATATATTTTATTGATTTTTTACAGAGAGGAAGGGAGAGGGATAGAGAATTAGAAACATTAATCAGCTGCCTCCTGCACACCCCCTACTGGGGATAAGCCTGCAACCAAGATACATGCCCTTGACCAGAATGGAACCTGGGACCCTTCAGTCTGCAGGCCGACGCTCTATCCACTGAGCCAAACCGGTGAGGGCTGTTTTTCTATTTTTATTGAGACACAACTAACATATAACATTATATTAGTTTCAGATGTACAACCTAATAATGTGATATTTGTATATATTGTGAAAATATCACCACAGTTAGTCTAGTTAACCTCTACCACTACACAAAGTTACAATTTTTTTCTAGTGATGAGACGTGTTAGATCTACTCTTCTAAAAGCCTTCAATGTGCAGAGTGTTGTTAATTACAGTCGGTCACCCTGCTCTGCATTGCACCCCATGACTTGTTTAGTTTCTATCTGGAAGTTTGTGCCTTTTGAGCGCAAGAGTAGTGATTCTGGAATTGGGACTGTAAAGGGCAAAAGTTAGGGTGAGGAGGGCCTGGTTGGGGCGGGGTGAAATATTACAAGAATTACGGCCCTGCGTGTAGGTGGGCGGAGCCACCCGATATGAAGCGCGATCTAGACGAACTTTCCGCATTCATTCTCTAGTTCTCGCTCGCACCAGGCTGGACTGCACTACCCGCGGGATCGCCTCTGGGCTTCTGGCCGCGATGGTGGGGGCTGTGGGGACCACGTTCAGCCCCGTCTTCTTGCTCTGGATTCTGCCACAGCACTCCGCCTGGGCTGCGCCTCACGGTGAGTTCGGGGAGTTCGGGGAATTCGGGGAGTTCGGGGAGTCCGGGGATGAAATCTGCGTTTGGGAAAGGGACAAGCGTTAACCTGCGAACCGGAGTGGGGGAACCAGAGGGGATGCCCTTGAGGGGTTCGGGAACCCTGTGGCCCGGTGGCGCCGCGACACAGCCGATCCCTCCTCAATCATCCCCGCGGCTGCCGGGTCTGCACAGCGGGTCGTCAGTCCCCTTCCAGGCGAGAAGAGGGACGGAAACGAGCGGGGGGCTTGGTAGCTGGCTCCTTGGTAAAGGCCTCCTCCTCTTCTGCTCGCATGGCTTTCCCTGGGAAAACTGCTCTTGAACTTCTAAGCTCCTCTAGCAGTCACCCACGGCTTCAACCTGAAGTCCGACAGGCTCACTTCCCTAATGAGTCACCGCTGCTCCTCACCCCAGCTCACATTTTTTTACTCAGTTTGCTGGTGTCCTAAGAACCAGTGCCTGCAACACCTTCCCATTCTGAAGTGACCCTCCCTCCACCAGTGTCACCTGATCTCCCTCACCTGAGGACACCCCCAGCAGAAGCCTGTGTACCTGGCCCACAGAAGGGGGGCGGGGGGGAGGAAGCATGGAAAGGTAGGAGAGAGAGATGGCTCTACTGACACCGTGATGTCTAATTCTAGCCTTCAGAGAACTGCAAGAACACAATTCCAGTTTTGCTTTTTTGTTTTTCTATACTTTTTGCAAAGTAGACCCCTGAGAATGGTGGTAAAAAAGGGCACTCTCCCCCTACCCTATGGTCCCAAACCCTATTTTCTAGCTACTGGAGAGGTAGCAACATATAAAGGTCAAACACGGAGACAAGTGTCTGCAAACCTTTTCATGTCCTTTTTAAAAATACTTTAATTTTATGTGTGTGTGTGTGTGTGTGTGTGTGTACATATGTGTATTAGTATATATATGTACATATATACATATAATAAGAAATGAGAAAATAAGCAAGCACAGGGAGGAAGCATGGAAAGGTAGGAGAGAGAGATGGCTCTACTGACACCGTGATGTCTAATTCTAGCCTTCAGAACTGCAAAAGAACACAATTCCAGTTTTGCTTTTTTGTTTTTCTATACTTTTTGCAAAGTAGACCCCTGAGAATGGTGGTAAAAATGGGCACTCTCCCCCTACCCTATGTTCCCAAACCCTATTTTCTAGCTACTGGAGAGGTAGCAACATATAAAGGTCAAACACGGAGACAGGTGTCTGCAAACCTTTTCATGTCCTTTTGAAAAATACTTTAATTTTATGTGTGTGTGTTATTGATTTCAGAGAGGAAGAAAGAGAGAGAGGTATATCAGTGATGAGAGAGAGTCATTGATTGGCTGCCTCCTGCACGCCCTCCCTGGGGATCAAGCCCACAACCCAGGCACGGGACC
>NW_006285799.1:16714-17223 GCF_000327345.1 Myotis davidii
ATCTTCCATATGTTTTAAGTTATACTGCCATTCATTGTAACTTTTGTTGTTTGTTTTTTATTGTTACCATTTACATTCAGTATTATTTAGTATTAGTTCTAGGTGGATGGCTTAGTGGTTAGGCAACTCACACTTTACAGAGTGTCACACCTTTACAGTTCAAGTGCTCAGCCCTTTTTACATCTCCCCCTCCCTGCCAGTTTCAACGTGACTCCCTGTGAAAATCCCTGATATAAGGCTACTGATCAGCTAGTCTTCTGTTGGTTATTCAGGTTAATTGTTCTATATTTTTGTCATACTTCTAGTTTGGTCCTGGGAGGAGGTGAGTGTAACTTCCACCTACTTTGCCACCATCTTGGACCTGCCTTCCTGCAAACTTTTTCTACAAGAGCGATAATGAATGTCAGGCCACTTACCACCTGTCTCTGTATACAATAGGCACCTTCATGTTTGCAGAGGGAAAGCACAACATGCAAGTGAGTGGGGAACCACATTTGGATACTGTTATA
>NW_006285799.1:17649-19211 GCF_000327345.1 Myotis davidii
ATTCATAACAGTAGCAACATTACAGTTATGAAGTAGCAACGAAAATAATTTTATGATGGGTCACAACATGAGGAACTGTATTTAAAGGGCCAGACGGTTGAGAACCACTGCTTTAAGTGATGTGGATTTCCCTGCTGCAAGTGACATGGCCTTGCTTTGAACACTAGGGATCTGAGTTGTGATTCTCCAGTTGAAATGCCAGGAAGGCCCTATAGCACCTTGTGCTACTACAGATATTTCTGGTATCCTTGGTCTGCTGGGTCTTATGCCTCAAGAACAAGGTCCATTCACATTCATGTATTGTCTATGACTTCTTTCATGTTACCACAGCAGTGCTGAGTAGTTGCAACTGAGATCTATCATCTGCAAAGCCTGAAATACTTACTGGATACTCACTTATTGAAAGATTTTTGGGCCAGGATAGCAACTAAATAGGAGGAAAAAATTATCATACCCCTGCAATCTTAGAGAGGTTTTACGATTGGTACTCTTCTCTATCATTTTGTCCAGGACAAAATACTACTTTAACAATCTATTAGGAAAAAAGAAATAACAGTTTCAGAAGGTTGCACTTGAATTCCCCTACTGTGTGGCACTCAACCTACAAGAAATTCACTAACTACAATAATTTCCTATTCTTGTTACAAACCTGGGGAATGAGAAATGACCAGTGTGGGGGTGGCTGGATTAAATGATAGCACTGTGAGCAGGACCTGGGGCAGGTGTCTGCTCATTACCGGGGCCCCCACACCATGCACCACTTTAGTAACAGGGCCCACGATGATACCTCTCATCTCTGGGAATGATGTCTCACACACTAGCTCCAATATGAATGTAGGTATGTAGGTAGTTTCTGTTTCCCGATGTACACTTAGCCAAGTCAATGACCATTTGGCACTTGCTATCAGCTTGAAGGGTCCCTCCTCACTGGAACCGGGCCTCGCCTTCTAGTAATGGGTTACTGGTCTCAGAAGTGGCTCAGTTCTCAAAACTGGGAAAAGAGCCAGCCTCTTTCTAGGGAGGCTGCTTTTAGCCTCCCAAGTATTTATCCTTGTGCTTTGTCTCTGATTTTATTACTTAAGTCCAGCACTCTCTGAGTTGGCTGTTTATGTATTTTGTCTCTAGGATCACTGTGTTCCATGAGCCAAAGGAACCTTTCTGGTCGTTTCAGTAATGGCACTCTGCTTGCTTGTGCCAGTTGAGCTCCTATATCTAATCCCATCATTTTGTCCAGGATAAGACACTGTTTTATTCTATCAGGATTTTCGTCTCCATTACTACTGGGAGCCCATTTCTGAAATACTACCTCCACTTGATAATTCTTGGCATCAGAGACAGCCAGCACTGACACTCCTGACAATGGTGTTGCCCTTCTTACTGTCAGGGAGGAAGAATTTTCCTCCACCCATCTAGGTTCTTCTGGCTGGTCTAACACTTAAATTAACGTGAGGCACATTAACATGTAAAAATCAAATTTTAATATGGTATGTACAGGAGATCATAGAAATAGGAAACTCTCGGAAGTAACCACAGTAAGCAGATTTTATGCTTTTAAAAAAAGA
>NW_006285799.1:19627-29065 GCF_000327345.1 Myotis davidii
AAGATACCTCTCATCTCTGGGAATGATGTCTCACACACTAGCTCCAATATGAATGTAGGTATGTAGGTAGTTTCTGTTTCCCGATGTACACTTAGCCAAGTCAATGACCATTTGGCACTTGCTATCAGCTTGAAGGGTCCCTCCTCACTGGAACCGGGCCTCGCCTTCTAGTAATGGGTTACTGGTCTCAGAAGTGGCTCAGTTCTCAAAACTGGGAAAAGAGCCAGCCTCTTTCTAGGGAGGCTGCTTTTAGCCTCCCAAGTATTTATCCTTGTGCTTTGTCTCTGATTTTATTACTTAAGTCCAGCACTCTCTGAGTTGGCTGTTTATGTATTTTGTCTCTAGGATCACTGTGTTCCATGAGCCAAAGGAACCTTTCTGGTCGTTTCAGTAATGGCACTCTGCTTGCTTGTGCCAGTTGAGCTCCTATATCTAATCCCATCATTTTGTCCAGGATAAGACACTGTTTTATTCTATCAGGATTTTCGTCTCCATTACTACTGGGAGCCCATTTCTGAAATACTACCTCCACTTGATAATTCTTGGCATCAGAGACAGCCAGCACTGACACTCCTGACAATGGTGTTGCCCTTCTTACTGTCAGGGAGGAAGAATTTTCCTCCACCCATCTAGGTTCTTCTGGCTGGTCTAACACTTAAATTAACGTGAGGCACATTAACATGTAAAAATCAAATTTTAATATGGTATGTACAGGAGATCATAGAAATAGGAAACTCTCAGAAGTAACCACAATAAGCAGATTTTATGCTTTTAAACAAAGAAATCATAAATTTGTGAAGAATTAACAAAGGCATTTTGGCTTGGAGTAGTAAATTAGCAATGAAGCAAGAAGGTTATGTCATACAGCCTTTTGGCCCTAAATTCCCTATCTCTGGTGCTAACAATGTCTCTCTACCTCCTGGTATAGGGAAAGTACATTTCACATGGGAAATTTATTGCCTCCTTTCAGTGGGACAAAGGACGGTCAGAGTATCCTTCTTGCACCAGCTGTTTCTTAAATAACTTTAATTCAAAATTATCAATATGCCAAAGTGACACAGTTGAACCCCAGCATCATCAAGCATTCATAATAAGTTCGATAAAGAATCCTTCATGCCTTCCCTTGAACAGAGTTGATGGACATTTTCTGGTTGTTCTGACTTTTCATACTATGACCATTCTGAGTCTCTGCATTTCTCTGAGTCTTTTAATCCCTCCCTGTACTATCTGTGTTGGAGGCCCTGATATTCTCTTTCATACAGTGTAGCCATCCATTTCCTCAAACCCCTAATACCTATCCTAGTAGCAGGTAAGCACCCTCTCCCAGGGCTGTGCTAAATCCTGTGACCTATAGTTGTCAACTCCCCCTCTTCAACATTGGGTTCCCATCTCACTCTGTCCCCACTATCATCCAGTTTCCTCAGGAGTTGCCCGCTGCACACTCAAACATCTCCCCACAATCCTCTGGCATCAAGACCTTTTTCTCCCCTTTGAAACCTGGTACATCCCTGGACTTGTTATAGGCTCACTGATGCTGGTATTGGCCTGGAGGACAGAGGGGACATACCGGGGATTGTGTGGTCTCCTGCCAGGCAGTGGCCTCCAGGGCCTCCTCAAGCAGGGGAGGGTCACTGGCCTTCACCTGGTGATGAGAGGGGCCGGGAAGAGTCAGTTCTTGCTCTGCCAGCCCAGCCCAGCCCATCAGAGGGATTCACTTGCTGTCAAGAGATGGGGGAGAGGCACTTGTGGGCACTTTTCTTCCAACCCCAACCTTCACTTGCATTTTTCCCTCACAGGTGCTATCTCTCTTAGCTATAAATTCACCATTACTCCTGATGGACAACCATGGTGTAAGATTCAAGGCCAGATCAATGGAAATGAATTTCTTGATTATAACTGTAATAGCCAAAAGAATGCCACAGAGGTCTTGGAGAGACAGACTAAAACTCTAAAAGGCCTGATGGAAGAGCTCAAAAAGAACCTGCTTGACATTAAACCAGAAATTATTAAAATCATTGGTAAGTTTGCAAGGCCCATGGTAGGAGTAGAACACCATGGTAGGGTTAGGGAACAATTGCATTTATGTAAATACTAGAGGCCCAGTACACAAAAGTTGTGCATGGGTGGGGTCCCTAGGCCTGGCTGGTGATTAGGGAATATCAGGGCCATTTCACCCAGTCCTGATCAGGGCCGGGCTGGCTGGAGCCTTCCAGTTGCTGGCCAGGGCCTGTCAGATGGGCAGAGGGACAGGGGGAGGGACTGCAGGAGGCTTGCTGACCATGGGAGGTTGGCTGCGGGGGGCGCACTGACCACCAGGGGGCAGATCATGCATTGAGTATCTGCCCCGTGGTGGTCAGTGCACATCATAGTGACTGGTTGACTGGTCGTTCTGGTCATTTGGTCGTACTAGTCGCTTAGGATTTTATATATATAGATTGGAAGTTGGTTCCACCTAAGAGGCCCAGCAGCCAGGATAGGACACAGAAGACAGAGCAAGACTGGGAGATAGGAGGGGTGAGAGGGCTGGACACAAGGTGGTAGCAAAGGATGTATCAAGACCCAACGCTGACCTCTTTCCCATGGTGGTAGGGATAGATTCTTTCTCCCTGCAGGGCACCATGATGTGTAAGCAGGAATCCAATGGACACAACAGTGCATCCTGGAAGTTTGGCTTTAATGGACATAAATCTCTCCTCTTTAACGTGGAGAACAAAAGCTGGACAGTGTTGAACAAAAGCTGGACAGTGTTGCGACCTGAAGGGGAACCGTTAAAGGAGACATTGGCCAGTGACAGAGCTATGACTGGTGACCTTATTAGTATCGCTACTCGAGATTGTATAGACTGGCTTCAACAAGTTTCCGGAGTCCAGAGTGAAGTTCTGAGCACAAAAGGTAACTGTGCAGAGGGGATGACATTGTACAGGTCTCTTGAAATTACATTGACATTGTGTGTGTGTGTCTGTGTGTTGTGTGTGGTTTGAAAAAGTGATCCAACCGAGGGGTTTGGGGTTTGTTTGTTTTTAGTCTAACAGTCATTGGTATGTTCTGAAATCCCTCCATTCCCTTGTCACCTCCTCTTCTTCACTGCACACAAACCTAGACCACTCACTGTGGATTTCTTGCTGACCCCAAGGGCATCATTGGGCTATAGAACTTTTTTCTTGTACTGTTTCCTCTTTGTAGCATTACTTTCCTTCTTCATCTCAACTGGTCTACTTTTGGAATCCTTCAAAACCACCTCAAATCTGCTCCTGAGAGGACTTCTCAATCACCTTCCTCAATCACCTTGTGTCGCAGCAGGAGTGACTGGGTATATTGTAACCCTTGCTTCCCCCATTAGCTGTATGAGCTTCAAGGGGACAGGGCCCATCTCCGCTCTTTGTTCCAACCCCAGTGTCTGTCACATTGGCTGCCACATGTAGAGGGGTAGAAACTGTCTGCATTGCAGGATTGCCTGGGACAGCACCTCAGATTTGGGTTCTGCACAGGATGTCACTCTGTGTTTCCATTACAGCTCCATCAACCATTGCCACAGCCACAGTTCCATCCAAGGTCACAACCAGCATGCCCATCATTTCGATCCTCCCTGTGATCCTCACCGGCTTGATCATAGTAGGTATCCTCTGCTGGGGCCTTATAGTAATGGGTGCTGAGGGCAGGATTGAGTGAGGAGTGAAAGGCAGATGGCCAGGGGTGAGGGAGGTGAATTCCCAACCCGATCCCTGATCCCGCCTCACTGAAACTTTTCCTCCTGGAAATTAGACCAGGAGACTAACACATGTTATCACTGAACAGCAATAAGTTGCACTAGCTCAGCCCTGAGTTCCGCTGTCTCCTCACTGTTGATGCCAGTGGGAAAGGGAGAGGCCCACACCAAGGCTTAAGGCCTATAGATGCTGAAAGAGTTTAGGGATTTCAGTTCTGACTCAAATTCTCTGTTTGGGAGAAAGTTTGGGGTCCCGATGTGGGTGGAGTGGAGACAGCAGGCACAGAGGACATGGGCAGTGCTCACATTCGGGTGAGAGTAGTATGCTGGTGCCGTGTGATATGTCCAGGAAAGGGGAATATCCAGGGGGCTGGATCTAATCCCAGGAAGGGTGTTGGAAGGCCTTGCAAACCCAACTCAAAAAGCTGAAGTTCACAGAAAGTGGTTTTGAACGGTCCAGTAAGGAGAGAGGCAAACAGTAAGGACGGTGTAGGGAGGCAAGAGTAAGGTTAGAAGGAGCCAGTTCTCAGTGAACCCCTGGGATTTCTGGCTGAGCCCTGATGCAGTCACCTGACAGCCAGCCTCCTCCACACTCCAGATCCTGAGCCACTGAGTGGCCCAGGGCAGAGGTGACTCAGGACATAGGTGGGGCTGACCACGAATGGATGGGGCAGGACAGGGACCTTCATACTGAGAGCTCCATGTGCGGCTAGGTAAGAGGCTGCGAGAGAAGGAAAAAGAAGGGTGTTTGACTGCATCCCTCCCCAAGCTGCCAGGTGTTAGAATGTGCTCTCCTGTCCATCAGGGCTCCCACCAGGTCCTTTAGACCCTCCCACCCCCAGGAGAATCAGACCTGAGTGAAGGGAGCAGATTGACTCATTAACCCAGAACATCTATAGCAGGGCTGGGGTGACTCTGTGATGTGCAAAGGGTGGGCAGAGAGCTTGGTACAGGCTGCTGGTCTCAGGGCAGGGGTGGCAGTTTCAGGGAAGACGTGACTCTGGTGAGGGCAGGGCTGGAGATGGGGAGTGATTGGGGTGCTGTAACCCCAGGAGAGCTGACCCAGGATTTCCTCAGCCACTGGGACAAACACTCGCCCTTTTCTGCAGGCTGCCGATGAGACCAAGGAGGCCCTGGTGGTGTGGACCATCTCAGCAACTCTGTCTTTTGCTTG
This sequence comes from Myotis davidii, assembly GCF_000327345.1. Classification (NCBI taxonomy): domain Eukaryota; kingdom Metazoa; phylum Chordata; class Mammalia; order Chiroptera; family Vespertilionidae; genus Myotis; species Myotis davidii. The sequence continues at coordinate 24,508 of NW_006285799.1, forward strand.
GCTGCCTCTGGATGACCTGCTGTTCTGTTTTTTAAAAATTAATTTATCTTTATTATTTTTAATCTTCATTGTTGCAAGTATTAGATATGCTATTCATTTTATTTAAAAAACTTTATGTTTAATTTATTGGCATGGCAGGTTAATAAAATTATATAGGTTTCAATTATATAATACATCATCTGTGCACTGTATTGTATGTTCACCACCCACTCCTTCCATCATCATTTATCTCCTTCACCCTCGTCTACCTCCCCCACCCCCACTTACCTCTGATAATCACCATATTGTTGTCTGTCTATGAGTTTGTGGGGTTTGCTTAATCCTGGACCATTTTCACCCAGCTCCCCTCCCCTCTAACAGCTGTCAGTCTGTTCTCTGTATCTATGAGTCTGTTTCTATTTTTTTAGCTTATTTTATTCTTTAGATTCCACCTATAAGTGTGATCATATGGTATTTGTCTTTCTCTGACTGCCTTATTTCACTCAGCATAATATTATCCAGGTCCATCCACTGTCGCAAAAGGTAAGGTTTCCTACCTTTTTTACAGCCAAGTAGTATTTCATTGTTTAAATGTACCAGAGCTGCTTTATCCACTCATCTATTGATGGGCACTGGGTCTCTTTCCAATCTTGGCTGTTGTAAATAATGCCGCAATGAACATGGGAGTGAATATATTCTTTCCAATCGGTGTTTCGGATTTGTTTGGATATATTCCCAGAAGTGGAATCGCTGGGTCATATGGCAGTTCCATTTTTAATTGTTTGAGATATGGAGATTTGTTTTATAACCCAGTAGAGAATTCATAGCATCTCAGTGTTCCTCCATGTTATGAGGTAAATATTCCCAGTGATTCTGCTAGAACGTCTTGCAGAAACAGAGAATGTAGGGGTCACTCTTCAGTTAGCAGGCATCTTGTATTGGTCGCAAACATTAATTACCCTGATGTTCTGAATGCAAACAAATGTTCTGGGCCTTAACCAATGAGAACCTTATGATTTCTCCAAATCCCCCACCCAACACAGCGACTTTCCTGTGATCTCTCCCCCTGACTCACCTCCTTCAGCTAGAAGTAAGTTTTCTCGGCAGACACATCCCTACTTCTCAAATATTTTTTATTTCTTCACAGATGAAGGGTTCAGAATATCCTGGGTGTCCCAAACGAATGTATGGCTGCTTTGGTGCAACAGCAGAGCTGAGTAGTTGCAACAGACGTAGGCCTGGAATATGTAATAGACACGCATTCACAGAAGTCTCAGACCAGGTTGCTATCAAAGAGAGATGGGATAGGGATCATGCACCCGCATCCTTTTAGGTAAAGGCTGCTACTAATCTCTGTCATTTCGTGCAGGATACAATACTGCTTTAACACTCTCCTTGGGAAAGAGGGACAAAAAAATGAGAAGAAAGTACTTGTACGTCCCCACTGTGGTAGCCCTCACCCCATAGAAAATTCACTAACTACAAAGATCTCTCCATTCTTGGCACAAATATGGGGAACGTAAAGTGATCGTTGTTGGATCTGTGGATGCAGTGATACCTCTATGAGGAGGACCTGGACAGATTTATATTCATTGCCTGCCCTTGTCCCCATGCACCACTTCAACAACAGGGGAGCCATGATGATGCTTTCAATGCCCAGGGATGATGTCAATCACACACCTGGTCCAACCTGTCTCATAAGTTCTGGATTTTCTATTCCATGTTGTGTGATCAACCCTGGTTTTCAGACTCCAAAGATCCATCCTACTAGAAGATTAGCTCCATCTCCGAGAGCCATGCTAAACTCCATGACTCATCACTGTTAACTCTCCCTTCACCAACATTGGGTTCTCTCTTCCTCAGCTTTCTCAGGATCAGACCTTACACACTCTACCTTCTCCCTGCAGACCCCTGGCATGTTTTTGCCAATCCTCTGACACCTAGACCTTTTCTTCCCCTAGCTGGCCTGGCATGTCCCAGTGTTGGTTATAGACTGATGGATGCTGAGTACTGGCCTAGTGGACAAAGATGACATATCCAGGGATATGTGGTTTCTTGCCAGGCAGAGGCTTCCTGATCCACCCCAAGCAAGGGATCCCCTTCCATCTGGGGCTCGGCTTAGGGTTGCCCATGGTGGGTGGCTCTCCGATCTGGAAGGACAGCACAAGAACTTGACCAGGGCTGCGGGGGTCCACTGGGCAGGCGGGAAGATGGCGGTGGCATGGGTCTCTACGACTTCTGGGTCTCAGTTCTCAAACATCTTAGCTGAACCATCAAGGTCTAATGGAGGTATGCTTCGCCATTCCTCATCTTCATATGTGGTGTATCCACCAGATAAGCCTTTCCTTAATTGTGATCTACGATGCTCCCCAAATAAGCCTACACTTGCCTATCCTGTAAGCAACAGCAAAGCCATATTTTCTTCTCTGAAGAATCTTCAAGAAAAAGACTCAACCCTTAGAACTTGAAAGGATTTAAGAAGAAGAAAGTGTGAAAACCTTGTCTAGAGAAACAAAAAGACTCAACACTTAGAACTTGAATTCAGGTAGAAGAAAGTGTGAAAGCCTTTTCTAGAGAAACAATTGAATATAGGAAAGTATTGGATGAACAGATACAAGAAAGGGAGAATTCAAAAAATGAGGAATCAAAGCACAATCAGAACTGACATGTCAGTTGTTAGCTGCAGAAAGTAAATGCAATCTTTTAGAAAAGCAATTAGAATACATGTGTAATATGATAAAGGATGCAGAAATGGAAAGGACATCTGCCTTAGAGAAACAGGTTCCCCTTGAAAGAGAATGACAACATGATCAAACACATGTTCTCTTGGAGAAACAGGTTTCCCTTGAAAGAGAATGACAACACGATCAAACACATGTTTAGAGCCAACTTGGACAATTGGATCTTCTTGAGCAGGAATATAACAAACTACGCACAATGCAGGCCTTGACTGGTTAAATGAACCCTTGTTCCCCCCCATTAGCTGTATAGGCTCCATGAAAACAGGCTCCAGACCCACCCTCCTTTCCACCCCAAGGCCTGTCTCAGCACAATCAGAACTGACATGTCAGTTGTTAGCTGCAGTTTCTATCCCCTCTGAGGTGGATGGCAGTGGGGACTGAGTCAGGGTGACCTGGTGCAGCAGAAAGTGAGGAGGCATCTCCTCAGATTCAGTGCCTGGACACAGGCTTTCACTCTTGTGTTCTCATTTCAGCACCACCAATCACAGCCCAGGCACAGCTCCATCCAAGGCCAAGTCCATCACTTCAGTTCCTCAAACCCCTGTAATTCCCTAACTTACTCAATCCTCCTTGGCGAAGTAATATAGGGTAATAGGTACTGTGGGCAGCATTGAGAGTCAATCAAGAAGCAGATACACTGGCATGAGGACGGCAAAGGTGAATTCCCAGCCAAATCCTGCCCCATTGCCTGGCCATCTCATCCTGGAAATTAACTCAGCTGAACATGTGTAAGTCAGGCTTCTCCTGAGAACCAGAGTCAATAGGAGATAGAGAGCCAGACTACAGATAGAGAGAGGTAGAGGTAGAGGTAGAGATAGAGAGATAGAGGATTACGGGAAAAATATTTTGAGGAATGAACAATAAATTAGATACTATCTGTGGGGGGGGGGGGTACCTTTGTGGGTGCTGTGAGATCTAGCAGCATACGCTGAGGGACCCAGGACAAGTCTCATTCAACTGTGAGTCTGGAAATAGGCACCAGAACTCTGTTCAGGGTGAGGAAACTGCCGAGGCCCCTCTCTCTGCAGTGGAAGAAGCACCCTGGCGAGTGCTGAGCTGTGCAGATACCCACAGGGGAGAGTTGCAGAAGGCCAGCCTTCCCTGGGAGGGAATCCAGCACACTACTGGAGGAGAAAAGTAGGAATCTTGCCGCAGCCAAAGCAGTGGTGAGAGAAGCCGTCCCCGAGCTTCCCTCCTCCCACTGCACACTGCTGATCTCTCTGGGGCAGGGACCCCTCTGAGGTGGATGGCAGTGGGGACTGAGTACCCCGGCTACCTCAGCGGTGTGGGATGATGCTGGAGAAATCAGTTTCTCTCCAGTGACACCCAGAGTTCTGCAAGGGCACCTCTATCTGGTGACCGTACTTTGCCACAAGCAGGGAGTACCACACCCGAGGATCTTGCTATCAGGTCTGTGAGCACCCCAAAAGCACAAGTGCTAACGCCACACACACACACACACACACATTCTGCAGCTGTGTAGTGTCTGTGTGTGGTGTGGGAGAGCTCAGTAGACAGAAAGTGTGCATCTGAAAACAGGCCGCACTAGGCTATCAGTGGTATTCTGGCAGAAACCCACAAGGCCAGCACACGTGAAATGAGTTATTAAAGTGTTGAGCGGGGGGGAAAAGGGGTCACATATGTAATACCCTTGTAATACTGTAAAAAAAAAGTGTTGAAAGAAACTATTTTCCAACCAGAATACCCAGTCTGTCAATGTGAAGGAGAATAAAGACTTTCCTATAGAAACAAAAGCTGAGGGAGTTCATCACTAGACTTTTCTTTGCAGGAACTACTGAAAGGGGTTTTCAAGCTGAAATTTAAAAAAAAAAAAAAAA
>NW_006285799.1:29131-29919 GCF_000327345.1 Myotis davidii
GGCGGTCGCGGGACTGCGGGTCCTGACTGGAGAGCACAGCATGAAGCAGCCCTGAGGAGAAAATACTATAGAGTAGCTAACGGATGTGAAAATGATGTTTTATTTTTGTGGCGAGCATCTGTGAGATCTGTAATAGAAATGACGGCTGCCTGTGACACATTCTTCATCCAAACAGGAAATCGAATGAGTTAATACTGCGCCTTCTCCAGGGTTCACCCGCTCAGTCTGCCTGGTCAGCAAGTGCTCCGCTATCTGTTTGTAAACAAACGGCGCCCTCGGTCGACAGGCGATGCCTGGGGGATCTCCTTGACAAGCCAGCCTTACTGTCAGCGGAGCACGGGGGACCCACAGGTAGGCGGTGCTCCCCTCTAGCTGTAACTGGGTTCCTTGCCCCACGAAGGCCACCAGGGACACCCGTGAAGCTATAGGTGTGGGCCGAGTCCGGCTGGTGCAACATTTGTGGTGTCGGGATCCATCCCCTGCATTTGTTTTCTTTCTTTTTGTATTTTTATTGAGATACTAGAGGCCCAGCGCGCGAACCCCGAGTGACTTACTCCCGCGCGGAGCCCTGCCTCCCTCCCGCGCGGCACCTGACTCCCTCCCGCGGGGGGCCCTAACACCATTCAGCTCTGGGCCCAGACGCCCTCCCGCGGGGGGACCTGACTCCTCCCCCTCGGGGCCTGACTCCTCCCCATCGGGGGCTGACTCCTCCCCCTCGGGACCCCTCGGGGACCTGACTCCTTCCCCTCGGGGCCCCTCGGGGACCTGACTCCTCCCCCTCGGGGCAC
>NW_006285799.1:29949-30675 GCF_000327345.1 Myotis davidii
CTCCCCCTCGGCACCTCGGGGACCTGACTCCTACCCCTCGGGGCCCTGAGTGACTTTCTCCGGCTCGCGGGACCGGAATGGCTGCACCTAGCGGAGCCCGGGGCGGGGCCGCGGCGGCTGGGGGTGGAGGAGGAGGAGACAAAGTGCCCGCTTTAAAGAGGCGGGACAGGACTCCGGGCGCCACACCGACACCGGGCGACCGCGCGTGCTGTTAACCTCGGGTCCTGGCCGTGCCCGCTCCGGCTTTGGGTGCAGATGGAGCGGTCTGTGGGGCTCGGCGCCGTCTTCTTGCTCTTAGAGCTTCCGCTTTGGGACCCGGCTGCTCCTGGCTGTGAGTTGGGGAACGGAATGCGGGGCGAGGGACCGGCATTCAGACGGGAACCTGAGGATGTGGGGGGCGGCAGCCCACGGTGGGGTTCGGAGCCTTCCCGCCGGGAGGGGCGCGGACCCGCCGACCCTCGGCCATCAGCTCTGCGGAGGATGTGATGGGCGGGAGCCCACGGTGGGGTTCGGAGCCTTCCCGCCGGGAGGGGCGCGGACCCGCCGACCCTCGGCCATCAGCTCTGCGGGCGCCTTTCCGTCTCCGGGGCGTCTGCTTAGCTGCCGCCTCTTTCCAGGGAACAGGGACGGGGGTGAGGGGTGGCGGCGAGGAGGGCGCTGCCTGCGGGGATTTCCGATGAAGCCCCTTCCCCACCCCGAGCCGGGACCCCCGCCCCTCCCCGCCTC
>NW_006285799.1:31338-31867 GCF_000327345.1 Myotis davidii
CCACACCTGAGGGCTGGGGGCGGACCACAGGGGAGCAAACAGGGCGCTGCCCGGACCCGGGAAACCACGACTTCAGGGAGGAAGCCAGGGCAGACCCAGGACACGGGGGAGGGAGGAGGAGGAGGGGCATCGCTGGCTGGGCTCCTGGTTTAGGGGTCCCTTCCCCACTCTTACCTCTGGCTCCCCATGAGGGGGCCTGGGAATGTTCCCCTGGCCTTAAAGGGGCCTGAGCCCCATCTCACTCTGACATGCCCACTCCGCTGTCCTCCAGCAGCACCTGTGGCCATGGACAGGGCTGTTTGGCCCCAAGATGCCCCAACCAACCTGTGTCTCACCAGGGGCGGCTCACACCCTCTCCTTCTTCCTCGAGGTGCCTAGCCCTGCACTGGGTTGAACAGCGCCCCCCTGGGGCCCAGGAGGGAAGGCGGGAGGGGTGTGAACCCGGGACACCATCTGCCTCCAGTGTCCTCCCCTCACATGGGGCACTAACAAGGAGCCAGCCTTGCCCACTCCCACCCCGCTCCCACCC
>NW_006285799.1:37024-37690 GCF_000327345.1 Myotis davidii
CCCCCCCCACTGCTCCCCACCTGGGCTTTCCCAGCAGCTTTGCCAGAGGGTCACCCCAAGCAGCTCAGGCACTCACTTCCCCAGCCTCACCGCAGCCACAGCCCCTCCGGAGTCACTGCTCCTCCCCAGCCCAGCCACTGCATCACTGTCCATTTCACCAAGACCTTCCGTGTATAAGTGGTTCTATTTGGCCTGTGGGTTCAGGCTGGAGTGAATGAGTGGATGTGGGACCCACAGGTAGGCGGTGCTCCCCTCTTGCTGTAACTGGACTCCTTGCCCCACGAAGGCCACCAGGGACACCCCGTGAAGCTATGGGTGTGAGCCCAGTCCTGCTGGTGCAACATTTCTGGTGTCAGGATCAATTTCCCTGCATTTGTTTTCTTTCTTTTTCTATTTTTATTGAGATATAATTGACATACAACATTGTATTCGTTTCAAATGTACAACATAATGATTTGGTATTTGTATTTATTGTGAAAACTCACCACAGTCAGTCTAGTTGACATCTATCACCACACAGAGTTACAATGTTCTTGCTGTGAGAAGTGTTAGATGTGCCTCCTAATAACTCTCAGTTTACAATATAGTATCATAACTACAGTCCCCATGCTTTGCAGCCCCACGACTTGTTTAGTTTATACCTGAAAGTTTGTGCCTTTTAACATA
>NW_006285799.1:39268-40930 GCF_000327345.1 Myotis davidii
TTAGTGTTACTTTTATTCCAACTCCAACCTTCCCCTGCATTTTCTCCTCACAGGTGCTAAATCTCTGGGCTATAACTTCACAGTCATTCCTAATGGACAACCATGGTGTGAAATTCAAGGCCAGGTCAATGGAAACACATTTCTTCGTTATACCTGTGGTAGCCAGGAGGTCAAACTCTTCAGTGTTCTGGAGATTAATGGCACACAGGCCTGGAATGAGCACAGCGACCCTGTGCAATACATGGTGGAGGAGTTCAAGAAGACCCTGCTTGACTTTAAAGCAGAGATTCCTGCAACCAGCGGTAAGTTTACAAAACCCGGGGTAGAGGTGGAACAGGGTAGTAGGGTTAGGGAACAATTGTGTTTATGTGAATATTGGAAGTTGGTCCCACCCAAGAGACTCAGGAGCCACAGAGGACAGAGCAGGACCAGGAGATAAGAGGGAGCTGAGGGCTGGACACCAGTGGGGACAAAGGCTTTGTCAAGACCTGAAGCTGACCTCTTTCCCACGGTGGTGGGGACAGGTCCTCTCTCCCTGCAGGGCAGCATGATGTGTAAGGAGGAATCCAATGGGCGCACCGGAGTATCCTGGGAGTTTGGATTGGATGGACAGATATCTCTCCACTATGACCCAAACAACGGAAACTGGACAGAGCTAAATGATGAAGGCAGACTGTTATATAAAACATTGATGCGTGACACACATAGGATCGAACTCCTTAATAGGACCTCAGTTGGAGACTGTATGAAGTGGCTTAAAGACGTTTTGTGTCCCCAGGATGAAATTCTGAGCACAAAAGGTAATTCTGCAGAGGGAATGAAGTTGGAGGTCCCTTGAAATGACATTCACACTGTGTGTGTGTGTGTGTGTGTGTGTGTGTGTGTGTGTGTGTGTGTGTGTATTGTGTGTGGTTTGAAAAAGTGACCCACCTACACACTGGAGTTTTCTGGAGGAAAAAGGCCTTAAATGAGCTCTGCAATCCCTGTCCTGGGGCCCAGGAGGGAAGGCGGGAGGGGTGTGAACCCGGGACACCATCTGCCTCCAGTGTCCTCCCCTCACATGGGGCACTAACAAGGTGCCAGCCTTGCCCACTCCCACTCCCCGCTCCTCCCCACCCCCCAAGGTTCTGGTTCCATCTTTCCTCTGTTCACAAACTCCCTCTGGACAGTTGTGTTGTTTTTGTTCCCTGTTCCATTCTTAGACATCTGTCATTGCTGCTGCTGCCAGCGCCCAATGTTCATCCCCACTGCCTCCTGTGCTGCCCACACTACCCTCCAAGATGGTCTTAGGGAGGGGCCAGGGGGAAAGGAGGCTAGGAATCCACTGCCCCAGCCCAGGGAAGGTGGGGCTCTGCCCTAGGATGCTGCATCACAGTGAGCAGGGGGCCTGTGTTGACAGCAGAGAGTGTAGGGCCACCTTCTCCCCCTGTTCAGCTGGGGAGGAGGTAGCCATGATTAGTCCCGGCCTGGGCCCCTCCCTCTGGTTTCCTCCTTGCAGTTACTTGAAGAAAAATATATCCTTTTCTGGAAAAATAAAGAAAGTGGAAGCCCGAGCCCCTGACATCTGGACCTGAACAGGACAAGGGCTGCCTAGCCATCAGGAGGATTCACTTGCTGTCAAGAATGGGGGAGGGGCACTTAGGGTTACTTTTATTCCAACTT
>NW_006285799.1:42174-44892 GCF_000327345.1 Myotis davidii
GCCACTGACCCCAAGGCCACAACCAACACCCCCATCTCTCTGATCCTCTCTGTGACTCTCTCCTGGGCAATCATAGTTGCCATCTTAGGCTGAGGCCTTTACAGTAACAGGTATTGAGGGCTTAATTATGTGGGAAATGGTGGAAGGCCATGTAGACCCAGTTCAGAAGGCTGATGTTCACAGAAAGTGGCTGTGAACGGGCCAGTAAGGGGGGAGGCAAACAGAAAGCACTACTTAAGGAGGCAACCCTTAAGGCTAGAAGGAGGCCTGGGATTCCTTTCTGAGCCCTGGTGTAATCACCTGACAGCCAGCCTTCTCCACGTTTCAGATCCTCAGCCACTGAGGGACCCCTATGAATAGGGCAGGGCTGGGACCTTCATACTGAGACCTCCAGGTGCTGCAGGGAAGAGGCTGGGAGAAGGAAAAGAAGGATGATTGTCTGCAACCCTCCTCAGGCTGTCAGGTGTCAGGATGGGCCTTCCTGTCCATCAGAGCTCCCACTGGGTCCTTTAGACCCTCCCACACCCAGGAGAATCAGACCTGAGGGAAGGGAGCAATTGAGTCATTAACCCAGAACATCTGGGCAGAGCTTGGTACAGGCTGCTGGTCCCAGGTGGGAGCCCGAGCTCCTGACGTCGGGACCTGAACAGGACAAGGGCTGCCCAGCCATCAGGGGGATTCACTTGCTGTCAGGAATGGGGGAGAGGCACTTAGGGTTACTTTTATTCCAACTCCAACCTTCCCCTGCATTTTCTCCTCACAGGTGCTAAATCTCTGGGCTATAACTTCACAGTCATTCCTAATGGACAACCATGGTGTGAAATTCAAGGCCAGGTCAATGGAAACACATTTCTTCGTTATACCTGTGGTAGCCAGGAGGTCAAACTCTTCAGTGTTCTGGAGATTAATGGCACACAGGCCTGGAATGAGCACAGCGACCCTGTGCAATACATGGTGGAGGAGTTCAAGAAGACCCTGCTTGACTTTAAAGCAGAGATTCCTGCAACCAGCGGTAAGTTTACAAAACCCGGGGTAGAGGTGGAACAGGGTAGTGGGGTTAGGGAACAATTGTGTTTATGTGAATTTTGCAGGTGCTAAGAGATGTCATTCCTACATTTAAACATTAATAGCTTCAATAAGAAATCTCCACAAAGAGAACATTTTCCATCTTTTTGTGGAGGATCAGTTACATCTCTGCATCATGATTTTTTATGCAAATGATATTGTAAAAAAGTGCCAAACCTCACAATTTCTTTCTGTCCACAAAAGTAATTATGTTTTTTGTTGGTTTGTTTTTTTGCTTTTTGTTTTTTTTGGCGGTGCGCTGCCGGGGCAGTGGGCTGTGGGGGGCGGTTCCCTGTGAGAGGGGTGCACTCTGAGGGGCGGTGCGCTGCCTGGGCAGTATGCTCTGAGGGGTGGTGCGCAGTGAGGGGCCTAATTATGTATTTTTAAAGAACAAAATTATATTTACAATTATTTCCATTAGTAGCTTATAACGGTACAATATTTAAATCAACATCCTATATTCTAAAAAACTGAATTTCTTTGTAGTATTGTATTATTCTTCTTTTAGAGAATTTTTTAGTTTATCTGAGCCAAACATGACAAATACCAACAGCAAGATCTCAAAACCTGAGAATAACAAGGTGCTTTTTTCTGTCTATGAGAGTTTTGTGGTTTTTTGTTTGTTTTTGGTTTTTTGCTTAATCCCTCTTTTTCACCCTGCACCACAACACATCAACTCTGACAGGTGTCAGTCTGTCCTCTGTATCCATGAGTCTGTCTGTTACTCTATTTTGTTCATCAGATTCCGCATAGAAGTGAAAATATATGGTACTTGTCTTCCTGGTGGCCAGGGACCAGCTCCTCTCTTTGCTCCAAACCCCAGGATCTGTCACCATAGCTGCCACGCATAGAGGCTAGAAACTGTCTGCATCATAGGATTACCTGGGACAGCGTGGGCTGAGGAGGCATCTCCGTAAACTGGGTTCTGCATGGATGTCACTCTTGTGTTTCCATTACAGCTGCATCAACCACTGCCATCGCCACTGACCTGCCCAAGGCCACAACCAACACCCCCATCTCTTTGATCCTCTCTGTGACTCTCTCCTGGGCAATCATAGTTGCCATCTTAGGCTGAGGCCTTTACAGTAACAGGTATTGAGGGCTTAATTATGTGGGAAATGGTGGAAGGCCATGTAGACCCAGTTCAGAAGGCTGATGTTCACAGAAAGTGGCTGTGAACGGGCCAGTAAGGGGGGAGGCAAACAGAAAGCACTACTTAAGGAGGCAACCCTTAAGGCTAGAAGGAGGCCTGGGACTCCTGGCTGAGCCCCGGTGTACTCACCTGACAGCCAGTCTCCTCCAGGTTTCAGATCCTCAGCCACTGAGGGGCCCCTGTGAATAGGGCAGGGCTGGGACCTTCATACTGAGACCTCCAGGTGTAGCTAGGGAAGAGGCTGGGAGAGAAGGAAAAGAAGGATGATTGTCTGCAACCCTCCTCAGGCTGTCAGGTGTCAGGATGGGCCTTCCTGTCCATCAGAGCTCCCACCAGGTCCTTTAGAACCTCCCATGCCCAGGAGAATCAGACCTGAGTGAAGGGAGCAATTGAGTCATTACTTTAGTCCTGAGCTCAGAACGTCTTTGGCAGGGGTGGGGTGACTCTATGATGTGCAAAGGGTGGGCAGAGATTGGTACAGGCTGCTGGTCCCAGGGGAG
>NW_006285799.1:45764-49506 GCF_000327345.1 Myotis davidii
ATACTCTAAAAAAATGAACTTCTTTGATGTATTGTATTATTCTTCTTTTAGAGAATTTTTTAGTTTATCTGAGCCAAACATGACAAATACCAACAGCAAGATCTCAAAACCTGAGAATAACAAGGTGCTTTTTTCTGTCTATGAGAGTTTTGTGGTTTTTTGTTTGTTTTTGGTTTTTTGCTTAATCCTCCCTCTTTTCCCTGCACCACAACACATCAACTCTGACAGGTGTCAGTCTGTCCTCTGTATCCATGAGTCTGTCTGTTACTCTATTTTGTTCATCAGATTCCGCATAGAAGTGAAAATATATGGTACTTGTCTTCCTCTGACTGGTTTATTTTACTTAGGATAATGCTCTCCAGGTCCATTCATGCTGTCTGAAGAGGTAAGGTTTCATTCTTCGTTCCCTCCTCCTACTCCTCACTTCTTCCTTCTTTCTTCTCTCACCACCCCCCTCCTCCTCTTCCTTCTTTTCGGTTATTCCTCACCAGAGGATTTTTTTTTCTATTGATTTTTAGAAAGTGTGGAAGGGAGGAGGGGAGAGTGTCCAGTGGCTCTGGCTGAGGCGGGGTCTTAGCTTGTGTGAAGGCCCTGGTGGTGTGGACTAGCTCAGCGACTCTGCCTTTGCTTGGCTGCCTCTGGATGACCTGCTGCTCCTTTTTAGATCATGAGGAGTTCAAACCTCTGTCCAGAGACCAGGGTCAGATCAGGATGAGACAGTAGAGGCAGCATCTCATGTCCATTATTGCATTTGCTGATTATCCTCCTCTGGACTTTTAACATATCGTGTCCCTTTCTGTGGTGCTAAGAGATGTAATTCCTACAAAGGACTACTTAAGGAGGCAACCCTTAAGGCTAGAAGGAGGCCTGGGATTCCTAGCTGAGCCCTGGTGTAATCACCTGACAGCCAGTCTCCTCCAGGTTTCAGATCCTCAGCCACTGAGGATCCCCTATGAATAGGGCAGGGCTGGGACCTTCATACTGAGAGCTCCAGGTGCTGCTAGGTGAGAGGCTGGGAGAGGAGGGAAAGAAGGATGATTGTCTGCAACCCTCCTCAGGCTGTCAGGTGTCAGGATGGGCCTTCCTGTCCATCAGAGCTCCCACCAGGTCCTTTAGAACCTCCCATGCCCAGGAGAATCAGACCTGAGTGAAGGGAGCAATTGAGTCATTACTTTAGTCCTGAGCTCAGAACATCTTTGGCAGGGGTGGGGTGACTCTATGATGTGCAAAGGGTGGGCAGAGATTGGTACAGGCTGCTGGTCCCAGGGCAGGGGTGGCAGGTTCAAGGAAGATGTGACTCTAGTGGGGGCAGGCCTGGAGATGGGGAGTCACTGGGGTGCTGGAGCCATAGGAGAACTGACCCAGTATTTCCTCAGCCACTGGGACCAACACTCGCCCTTTTCTGCAGGCTGCTGATGCGATGCGACCAAGGAGGCCCTGGTGGTGTGGACTAGCTCAGTGACTCTGCCTTTGCTCGGCTGCCTCTGGATGACCTGCTGCTCTTTTTAGATCATGAGGCGTTCAAACCTCTGTCCAGAGACCAGGGGCAGATAAGGATGAGACAGTAGAGGCAGCACCTCAGGTCCATTATTGAATTTGCTGAGTATCCTCCTCAGGGCTTTTTAAACATATCATGTTACTTTCTGTGGTGCTAAGAGATGTCATTCCTACATTTAAACATTAATAGCTTCAATAAGAAATCTCCACAAAGAGAACATTCCTTTCAACACCTGCCTGCAGAACAAACTTGGAAATAAAAATCCTGAGTCAGTATTCCAAAGAGGAAGTACTTCAGTCAACAAAAGCCTTGGGCTCCACTGGGATAGAAACCAGTAGAAACACATGTTGATGAAGACAGCTAAGAATGTCTTCTACCTGTTTCTTTAAAAAGGAAGTGCTCTGGGACCGAAAGTCTTGAGTCTTTTAAGAAAAGAAGAAATGATCGTGAAGTTGGGAAAGGAGACGGAAAGCTGTAAGTGGTCAGGAGAATGGGGTGGAGGAAGGGGGCTGAGGGTCCCGAGGAGAAGGGGAGGAGAAGGGATTGAAATGCTGGGGCACTTCGCCCCAAGGTGCTGGTGCTGGGCCTCGGGGAGAGGCAACCTGGAAGACCAGGGGCAGGGACAACACTCAGGGATTCATTCCCTCCTTGGACCCTACTGATGCGGCTCCAGGTCGCGATGGCGTAGACTGTGGGCAGAAAATTCGGTCTTGTCCTCCTGGCCCAGCTTCTACTAAGGACTGTCTCTGGGCGGAGCTCAGCAGTGAAGCCAGAATGGAACCTGCGGGGGCAGGTGAGAGAGATGGGCCATGCACTGCAGTCCATGGCACTTCCTCTGTCGCTTGAGCTGCCTTTGAATGTGCGGATATAAACCATACACAGGACCCTCTGAACAGGAATCGGGAGAGCTTCTCAGACTGAAGAGGCCATGGGTTTACTCTGGTTTAGGGTGATTCTCCCCAGAGGACCCCCATGCTACTTACGTGCTGGTTGGTGCTGTGTCAATGGTTGAAGAAATGAGACCAGTGGGAGAGTGAAAACCTTAAACACTCTAAAACCACCATTTGCAGAACTGGAAGCCTTAAGTGCCCAGAGGACTCCAGGTGGCACTGTAGGCCTTTCTATTCTTGCCTGCACAACAAACTTGGAAATAAAAATCCTGGGTCAGTATTCCAAAGAGGAAGTACTTCAGTCAACAAAAGCCTTGGGCTCCACTGGGATAGAAACCAGTAGAAACACATGTTGATGAAGACAAATAAAGAATGTCTTCTATCTGTTTCATTAAAAAGGAAGTGCTCTCGAACCAAAAATCTTGAGTCTTTTAAGAAAAGAAGAAATGATCGTGAAGTTGGGAAAGGAGACGGAAAGCTGTAAGTGGTCAGGAGAATGGGGTGGAGGAAGGGGGCTGAGGGTCCCGAGGAGAAGGGATTGAAATGCTGGGACACTTCCCCCAAGGAGCAGGTTTCCGCCTGGGGGAGAGGCAACCCGGAGGACCAGGGGCAGGGATGGATGCTCAGGGATTCATTCCCTCCTTGGACCCTATGGATGCGGCTCCAGGTCGCGATGGTGTGGCCTGTGGGCAGTAAGTTCGGTCTTGTCCTCCTGGCCCAGCTTCTACTACAGGACTGTCTCTGGGCGGAGCTCAGCAGTGAAGCCAGAATGGAACCTGCGGGGGCAGGGGAGGGGGGGCGGGCACGAGGACGGGGTCCAGAACAGGGCGCCCACGGGGTTTGGAACTTTCCCGAGGGTTGGTGCCACCACACCCTGCTCAGCTCCCCTCCCCGTGTACCAGGCAAGGCAAGGACAGGGACACAAAACAGGGGACTTGCGCTAAAGAGTGATGCTGGGTGAATGGGTGGGATCACGGGGGTAGGGGATGGAGCAGGAAATTCTGCTAATGCCCAGCCCTCACCCCAGAGTTCCCAGCCCTCCCTGGGGAGAGGGCCCCCAGCCCCGGGTCGTCCTGTGGACGAGGAATGTTCACAGGGTTCACGGTCCACAGACTGGATACCCCAGCTCCACTCCACTTTCCCAGCAAACCCTCTAACACCCCCACTGCTCTCCACCTGGGCTTTCCCAGCAGCTTTGCCAGAGGGTCACCCCAAGCAGCTCAGGCACTCACTTCCCCAGCCTCACCGCAGCCACAGCCCCTCCGGAGTCACTGCTCCTCCCCAGCCCAGCCACTGCATCACTGTCCATTTCACCAAGACCTTCCGTGTATAAGTGGTTCTATTTTGTAAATAG
>NW_006285799.1:49979-51793 GCF_000327345.1 Myotis davidii
CCCCCAGCCCCCCCGCAGCCACAGCCCCTCCGGAGTCACTGCTCCTCCCCAGCCCAGCCACTGCATCACTGTCCATTTCACCAAGACCTTCCGTGTATAAGTGGTTCTATTTGGCCTGTGGGTTCAGGCTGGAGTGAATGAGTGGATGTGGGACCCACAGGTAGGCGGTGCTCCCCTCTTGCTGTAACTGGACTCCTTGCCCCACGAAGGCCACCAGGGACACCCCGTGAAGCTATGGGTGTGAGCCCAGTCCTGCTGGTGCAACATTTCCGGTGTCAGGATCAATTTCCCTGCATTTGTTTTCTTTCTTTTTCTATTTTTATTGAGATATAATTGACATACAACATTGTATTCGTTTCAAATGTACAACATAATGATTTGGTATTTGTATTTATTGTGAAAACTCACCACAGTCAGTCTAGTTGACATCTATCACCACACAGAGTTACAATGTTCTTGCTGTGAGAAGTGTTAGATATGCCTCCTAATAACTCTCAGTTTACAATATAGTATCATAACTACAGTCCCCATGCTTTGCAGCCCCACGACTTGTTTAGTTTATACCTGAAAGTTTGTGCCTTTTAAAATACCAGGATAGGCAATGGGGTGAAGAAGACCTGAGGTGGTATAACCACAGTCCCCAATATAGCATTATCAACCGCAGCCCCACGACTTGTTTAGTTTCTACCTGGAAGTTTGTGCCTTTTAAAATACTGGGATAGGCAATGGGGTGAAGAAGACCTGAGGTGGTGTAAGGCCCAATGGGGTGGGGGTGGGAGTGGGGTGTGTGTGAAATATTACAAGAATTCCATCTTTAAATGATTGAAAAGATCCCTACTATCTGAACAGTTGGGGCACTTTAATTGGAAAATTAATGGACTCATGATTCTGCTCCGTTGGGTGTTTTTTTCCTGCACTAGTAGCCTGGTTCAGTGATAAATGTGTGAGACCTTTGAAAAGCAATAATAAAAATAAAGCGTATTCCAAAGAGGAATTATTTTTAACAAAATGCCTTGGGCCATAGCTAGTTTGGCTCAGTGGATAGAGCATCAGTCTGCAGAGCGAAGGGTCCCAGGTTTGATTCTGGTCAAGGGCACATGCCAGGGTTTCGGGCTGGATCCTTAGCAGTGGGCGTGCTGGAGGCAGCCAATCAATGATTCCCCATATTTAAAAAAGAAAAGAAAAGAATTACAGCCCCAGGAATGGAGAGGGCTTTAACAGAGAGATGGCAGCAAAGCTGTGACACTATTGAGTTGTTTTCACTGAATAAAATTCCCTTCCTGTCTATACCCCGTCACCCTGCACTTCCACCCGAAAAACAGGCCACATCTGCGGGCAGGGGCGGCGGTCCCGTAGTGAGGCGGGGAGCCAGGGGTGGGGCACTCGGCGGTCAGAGCGTAGGAAGGGATGAGGCCCAGTGACCAGGACCAGGCTTGCAGGCCCGTGGGCGGACCCGGAGGCGTGGCGCAAGACAGGTCAGCCAATGGGGAGCATTCGCGCGGCGGCCCAACCCAGAACGACTGAGCAGGAGAGCCAGCTACACACGGGTCCGCGCAGACTTGCGGCACAGGCGGTTCAGGGGCTACCGCGCGCGGTGTTAATAACCCTCGGGTCCCGGCCGTGCCCGCTCCCGCTTTGGGTGCAGATGGAGCGGTCCGTAGGGTTCGGCGCCGTCTTCTTGCTCTTGCTTCCACTCTGGGACCCGGCTACTGCACACTGTGAGTTGGGGAACGGAATGTGGGGCGAGGGACCGGCATTCAGACGGGAACCTGAGGATGTGATGGGCGGGAGCCCACGGTGGGGTTCGGAGCCTT
>NW_006285799.1:55938-57258 GCF_000327345.1 Myotis davidii
TCCTCACCTGACAGCCAGTCTCCTCCAGGTTTCAGATCCTCAGCCACTGAGGGGCCCCTGTGAATAGAGCAGGGCTGGGACCTTCATACTGAGACCTCCAGGTGTAGCTAGGGAAGAGGCTGGGAGAGAAGGAAAAGAAGGATGATTGTCTGCAACCCTCCTCAGGCTGTCAGGTGTCAGGATGGGCCTTCCTGTCCATCAGAGCTCCCACCAGGTCCTTTAGAACCTCCCATGCCCAGGAGAATCAGACCTGAGTGAAGGGAGCAATTGAGTCATTACTTTAGTCCTGAGCTCAGAACATCTTTGGCAGGGGTGGGGTGACTCTATGATGTGCAAAGGGTGGGCAGAGATTGGTACAGGCTGCTGGTCCCAGGGCAGGGGTGGCAGGTTCAAGGAAGATGTGACTCTAGTGGGGGCAGGCCTGGAGATGGGGAGTCACTGGGGTGCTGGAGCCATAGGAAGAAAGATTATACACACACACACACACACCTTACCTAATAATAGACAAACATGGTAAATGACCATACCTTCGCTACGCCTCCCATTGGCTACTCAGCGAGATATGTAAATTAACCACCAACAACGATGGAGGTTAATTTGCATAAGTAGGCGCGAAGCGGTGAAGACTGAAGGAGGCTCCAGCCAGAGCGAAGGCCTGGGTCCCGGGTGCCAGAGGAAAACCGGTGCCAGGAGCCAGGGGAAGGGAAGGCCTGTTGCACGAATCTTTTTGTGCAACAGGCCTCTAGTATATTATAAAACAATACGCAAAAGTCTCATGAATTTAAAAAAATAGCAATAAACGTTGCTTTCCGTCTTTTTGTGGAGGATCAGTTACATCTCTGCATCGTGACTTTTTATGCAAATGATATTACCAAAAAGTGCCAAACCTCACAATTTCTTTCTGTCCACAAAAGTAATTATGTATTTTTAAAGAACAAAATTATATTTACAATTGTTTCCATTAGTAGCTTGTTACAGTACAATATTTAAATAAACATGCTTATATTCTGAAAAACGGAGTTCCTTTGTTGTTTTGTATTATTCTTTTTTAGAGAATTTTTTAGTTTATCTGAGCCAAACATGACAAATACCAACAGCAAGATCTCAAACCCTGAGAATAACAAGGTGCTTTTTTTTACTGTCTATGAGATTTTTGTTTGTGTTTATCTTTTGCTTAATCCCTTCTTTTTCACCCTGCACCCCAACACACCACCTCTGACAGCTGTCAGTCTGTTCTCTGTATCCATGAGTCTGTCTTTGTTAGTTTATTTTGTTCATCAGATTCCACATAGAAGTGAAAATATATGGTACTTGTCTTCC
>NW_006285799.1:58109-61948 GCF_000327345.1 Myotis davidii
CCGTCTTTCCTCTGTATCCATGAGTCTGTCTGTTACTCTATTTTGTTCATCAGATTCCGCATAGAAGTGAAAATATATGGTACTTGTCTTCCTCTGACTGGTTTATTTTACTTAGGATAATGCTCTCCAGGTCCATTCATGCTGTCTGAAGAGGTAAGGTTTCATTCTTCGTTCCCTCCTCCTACTCCTCACTTCTTCCTTCTTTCTTCTCTCACCACCCCCCTCCTCCTCTTCCTTCTTTTCGGTTATTCCTCACCAGAGGATTTTTTTTTCTATTGATTTTTAGAAAGTGTGGAAGGGAGGGGGGAGAGTGTCCAGTGGCTCTGGCTGAGGCGGGGTCTTAGCTTGTGTAAGGACTAGGAAGTCCTGAGTCCACCCTGCCCCCATCCATGAGCCTTCTCCCCCTTAAATAAGCCACATAGACTAAGGCCTCCTGCTCCGCACAGTCACCTAGTGAAGACAATGAGCTCCATGTGACAGTTCAATTGTCCCAAGACTGAAGGTCGGTGGAGGAAGCCTATGCCAGGCCTCTCTCCTCTTAAACTGAGGGACATAGAATAGCAGCAAACTCTGTGAATTAACAGATGTAAAAGATATAGAAGGTTCTGGACTGACTCACTAGAGCCATTATGCAAAAGGGGCCTGTGCTGTGTGCTTTGGAAGACAAGAGACATGTAGGGTTGGGCAGGGCACAGGCTTGGTTGGGGTTAGATCTTGGTGGATCCAGGTGATCTGTGTGTAACAAGAGACTCCATGCACAGGGCTGGGGGACAGAAGCCTGGATTTAATCCCTGGCAGGAGGCCACCAGGAAGGGCCTGGGAGGCTCATCCCACAAGGCTGGGTGAAGGAGGGAAGTGACTGGGAGAACAGGAGGGAGCGGGGGCTGGCATGAAAGACCTGGCGAAAAGGCCAGGTGGGAGAAGGACGGACCTCTCTGGACACCTGCACGTCCTGGTTCACCCCAATGCTTGTTCCTGGCCCCCAGACTCACACCAGCCCCCAGGAGCTGGTGGGATTGGCTCCTGAAGCTATATTACTTAATGGGGACTATATCCCACACGTCCACACACAGGAATCAGGTATCTGGGTGAATTTCTGGCTGATGTGCCTGTGCTAGTTTCTTCATCTTTCCATGCTCCCATTTCACATTTGTGATACAGGAAACGCTACCTTAGGGACTGAGAAGATTAAGTGAGGAGACCATGCAAGTAGCCTGGTGCTGCCCTCCCAGAGGTTGGGGGCCAGGGTCTCTATGGATGAGAGAGATGGGCCATGCACTGCAGTCTATGGCACTTCCTCTGTCGCTTGAGCTGCCTTTGATGTGCAGATATGAACCATACACAGGACCCTCTGAACAGGAATCGGGAGAGCTTCTCAGACTGAAGAGGCCATGGGTTTACTCTGGTTTAGGGTGATTCTCCCCAGAGGACCCCCATGCTACTTACGTGCTGGTTGGTGTTGTGTGAATGGTTGAAGGAATGAGACCAGTGTGATGAGGAAAAGGCCAAAGAGGCTAAAACCAGTTGCAGAACTGAAAGCCTTAAGTGCCCTGACCCCTATCAGAGGCCTCCAGGTGGCACTGTAGGCCTTTCAACACCTGCCTGCAGAACAAACTTGGAAATAAAAATCCTGAGTCAGTATTCCAAAGAGGAAGTACTTCAGTCAACAAAAGCCTTGGGCTCCACTGGGATAGAAACCAGTAGAAACACATGTTGATGAAGACAGCTAAGAATGTCTTCTACCTGTTTCTTTAAAAAGGAAGTGCTCTGGGACCGAAAGTCTTGAGTCTTTTAAGAAAAGAAGAAATGATCGTGAAGTTGGGAAAGGAGACGGAAAGCTGTAAGTGGTCAGGAGAATGGGGTGGAGGAAGGGGGCTGAGGGTCCCGAGGAGAAGGGGAGGAGAAGGGATTGAAATGCTGGGGCACTTCGCCCCAAGGTGCTGGTGCTGGGCCTCGGGGAGAGGCAACCTGGAAGACCAGGGGCAGGGACAACACTCAGGGATTCATTCCCTCCTTGGACCCTACTGATGCGGCTCCAGGTCGCGATGGCGTAGACTGTGGGCAGAAAATTCGGTCTTGTCCTCCTGGCCCAGCTTCTACTAAGGACTGTCTCTGGGCGGAGCTCAGCAGTGAAGCCAGAATGGAACCTGCGGGGGCAGGGGAGGGGGGGCGGGCACGAGGACGGGGTCCAGAACAGGAGCAGTGGGCGTGCTGGAGGCAGCCAATCAATGATTCCCTCTCATCATTAATGTTTTTATCTCTCTCTCCCTCTCCCTTCCTCTCTGAAAGCAATAAAAATATATTATTTTAAAAAGGCCTTGGGCTCTACTGGGTTAGAAATGGCTAGGAAAACATCATTGATGTCAGGACAGCTAAGAATGTCTTCTGCCCTTTCATTAAGACAGAAGTGCTCCTAGGAATGAAAATCTCGAGTCTTTTGGGAAAAGAAGGAATGAATGCGAAATCAGGAAAGGAACAGAAAGGGATAGGTAGCCAGGAGAATGGGGTGGAGGAAGGGAGCTGGAGGGCTGAGGGAATTCTTAGAACATTGGAGAAAGTGCTGCAGTCCACAGGTAACTGATTGGGATGTGACAATGTGGTAGCTCATTAAAGGTCTAATGCCTTCCCTGTGTGGGTGTATGTGTGTAATTAAAGATTGGATGGATGCATGGATGGGTTAATTTCTTAGTGGACTTCCTGTCTTGAGAGTCAATGGCTGCATCAGATATCCCACCATCCTCATTTCCCATCTCACCTCCCTCAGGGCAGGAGTCCTCGCCCAAGCTAAGCAATGATTCAGTCTTCTTGGACTCTTAGATGGTTTCCAAATTCTATGCATCTGAAAGCATTCCAGGCCTTCTCATCTTCCTGGGTTTTAGTTAACCTTTAACCAGTTCAAAGGTCACTTCTTAGGAAGCCTTCACCTCTTTCCTCAGACTGAAATAAGCACCCCCAATTCTGTCACCCTTAGGAAGGTCTACCTGGTAAACATGTCTAATGAATGATAACCGGACATTTGCTGTCTCAGTACAATATGAGCTCCATAAGGACACAGCACAACCCCTGTTAATCTTTACACCCCTGAACCTGATAGTGACTGTCACATAATGAGTCAGTAAATATGGGGGCGACATGTGCTGCCTGGGGAAAGTAGGTGCTGAGGGAGGTGTCTTTTTGATTTGACAGGGCTTTTGTTTTTTCTCTTTGTTTTGGTACCACCATTACAGTCCTCAGCCATCCTGTCATACACAGAGTCATCATATTGATCATTTCAGTCTTCTTCTGCATCTGCCTTGGCATCCCGGTCCTTTGGAAATTAGGCATCATGGGAGGTGAGAAGCAGGCTGGCCTCTGGCTCTTGGGCAGGACATAGTTTATTTAGGACTTTGGAGAGGGGAGCCATGGTCTCCCCAAGCCCCTGTCCCCTGGCCCATCTCTACATAGAAATAATGCACTTTCTTAGTGCTGAGCCCCCACACTCCACAGTAGCCATTGGAAATCATGTATATGAAAGTGTAAGGGGTCAATGGGGCTCATAGGGGGACATATGTAATACTTTCAACAATAAAGATTTAATACAAATAAGTAAATAAATAAAATGCTTTTACTATGAAATTGGCAAATTTTAAATCATACATAATTGTTAGTTAGCCTTATATTATCATGTTTATTTTTAATATTCATAGTTATTATAACTAGTACTAGAGGCCCAGTGCACAAAAATTTTTTGCACTGGCGAGAGGGGAGATGTCCCTCAGCCCCACTTGTGCCCTCTCACAGTCTGGGACCCCTCGGGATATAACCACCGCTGGCTTAGGCCCGCTCCTCCTTCATGTCTG
>NW_006285799.1:63159-65650 GCF_000327345.1 Myotis davidii
CCCACAG
This sequence comes from Myotis davidii, assembly GCF_000327345.1. Classification (NCBI taxonomy): domain Eukaryota; kingdom Metazoa; phylum Chordata; class Mammalia; order Chiroptera; family Vespertilionidae; genus Myotis; species Myotis davidii. The sequence goes on from NW_006285799.1 coordinate 63,167, forward strand.
TGACTACTGTTGTTGGGGTAAATACCTCAGAGGTGAAGGAACCTCCAGCCCATGGTGGTAGCCTTTAGGGCTAAGAGGCTACTTTTTCAGCCTCAAAGTCACTCAGATACAAACCCTAAATTTTTTTTTAATTTCTCCTTTTCATTGAATGACAAGAAATATTGGGCTAATTTTTTCCCTTTCTTCAATTTTGACCTTCTAGTTCTTTCTCCACATCTATTCTGGATCTGAAATCTATAAGTTCCTAAATGTCAACTCTGAAAATAAAACATAAGGGTAGAGACTGCCATTTTTCTATCCAATTACTTATTTATTTTTGTCTTTCTAAAAATACCGTTGACAGTGTACAATTCAGAACATTCAAGCGTGCAATCAAAAACTTTCCAGACATGCTAAAAAGCAAGAAAGTGTGATCCACAATCAAGAAAAAATATGAATCAGTACACTGATCCAGAAATAAACAAGACTCAGAAGCTGCTCATAGGCAGCTAGGACTCTCCAGTGTAGTCTCCTTTGGGTGGCATTTTCATATGCCTTATTATGTCAGTAAAACACATCTCTTGATCTTATATAATCTAACTAGAGGCCCGGTGCACGGATTCGTGCACTGGTGGGTCCCTTGGCCTGGCCTACGGATATCCTCCTGGATTATGAGAGAGCGCAGGCCAGGCCAAGGGACCCCACTAGTGCACGATTGGGTCTGGGGAGGGACTGCTGGAGGGCTTCAGGACATGTATGGCTGTCTCACCCAGTCCTGATTGGCTGGACCCCAGCAGCAAGCCAACCTAACGGTTGGAGCATCTACCCCCTGGTGATCAGTGCATGTCATAGCTACCAGTGGAACAGTTGCTTAGGCTTTTATATATAGAGATTGAAGGCCACGCCACAGGCTGTAGAGATAATTCATCAGGTCCCCATATTGGGCTGCGTTCATATTTCTAGTTTTGTTTGTGGAAATCTGAGTAAATGCGATTACTGATTTTTATATTTTTCAACAGCACTGTGTTACCCAAGCACAACATCTCAGGAACCTAATGTGGAAAAAATCAGGGATGCTGGAGGTGAAGGACTGAGGATGGTGCCTGTTGGTTCCCCAGTTGAGCTAGTCCATGCATCACAGGAAGTCCTGGAAGTCACAAGAAATTGTGGAGAGCCCTTCTCCCCAAGAGCTCATGCCCCTTTGAATAGATGCCCTGAGCAAGTCCGGCTGGTTAGTAAAAATAGTTTGGCTTTATGGACTGTGCCAGGCAGTGGCTAATTGTAGGCTTCAGCATAATATTGTGAAGACACTAAGAGTTCCAGAGTTCTCTGTTATCCTGTCTCATTTCTGGATTGAAACAAACTTTATTTTCCCTCAAACCTTGTTTTCTCCTCTTGGATCCTAGAATGCTGATGCTGCAAACGAACAGGTGAGACCCCCCGCATGCCACCCGTGAAGTGCAGTGAGAGTCAGCATGCATCTGGATAGTGGAACTGCCAAGAGGAATATATGCAAACCTGGTGCTGACCCACCACAGTGTTACATGTCATAATGTTAAAAATGACGCCAGACTGGTTTGGCTCAGTGGATAGAGCATCGGCCTGTGGACTGAAAGGTCCCGGGTTCGATTCCGGTTAAGGGCATGTACCTTAGTTGCGGGCACATCCCCAGTGGGAGGTGTGCAGGAGGTGGCTGGTCGATGTTTCTCTCTCATCGATGTTTCTAACTCTCTATCCCTCTCCCTTCCTCTCTGTAAAAAAATCAATAAAATATATTTTAAAAAAATGTCTGCAGTAGGTTTATTCCCCAGATGAGAGCAGTGGAGCATCTGTTGTGTTGAGGTGAGGGGTATTAGGGAATGAAATTGAGAAGCCCTGGTAGGTTGATAGTAGTCATTCCCCTTATTACTTTATAAAGACTGAAATATAGAAATATAATAGAATAAGTTGTATTTTTTTAAAAAGAAAGTTTGGCTTTGATATAAACCCTGCCCTGACTCGAGTGTGGCTGGCCAAGAACCACTGTTTAGAACAAGAGCAGACAGAGTGGGCTTTTGGGGCACTTCTGACCATCAATGTGGAGTCACTGTTCGCCAGGACAGTTATGTCAAGTACTGTGTCCAGACCGAGGGAATGGCGTGTAACGCACCACACAAAACCACAGCCTGGACCCCCGCATAAGGACTCCACCTGGACACCCATAGGAGTGGGGCCCGCTTCTCTCTCCATCTGCGGACCCTCCAGTGGCTGGGAGTCTGCGCCTGATGATCTCGTGTACGGAAGGCTCCCCCTCTCTGTGTGTGACCTGCGTGTGATTCTATTGGCTTCCCGGGAAGGTCTCCCCTAAAATACCGCGAGTGACTCTGGCGGGCGGCCCCTAGCTGAGGACAAGCACACTCAGCAAGGCGAGGCGCGCCACAAGTTACCCGCTCCCCTCCTCCCCGATGCCTCCGCCCGCAGCGTCCCTTTCCGGGCTCGGGTAGGGGGTGGGAGGGGAGGATCAGC
>NW_006285799.1:66478-67573 GCF_000327345.1 Myotis davidii
GCTGTCCTTGCGCCTGCTGGGTGGCTGCCCCTGGCACACCCGCCTAGGCAGGACCGCTGGGCACTCCCCAGCCAGGACACACCTTGTTCCAAGGTGCACGCGTCCGGAAGGGTGGCTTTCATTTCTCAGCCTTAGAGGTGGTTTCGGAAAAATCCCAGCAGATTGAGCAGAAGCAGGCACGGTGGGCTGCTCCTGTAATTTTTCTGGGCGTCGGGATAGAGGCTGATCTGGGAGAGGATTCACGGAAATGCAATTTAAAGGAGAAAAGCTCCGAGGCAAAAAATTTTTTTTTTTTTACCCAGAATATCTAAACCTCTTTTTGAGTCTGACCTCACTTTTGAATCTTGACTAGGAGGCCCTACTAATTTCTCAGCCTCAGCTGTATCATTTGCACCCGCACAGTATTGATTCATATTCCAGAACCTCTTGTCGTTAAGGCTCTGTTTACCGCAGTGCTGTAAATCAGAGTGAACAGTGTTATTGTTCTTTAAATAAAATGCCACCTTGATAGGCTCCCTCAAAACTGGTGTGTCTTGCCAAGTATGTTTAGTTTTCAAAAGAAATCAATGTTACCATAGTACTTAACATTGGTTTATTACATTTTTATGAAACAAACTCAAAATTACATTTATCTCCTTCTTTCTCCGCAAGTCAAATATTTTTAAGTGGCATGAACCTTTCCTCTTCTTATCATGTGTTTATTTTAAGGCCTGTTTCTGGGTAGATAAGCTCTGGCTCATTTTAAAATACGTTGTACAATGTGATTTGCCTGGACTTGAACTGAGGGGACAATGTTATTTCAAATATAACAGTGATCGATTTAGAGGCTATGAGGACTTCACATCTCACAGCTCACCTAAATGATTCAAAAATGACTTTTTTTCCTTCCAGGGGGGGCATGATTAATTAGTTTTATAATATGTGGGGTATTTCAGCACTTTCCTGATTCTTCCATCTGAAATCTTTGGGGTTAAATCTTTGAGGGTTTAACATTGGTATATCATTAGCATCCATTGCTATTTATAGCATATAGTTCTATTTCAGCTTGTCTACTTAAAAATAGTATTTTAAGATAAATTTCAATACATTTGGCTG
>NW_006285799.1:67647-83773 GCF_000327345.1 Myotis davidii
GGTAAACCACTGTGTGGAGAGCAATGAACCTTCCAGAACCAAAGAAGAGTTCTCTGTAAATCTCCCTGAAAGGGCCCATTGGTAATGCCGTTGTCGCCTCTCTCCTTACCTGGGAGAAGCAGAATAAAGACATCAGGCGTGGATCTGAGTTACAAGTCCTCATTGTCTTAAGTGACTATAAAAATGGGACTCATTACGTTCTCAGTGGACATTTGTGCCCTTTGGCAACAGCAAGTGTGCGTGTACCTTGCAACATGTCATTAGAAAAGGCCTCTCCCCTGCGGTGGCAGCAGCGTTCTCATTCAGAAAAGTCAGAGCTCAGGGAGCTGCAGTCCCTCACATAAGCCCTGTTTCTGGGCCGTGAGAGGATCACCAGATGAGAAGATAGGGCTGGATAGGTGGGTCTATGAACATCCTGGGAGGAATGGCAACTTGTTGGGGCTTTTCTGATTAGCATTCCAGAAGAATCTTTCTAGCTGCCATGTGTTGAGTGACTACTCATGGTTGCCTCTTGGGGAACTGCTAGGACTGCAGCCATCTTCACACCTCAGGCACCGGAACCTCTAGGACCCTCGGAAGTTTGCTTAGGAGACAACTTTGGCTGTGGAGGAAGAAAGACAGTATCTTCCACAATCTTCAGACTAAGTTAAGGAGGAACAAGTCTAGGGCAGCCTTTGGATCAGAGCTTTGGCCCTGGAGGACAGAGCAAATAGTAGATGCCTCAAGAATGTTTAAAATTAATAAGAAGCTGGTTTGGCCCAGTGGAGAGAGCCTCAGCCTGCAGTCTGAAGGGTTGCTGGTTCAATTCCCGTCAAGGTCACATGTCTGGTTGTGGGCTCAATCCCCAGTAGGGGGCAGGCAGGAGGCAGCTTATCAATGATTCTCTCTCATGATGTTTCTATCTCTCCCTTCCTCTCTGAAATCAATAAAAAAAATTTTATAAAAGAAGCTTAAATGAAGTAACATATTCACAACTCTGCTCTTAGAAATGCAACTTCTCCCATCAGTCTTCACTGAAGCCGCCCTCAGTTAAGGATTACTGTTTGAGTACGGTGTCCCCAAAAATGTATACCCACTTTAATAGCTGATAGCTCCGTTTTGAAAATGAAATGTATTTTCATACGCACTGGCTTCATAATTATTCAAAGTGTGTGTATACATTTTGGGGGGACATCCTATGTAAGTAGCCTTAAATTATTTAGTTCCATTCTAGATCGCAGGTAAATACATACTTGTTTTGCTATTAGGGAACAACCCAGAAACTCAGTGTGCTGGCTCCTGTTGTAAAAAATTAGTTTTTAGAAGCTGTGAATTTCCTAGGTGAAAAATTATAACATTTTATGTGGGCTTTATTTTGTATGGATCCAAGAACTTGTCTTAACTTTCCAAATTTTGCACCCATTGAACACTTTGTCACTCCTGTTTTAAAAACTTGCGAATAAGAACCTTTATATCAGAGGTGGATTTGTGTGTGTTTTTAAGGTTTATTTCAAGAATGTTTAAAATTAATTCATTTAACAACTTTGAACATGGGTCATTTATAAATTAAGTGAAAATTTCAGTCTAGAGAATAAAACTACCGATTTATACATTGGAGGGCCTAGTTCACTGTTCTGCTTATATTACAACCAAATTCCAGATTCATAACTTGTTGCTGTCTTATTCATTATGTAAAGGGAATGCAATGAAAATCGATAAAAAATAACTTTCAGATGCTATATATATATTTTCTTAGCAGTTCTTTGCTGAACTACATCTCTTGTAGCAAATGAGATGCCTCTTAATTAAAATTAGAAAAACTGGGGCATCATCTCTCCTGTGAATTCTTTCCTTTCACAGAAAAAGATGAGCCCCCACTTAGCAATGCCGGGGACGATGTGGTTCTGCGTCTGCCCACAGACGGGCTGGTTTTGGACGGCCGCGAGAGCACAGACGACCACGCCATCGTCCAGTACGAGTGGACACTGCTGCAGGGTGACCCGTCAGTGGACATGAAGGTAATCATGTCATCGTTGTCATGAAAACTGATGTTTCAGGGAAGTGGTCTTTGGTCATGTCCTTCCACTTATGCTCCCCAGATGTCTTTGAGCTAGCAGGAGAGGTATAAAGTGGAGAACGTATAAAAGTGAAAGTCCAAAAAATGGTTTGGTCTATAAATGTACTTTTCTACTGAGTAAACAGTGCTCCTGGTCCTTTGTTTTGAAGATGGCTTTGCTCTTGCTGCTTTCTTGCTGGCTTCACCAGAATACCAAAAACCTCCGAGGAAAAACGACTCCTGCTTTGTTCTAATGACTCAGATTACTGTTTACAATTTTTTATTTCTTCTTTTCTTAGTTCAAGATCCAGGTAGAGAATTTGAAAATTACAAAGGGGTATAAAGAGGAAAATAACAGCAGAAGGAGCCCATTCTTCACCTGATCCAGAAAGCAAACATTTAACCTAGCAGTTTGGGCCTGTTTGAGACAGTGAGTGACAATGAGTGAGAGACAGTGACTAATGAGACAATGAGTGACTAGGTCAGGTGCTCCACCCTGATTGTCATCAGGCTGGCCTGGGCCCAGCTGCAATTGCTGCGGTGGGATTGAGCTCCTTGTCAGCAGCTGCAGGCAGTACACAGTACTTCCTGGCTTGCGCAGATAAACTTCCCCAAACCACTCACAGCGGTTCTCAACCTGTGGGTTGAGTAGAGGAAGAGGGGGGAATCTGTATTGGTTTGCTAGGGCTGCCACAGCAAAGTAACCCAGACTGCTTGGGTTAAACAACCTATGTTTATGTCCTCACAGTTCTGGAGGGGAGAAGTCCAAGATTAAGGTTCCAACAGGGTTGGTTTCTTCTAAGGCAGGGGTGGGCAAACTTTTTGACTCGAGGGCCACAATGGGTTCTTACACTGGACCGGAGGGCCGGAACAAAAACATGGATGGAGTGTTTGTGTGAACTAATATAAATTCAAAGTAAACATCATTACATAAAAGGGTACGGTCTTTTTTTTCAATAGTGTTATTCATTTCAAACGGGCCGGATCCGGCGGGCCGTAGTTTGCCCACGGCTGTTCTAAGGCCTGTAGTTTCTTCTTGGCTTATGGTTGGCTGTTTTCCTTCCTGTGTCTTCACGTGGTGTCCCCTCTGTGGGGAGTGACTGATTTGTATTATATTGAGATTGCAACAAAAACAATCACCTGGTCTCTCAAGACTGATTTACATACACTGACTTACTCAGTGGTTATGCCGTCTTAGAATTGGGCTGGGCCCTTGTTCCACACGGTACCCAGCCTTCCATCCATATCCCATCAGAGCCCCTTCTGCGGCATACCTTCCAGAGGGCTCCCACTATCTGCCTAGCTATTCCCAGATATGCACGCTCACTACTTTGCCTAGGTCCTCTGGCGTCTTTAATCAGCTGTAATTTTGGGGCACACAGGATATGCCTCCCTGTGACGTCTGTGTATTGGTACTGGGTCTCCTCTTTGGAAAAGCACTGGGCACATCTTTCTTTATTCTTAAAAGTCCCTTAACTCTTTGAAAAAAATGAATGTCATCACTTGGAATGCTTTCCTCAGAACGCAGTACTCCCACTTCTTTCAGATGAATTGATTTCCAGACAACCCACCACCCAGCCTCTTCTGGATTTTCTCAGACTCATCTATACACTTGCTAAAACCTGGCGCCCCTTTTTGAACCCCGTATGTCAACTGAAGATGTGTGTATCTTCCTGACACAGCTGTCAGCTCCTGTGATCCAGACATTGTCTATACTTCTATTAATGAAGCTTAATTTACATAAGCTGCTTTAGTAGCTGCATCATAGGCATGTGGAGTTTTCCATTGGCAGGATTACCTGAAACCTGCTTTCATCTTTTACATGAACTACTGCCCTGGTGGCCTCCCCATCTTGTTTGTGTAATTGATTGATTGAACCTGAGTGCAGGATCTAATATTTATCCTTTTTACATCTCAATAGAAATAGCCTAGACCCGTGGTCGGCAAACTGCGGCTCGCGAGCCACATGTGGCTCTTTGGCCCCTTGAGTGTGGCTCTTCCTAAGCCTTAGGAGTACCCTAATTAAGTTAGTAACAATGTACCTATCTATATAGTTTAAGTTTAAAAAATTTGGCTCTCAGAAGAAATTTCAGTCGTTGTTCTGTTGATATTTGGCTCTGTTGACTAATGAGGTTGCCGACCACTGACCTAACCAAATGTGATGCTTCCCGTTCGGGTGGCAGGTGCCTCAGTCAGGGACGCTGAAGCTGTCCCACCTGCAGGAAGGACGGTACACCTTTCAGCTCACCGTGACGGACACTGCGGGGCAGAGGAGCGCTGACAACGTCTCGGTGACCGTGCTGCCCCCGGCCTTCCCCACGCGAGGTGAGGAGGAAGTTTTTCCCTGGAATTCACAGCGGCCAACAGAACCCAGACTGTGTACAGAGGGTGGGATCAGAGTGGCATTTTATATTCTAACTATGCATATTATTCTAATAATATATTCTGACTATTTATTTTTGGGTCTTGTTGACTGAGAGAGTCTTTACTAAAACTGTGATCACAAAAGTAGCTCCTTTATGCTTCGGGCCAGCAACACCGCTGGACTGAGGTGGGGATAGACTGTGAGAGCCGTGGGACCCAGAGCGGCTCCATCTTTCTTTGACTGGATTTCATAAAAGACAATCATGAGGCTTTTCCAGAAGAGGATCTAGTTTAAAGGTGTGTGGCCTGTCTGATATGTACGCTCAAGAGTGCAGCAAGGAGTACATTGAAGACAAATCAGCCCTAGCCGGTTTGGCTCAGTGGCTAGAGCGTCATTCCTCAGACTGAAGGGTCCCGGGTTCGATTTTGGCCAAGGGTACGTCCTTTGGTTGCAGGCTTCTAGCCTGAAATCTTTTGTCTGCATTCCCAGCGTCAGGAAGTCCCCCAGTTGTTACGTAGCTGAGCCTAGGAGAGTGGGCTTACTCTGGAGTGGGGAAATGCCTTTTAGGGAAATACATTGTAGCTCCTATGTATTGGACCTCGGATTAAAAACTCCTAAGAGCTCCAAAAAGGAGACAATTTCATTATTTAGAGAAGAAAAATTCATACCAGCCAGTACCTAAAGATTCTGTTTATTCTTTACAGCACCAAAGAGGTATGGTGGTCAACAAATAGGGTTCAGTAGTAAAAAGTTAATCTCAGTAAAAATCATTGCTTAGGAAATGAGAATGTAAGACACGGCCTGTGTAAAATGGTGTACCGGATACAACAGTCAGCCACCCACGTGCCATGCAGGGTTGGGGCTGACCGAGAAGGTGATGGGATGAAGGAACTAACGCAGAGTGAGGTCCGAGTGAGGAGGCCCAGGTCAGGGTGGGGAGGACCAGAGCTGCTTCCTCTCTCGTCCCACCTCGTGGCAATGTCGGCATCGAGAAGAGCCCTAACGTGAAGCCCGGGTGATTCCCAAGAACTAAGTCAGGGCCTCTTGCTCCAGCTCCGACTGTTAGGTGCTTCCTTATCTGTATCTCCTCACCCACATGTATGTCATCACACGATGAGTCTCTGTCATCCTGACGGTGGAAGGCAGCTCTCCTGCAGTCCTGTGACTGGAGTCTTGTCTGTGAACAGGATGCTCAAAGGTTTGCTCACGCCACCACTTCTTTTGTGACGACGGCTGTTGCATTGACATCACACTGGCTTGTGATGGAGTCGAGCAGTGTCCTGACGGATCTGATGAAGCTTTCTGTCAAAATTGTGAGTCGGCTGCGTGGCCTGTTGGGGCAGAAGGGATGCCTGTATCCTCTTTCTTATATGCAAGTCAATACAGGCAGTCCTCGGGTTACGTCGAACTCGACGTATGTCATTTTGTGGCTATGTCGCCATCTCCCATTTATTTATAAGAAAAAAAGTTCCGTCATTTCGATGTATGTACATATGTGCTTTATGTTTTTTATTATTTACCACAGGTAAAGGCCAGGAATTGTTCTCTTTTAAATTTTTTTTGCTGTTTCACTTCATTACTGCTGTGTCTGTGCTCCATGTGAGTGACGTGTAGGTGCTTAGGTAGGTGGGTTCCGACTTACGGTGAAAATCGAGTTACATCGCGCCGTAGGAACGGATCGCCCACGTCACCCGAGAACCTACTGTATAGCTCTTTTTCTGCCCGGTTTCAGGTATAACTTGATGTGAACAGGCTTTGCCTTAAATGAAGCAGCATTTATTGAGTCTCATGCTAGTTACAAAGGTCAGAGAGCTTATATTGCTTCATTTTTCAGAAATTGTTTGCACTTTTCCAAAAGATTCTTCACCATCCGAAAAATGCTCTATCATATATGCTTTTTAAAGAACTGAAGTGAGTTAACGTTTTGTTTGGATACATTTTTTTAGATAATGCATGACAGACTGTGGTGTGGCTTAAGTAATCTGCAAAGCAGTTGCATGTCGTATGCACACACATGACCCACAGGAAAGAAGAAAAGCTGCAGAAAGTTAATCAAGTGTTGGTTTGAGGAAGGATGAGGAATCTCACGAGGTTTAAAAGTTTTCTCTCTGTCAATTTGTATGTGACAGAAAGTTAATTACTAGAAGAGAGATCACCCATTTGAAAACGAGAGAGAGGTTTTTATGAGGCTGTGACATGTCTTAACTGGAAACGTTATTATTCCCGAATACCCATGACTTCAAATCTGCAGATTTAGGGGTTTTAGTTGAAGCTCAGAAAAGAAGCCAAACAAACGACTAACTAGCTCTCGCCCGCTTCAGTGAGCCTTGACCGGAAGACAGAGACTCACATGATGACTGCCCAGCCTAGAACCGTAGCAGTGAGCGAAGATGCAGCAGGGCGCTTCTTGGAGAAGTCTCAGAAAGCCGCCGCCCCACAGCTGCCACCGGCGTTACCAGACACGGAGAGGAATCATTCCACCTCCTGGGGACCAAAGATTCAAACTGACCCCCTGATGCCAGGTAAGGGCTTGAGACAGGTTCTCCACAAAGAGCTTTGATTTCTATGAGGACACTTGGCTCAAAATTAAGGTTATATTTGGAGAGTGATAAGGAACTATCTTAAAAGGAAGAGGAGCATTCCAATGAAGAATTTGGCCAAAAGAAAAAATAAAACCTCCCATTTGCACTGATTAGTTTTTATAGTAAGAAACACCTACTAAATACAAGCATACATTCATACCTGGATACACACTCCAGAGGTATCAATAATCAATACATTTATTTGTAAATAAATTAGAGATAAGAAACACTTATATCCCGGCAACTAATACCCTAAGTGTTAAATTTGAGGTTATTTTGTGATGAAGCAGTATAATCCCAATATATTCATGTAAATCCTCCTCACACTAAGCAAGTGAAAGTGAAGGAAGTAATATGTCATTTTGAAATGGTTGCATGTGCTGGTGATTCAGTGTTATGCCTCCAATTTAACTAAATCTGTAACTTTTAATTTTTAAAATAAGGCTAATGAGATTTTTAAATGCATCCACACTGTTGAAGCATTATAGGATTATATCGTTTTAAGTTAATTTTTGCTCATTTATATGTGTACCATTGTATGATACGAGAAATATAGACCATCACTTATGTATGCTTTTGTGAATATCTTTTCAGTACTCAAACTCTGCATACATTAAACTGAAATAATCACTAGTTTAATAACTTCTTTGTGACAATTTTTTGTTCATTGCAGAAGGTACAGAAGATGCAAATAAGAAAAAAGGAAATGACTTAAAATATCAGCCTTTATTGAAAACAAATGTTAATGTTTTGGTATATTTGCTTCCAATATTTTGTTTATCTACTTTGTGGATTTTAAATGCTTCCATACAAATATGTTTGCAAAAATTCCATAGGGGGCCTTTCTTTTTCTTTTTAAATACATTTTTATTCATTTCAGAGAGGGAGACGGAGAGAGAGATAGAAACATCAATGATGACAGAGAATCATTGACTCGGGTATGTGCCCTGATGGGGAATTGAACCATGACCTCCTGGTACATAGGTCTACACTCAACCACTGAGCCATGCTGGCAGGGCCTTCTGCTTTGACAGTTTAGGTTCAGTGCCCTTCAGATGCCTGCTTTGGTCAATTCCTTGTTGATACTGCCACCTAATGGGCAAATCAGTCACTTCAGCCCTGCCTTGGAATTTTAGTCGTTTTCTCCACATAGAAAAGACGGCCACCTAAGAAACAGTCAAGGGAGACCAGGTGTTTTTGGCAGGAGGAATGAAGAGCTGACGGAAAGAAGTGAGTTTTCAGATACCAGGGTAGAGGAACTCTTGCTACTTACTGTGTTAGAGAGTCCCACGTGAAAGCAGTTCCTCATCAGTTAATAAGGGATTTCAACCAGATGCCCAAGGCCCCATCCAGCACTGAGAGCCTGTTTCAGGGATGTTAAGTAGCCTGACGTTCATACAGAACTTCATCGGCCCAAATCTGTGCTAGATTGTTCAGTGACCCTGTCAGTGGGGACCCTTAGAGCTTAGGAGAAAAAGCTTAAAGTACATGTCTAAGGAAAGGGTGGCATGGCGTGCTCAAGAGGGAGCACACACCGGGTCCTTGGTCTTAAGGGTTTTTAATCTGTTGTCTAAAGGCGGGAGTTTTAGCCTGGCTGGTGTGACTCAGTGGTTGAGCATCAGCCCATGAACCAGCAGGTGATCACGGTTCAATTCCTGGTCAGGGCACATGCCTGGGTTTCAGGCTCAATCCCCAGTAGGGGGCATGTAGGAGGCAGCAGTCAATGAGTCTCTCTCATCATTGATGTTTCTCTCTCCTTCTCCTTCTCCCTTCCTTTCTCTCTAAAATCACTAAAGTCCTATTTTTTTTTAAAAAAAAACAGTAGTTAAAAAAATAAAGGCAGGAGTTTTAGGATAGGTCACGGGGAGGGTCTCAACAGAATATTCAACAGCTTTCCAGGTGTGACCTTTCATATGCTGATGCATCAAGATGAGTGTATAGGGGAGCTGGGGATCATTCCCTGGTCAGCTTCACTGCTTTCTTTACTTTTATCTTGGGTTTGTCTGGCTCTTCTTTTGTTGTTGTTGTTACTTGTTCCCTTGACTGCATCGGTTCTGAGGTTTGGCTGGCACTAGTGGCACCCACTGGGCCTCCATTATCTATCTCCCAGACCAGGTGATTTAAGCTACCTGCTTGCTGGTTGGGGAGGAGAGGTGTAAACCATCTGCTCCTAATTGTTCTTGGTTAGGGAAGATAAAATCTTGTGTTATTAGCAGGCTGTTAATTGCTTGGCCTTGTTTAACTGCTTGTCTCAGTGCCCTCATCCCACCTGCCAAGGAATTTCCCAGCTTCTTACTGGGTTCCCAGCGCCGCCTTCTGGGGAGTGAGGACTCAGCCTTAGCATCATCCTGAAAATAATGTTGCCACCCAGTTTGAGATGTATTTGCAACCTCTGTTTCAGATATGAAGCCTTTGACTTGGGCTATGAATATGTAAGGAATGAAGTTTCAGAGACGAAGAGAGAGTAGATATCCAGTTATTTATAATACATTTTGGTTTTTTCCCAATTATTAAAGTGATATGCATTTATAGTAGAAATTTGGAGAATACAGAAAAAGTTTTAAATCATGGAGCAAAGCTCAGTGTTAACATTGTTACATTTTCTTCTGGTTACTTTTATTTTTACACATATGCACACACATTTACTTTTAACAACATTAGGATATTATTTTTACAACACTCATTTTTCTTAAGAGCATTTTTATGTGTTACTAAATATCCAGTGGGCTATGAATATGTAAGAAATGAAGTTTCAGAGATGAAGAGAGAGTAGATATTCAGTTATTTATAATATATAGTGCTTTTTTCCTAATTATTAAAGTGATATGCATTTATAGTAGAAATTTGGAGAATACAGAAAAAGTTTTAAATCATGTAGCAAAGCTCACTGTTAACATTGTTACATTTTCTTCTGGATACTTTTATTTGTACACATATGCACACACATTTACGTTTAACAACATTAGGATATTATTTATACAACACTCATTTTTCTTACTTAAGAGCATTTTTATGTGTTACTAAATATCCATGAAAAACACAGCGTTTGAAAATCCAGGGCCAAAGAAATGGGCAGAGTAGAACTTTGGAAGGGTCGGAGAGGCCCTCACAGCCCGTGGTGTTCGTTTAGACAACAGCCTTCTCCCCAACTTCCAATTCTATGTGCATTGAAATGATGTTATATTCAGCATAACATAGATTTAAAAATACATTATTGTTCATGACCTATGCCTGTTCTACAAGAATCAACAACTAGTACAAGAAATATGAACCAGTTAAGTGTTCTGCTGCCTCCTTCCCCCACACACGTTTTGAGGATAAAAAAATTAACTCATTTTAGATATACTGAAGCGATACCAAGGTTAATGCTAGTAATGTAGTACAGAAAGTAGGAGAGGCAGTCTTTCATCTGTCACATTGGCAGAGGTGAGAAAGTAATAATTAATGCTTAAATGAGTACAGGGAAGCAAGTCTCATGCACTTTTGGTGGGATTAACTTTACGATTTTCCACTATCCAGATGACTTGTGATCCTTAGTAAGTCCATGTATTTTTCTTAGTACAAGTTACCAAATAAATGCAGCTAGTTCCTTTAAATAGTCTTGTTTCAGTTGCAGGTGTCCTGAACATTTCTGTTGACGCCATATGAGTAAGGAAGCTTTAAAATGTTTGTTTCTCCATAAAATTCCTCATGTCGGCTGATCATTTCTAATTTACAGACATTAAGCCTTGTATTTCCCCAAAATTGCACTTGAAATCACACCACAGTGTGAGGGTAACGTTACTAACTCATTATTATATTGTCAATGTAACAAGCACACAGATGCTATAAATTACTAGAGAGGAAATGATAGAAGGGACCGGCCATTGCTCATTACGAGAACCTGGGATAAAAACTGTAAGATTTTATCTTTCTTAATGTCTCCTCTCAATAGTATACATAGGGTCAGGTGAGAAAGTGAAATAGCACGTCCATGTGCCTTCTGTGTGCTCTGTTCGTTTTTTATGAAGAAAAACCTCAGGACTGCTGCTGCTTTCCATTGTATGAAGTTCAGAGATGACCCTTGACTTCTCTGGCCGAGTCCCTTCCTTCCTTCTCTGAGGTGGAGGTGGGAGTCCTGGCACAATATGCTTGTTCCCCTCTGTCTGTCCAGTGGTTTTGTACTGGCCACACATTCTGCTGTATTAAATTGATCACATTATCTAGTGTATTGGTGATAAGCTTAGGCCTATGCTTATTAGAGAAATAGATGGTGTATATTCAGGTCTTTCTTCTAAAGTTTCTGATGTACCCTCAATATGTGTTCTACTTATTTTCCAGATAGTGATTCCTCAGGGAAGAACGAAAAAGAAGAAAATTATCTTTTTGAGTCAAAGAGCAATCGAGGAGGAGGGGAACACCCAGCCCCAGAAATAGGTAAATATGTGTGGGGAGCCCGCACGGTCATGGCATACTCAGCCCCAGGGCATCTTATGTGTGGCGCCAGCTCAGGCTGGTTCAGTGACCCTGAGTGGGGGCGGTGAAGGATGGAGAAGACAAGAGAAAAGGCTGGGTCTGGGTGGGACGCTGCTCCCAGATGGAGAGACAGTGCCACAGACTACAAGCCGTCTTTATTTTATAGATTCCACGAGGCAAAGTAAGGGCGTGGTCAAGATGTGTACAACATTCTCATAGGTTTCAATCCTACTCAGTTTCAAGCCCACATCACTCAGACATGTGGGTCCACGTGTTCGGACCATAGGCTCACGCTTACAACTACAGCTGTTGGCTATAATTGTGCTGGGAGAGCTCTGCCCTCCCAGCTGGGACTTGCACGTGGCCATGAGAGGACTGTGCCCTCTCATTAGTCCAAGGCTTGAATCTGTCCAAACACTGTAGCCGCTCTCCACAAATATGTACCTTGAAAATTCATCGCAGAGTATAAAGATTTTTTTTTAATTCTTCACTCAGTTTTCTATTTTTTTGTTATTTTTATTGATTTCAGAGAGGAATGGAGAGGGAGAGAGAAATAGAAACAGAGAGAATCATTAATCGGCTGCCTCCTGCACGTCCCCTCCTGGGGATCGAGCCCGCAACCCAACCATGTGCCCTTGACCGGAGTCGAACCAGGGACCTTTCAGTCTGCAGGCTGACACTCTATCCACTGAACCAAACCGGCTAGGACGCAGAGTATAAAGATTTTCAGAATCGCATACCCTCTAGTTGAGGATACCAGAAAAAACTTAAACAGCTCAAGACAAGAGCAGTGGTCTGTGGATCACAACTGATTTCTCATCATCTCCTATATCAAGCTTCACCTTCGGGCACTTACACTAGTCACCTCACATCTTTGAACCTCAGCTTCCTCTTTTATAAGTTGATTGAACTAGATAATCACCATGGTCCCTTCCAGGTGTAACCTTCTGTGAAAAGAGTAATATTCGTGGCATTGTGGTTAAGAACAAGATGCCAGGTTCAGATCTTTCTCCACCACTGAACTTTATGACCTTGGGCAGGTTTTCTTCTCTCTCTGGACCTCTATTTCCTCCTGTGTAAGATGGAGCCAAGAACTATACTTGCCCAGAGTTGTTAGGGAGAATACATGGGACAGTAAATACAAAGCACTTAGTACAGTGCTTGGCTCATACAATGACGGTTATTATTACTGAGTTATTTGTGATACAACAAGAGTAAAGGTCTTAGAGTACCTAGTTCTCCTCAAGTGCAAAGACAGAAGCCAATAGGAACAGGGAAAGTGTGTAGGAAGTAGAGGGAATATTTAGTAAGTGGAAGAAAAGTCTCTTCATTCCATAATTTTGGTTGTTTTTAACTAGAAAGAAAACACTACCTACATAGTCCTGTAGCAAGTCAGGCTTTAGTCCTAAATCCCTAAACTAACTAGTGAAAATTTAGGGAAACGAAAGACGATTCTTCAGTTATAGATCCAAGTTGAGAAAACTTTCTTTTCCACCCTAGAATGTCTTTTGTAATATTTACACAATATTAAAGTGTGCCGAGCCGTCAAGGCCACAGGTGAACCTGAGCGGGTAGTGAAGGATTTAGAAAAGACAGACAAGAGAAAAAAAGCTACGTTTAGGTGGGACACTGCCCTCTCCGATGGAGAGACAGCGCCCCGGCCTGCACGCTGAGTCTTTATTTTATAGCCAGATCCTGGGAGGCAAAGTAAGGGCGTGGTCACAACGTTCTCTCGGGTTCGAATCTACTCAATTACATGCACCCGATCAAGCTTTGTTTACTTGAGGCACCTCCCGCAGCCCACATCACTCAGCCACGTGGGGCCACAGGTTCCGACCATAAGGTCAAGCTTACAACTATAGCCTTTGGCTATAATCGTGCTGGGACTTGCAGGTGGCTTTGCCACGAGAGGATTACCCAGTTTGCCCCTTAGCTGGTTTCTGAGAAAAATATCATGATGTGGTTTAACAGGGGTTAGAAAGTTTTAAATCTCAAAGAACCCAAACTAAAAACATTGAAGAAATACTTAAAAGTCCATAAGAATTTTCTGTATTCTAGCAAGCACTTTCTGGGAGATTTCATTTTCCTTGTCATCAAAGCAGTAAACAGGAATCAGATTTGACAGTTCAGCAGCCTCCTATATGACTTAGCCCATAGAAAATGCCCCTATTGTATGTGTTTTACTGTACCCTGTAGCCTAAACACTGCAGCTCATCCTTAAGGGCAGCCTTTAATCATTTTCTTGCCTGAACAAGAGGTTGGCCCTTCTCTCCTTTGTCCCATTCCTTTGTAACATTTCTAACCTACGAGGCTAGTACTGGAAGACACAGGGAGTGGAGGGAGGGGGAACCAACACCTTCATGGGCCTTGGCTGTTTCAAAACTGCCTTCTTCAGGGTGGCCATTAGGACACTCTAGTGGCCAAAGCTCAACCGTCATGTGGAGAAATTCTGCAATGATTATAGAGTCCTGCAGAGGGGCTGTTGTGTGTGGAATGTATGAGCCAGCTCTAGAGTCAATGCTAGGCCGTTGGTTTATCACAGATTTTTCTTTCACAATTCTCTACGGAATACCAGCCTTTGTTTGGTACCCAGCAGTCACTACCACAACTTCCACATCCTCTCCTCCTGTGCCAGACACTCCCAGACAAAATCTTCTTCAGTTGAAATGCCATTAGTACTCAGCTCTAGGTCCTCTTGTCTTGGAGAGGAGACCACTCTACCCAGAACCAGTTTTAAGCCTGGAAAAATCAAAGCTATCAGGAGTGAACTTCCTCAGCTCCCTCCTATTGTAAGTTCTTGTCTGTCTGCACCCACCATCTCTTCCTTTCCTCTTGTACTAAAGGAGATGTTTCCTCTCCCAAGGTCAGTCTCTCCCCCAACCTTGATGCAGGCCCTTATCTTCTCAGGTACATTTCTCCATCATGTATTAACCCTCCTGGGTTTTGTTATTTTTTATTGATTTCAGAGAGGAAGGGAGAGGGAGAGAGAGATAGAAACATCAGTGATGAGAGAGAATCATTGATCGGCTGCCTCCTGCATGCCCCCTACTGGGGATCAAGCCTGCAACCTGGGTATGTGCCCTTGACTGGAATCGAACCTGGGACCTTTCACCGAGCCTCTATCCGCTGAGCCAAACCAGCTAGGGCAACCCTCCTGTTTTTAATCTGTTTCTTTATGGCTTATTCCCAACAGCTGCAGCCACATTCCGATCTCTCCCCACACAATGGTGTCCCTGGCTTTCTAACTGCTAAGCCCAGTGGCCTCCCGAGGCTTCACCGCCCTGGACCTCTCAGCATCTATGCAGCTGAGCACTTTTCTCTTGACATAGTCTCTTCCTTCTGCTCTAAGACACCCTTCTGTCCTGGTTGCCCTACCATTTCTCTGACCTGTCTTTTCCTATTCTTTTGCGTTCTCTCCTTTTGTCTGCCCCCTTAAATGGCGGTGTTTCTCAGGGCCTTGTTCCCAACCTCCCTTCCTTCCTCTCTGGCAATCTCACACACTTTCAGGGCTGCAACCACCACCTTGATGCTAACGGCTCCCACATATTTAGGCCCGAATAACCCCAAACCTACTAGAAAACCACCTCTAGGAATCTCAATTTGAAAATGTCAAAAAAATAAACATCTCAAAAATAAATAAAAATAAACATCTCCCTTGCCCATCCAAAAAGACCCATCATACATCCAGGTCACTCAAGCCAAGATCCAGTGAACCAGATGCACGGACACTCCTCTTACACCTGTACTTCTTACTGCGTTTTCCCACTTAAATGTCTACCCAGACGGGAGGTCACTAGGCTATGTCCTCCTCTGCCTTTTGGAGCAGTACTGGACCCAGTGGTCCTGGAGCTGCACCGTCTGGGGCTGTGTCCTAGCTTCACCACTAACCATACACTCAGCCGAGTCACTTAATTCTCGGTGCCTTAGGTCCCTCATTTGTAAAATGGGGATAAGAATTCTACCAACTCACGTGGTGGCTGAGAATTAGACGAGTGAAGCGAGAAAGCACTGAGGACAGTGCTGGCACGCCTCAGCAGCAGCTTATAATCGTTGATGAGCAGCGCTTGGCTCAGTGTTAGGCACCTGGCTGCTAATTAATGCAGAAAGAATGAATAAATGAAAGGCTATAGAATCGGCTTATGCAATGGAGATTTTGCTCCTCTAGCTCCACCAGTTGGCAAGACCCTTATAGCTAAAAATAGCCCCACCATCTCATCTGAAAGACTGGGCTGACTAGAAAGTAGGTCAGACTAAAAATAAGGCCTGCGCTTGACAAAACTGATCTGCTTTTTTATATACAAGTTTGACTTTTTAAAATTCCACATGTAAATGATATCATATAGTAATGGTCTTTCTCTGTCTCATTCACTTAGTAAGTAAGCCATAGAGAGCTAATGCATGGTATAATGAATATAGACAATAATATTGTACTTTAATGATGTGATAAATATTGCTTCAGTGGCAATTATATTACAATATATAAGTGTATCACCCAACTGGTGTGGCTCAGTGGTTGAGTATCGACCTATGAACCAGGAGGTCCCAGTTTGATTCCTAGTCAGGGCACATGCCCAGGTTGTGGGCTTGATCCCCAGTAGGAAGCATGCAGGAGGCAGCCGATCAATAATTTTCTCTTCATTGATGGTTTCCATTGCACTGTCCCACTCCCTTCCTCTCTGAAATCAATAA
>NW_006285799.1:84034-86158 GCF_000327345.1 Myotis davidii
CTTGCTTCTTTTCCCTCAACTACCCTTAGCCAGAATTACACCAGCGTATTTTGAAGTTAATTTTCAACCATGGTTCTACTGGCTGAAACTAGGTTCCCTGGATTTAGAAAAAATAAAAACATCAGGAGTTGTCCATACTTGTTTTCAGAGGGAATGATCATGTGTGAATCCATAAATGTCAACTGTTGACTGCAATGAAGTTTTCTGTGGTCACAGTGTCAACACTTGCCTGCTGACAGGGTGTCTATTACAGTGGACATGAGGCTGATCTGACTGCAACATTTGTACCCATTGATGCCATTAAATTCTGTAGGAACCCGGTAGAAAATTTGGGTATAAAGAAGTCTGGCTTTGAGACCTCAATCTGCCATGTACAAGCTATGTGTGTGCTCTTAGATCAATTAATCTCTTGGCAACACAGTTAAATCTGCAAAATGCTGGTAATGCAGGTATCTGTCTACTTAAGTGAGTTACTTAGATTAAATGAAATAGCCCATACGAAGTGTTTATCCAATCACGGACCCACCGCCAGGCTGCCGGGCTGGCGTGGCTCAGTGGTTGAGCATTGTCCCATGCATTAAGAGGTTACTGGTTCAATTCCCAATCAGGACACATGCCCAAGTTGCAGGCTTGATCCCCAGTAAGAAGTATGCAGGAGGCAGCCGATCCGTTTCTCTCATTGATGTTTCTCTCCCCCGCCCCCATCTCTCTGAAATCAATAAAAACACTGGCCCACCCTCTCTACTTCCACTGTTTACAGGTGCAGTGCTGCCACTGACACTGGGCTTGGCCATCACTGCGTTGCTGCTTCTCATGGTTGCTTGCCGACTACGCCTGCTCAAACAGAAGCTGAAGAAAGCTCGTCCCATTACATCCGAGGAATCTGACTACCTAATCAATGGGATGTATCTCTAATAAATGTAACTTAAGTAGCTGCGGCAAGGACGTTTCACTTGTAATTGATGTGTACACTGGGTTTTGGATATTTAGAATCTTTTGTTTAACTGGGCTAAGAAAAGTATGGAAAACCCAGATTCTACAAGCCCCAAACCTTTGTTCTCATTTATTGTAGAAATATTTCCCTTTGGAATTATGTGAAATATTTCGAAATTTAGAGGAGTCCATACAGTTAGAGACTTACAATCTAATTCTGATTTATGTATGCTGTCCCTGAAAATAGAAATTTGTAGTTAGCCAAAACAGAAAATTTAGTATCTCAAGAGGTGGCCTTAGAACGGCAGTGTTAACTCCGTACTTTTTAGAAGCCATGGGCCCCTGGCCACCCTGTGCCACATGGTGCACGACTTCCCCTTGTTCTGTGGCCCTCCTATTGCTCTTTCCCCTGCCATAGCTCTCCCTTCTCCTCTCTCCTGCAAAACCTGTTTCTGAGAATGGACCTCAAGTGAGATGTTTCCAGCGCCTCTGACATCATGTCATGTAGGTGGCTGCCTGATTAGGCTGACCTTTGGGAGGAAAAACTCAGACTGAATTACAAATAGCTCTAACATGGGCATGAAATGATACAGGAAATCAAGGTGGAAGGAGAGAACCTGGCAGGTCTAAAATTTTAATCGACTTCACTGAGCGCAAAGTGAGCAAGGAGGACTACTAGTATTTTATTTCGCCTACTCCACACTGCTCAGTGGTCCAGAACATAGCAGCTCATTTTTATAAAAGTCACCAGTTCTCAACATTAGTCTGTATTGATGGGAGAGAAAAGTGCATTTAAATTGAAAAGCAGCCAAAACCGGTTTGGCTCAGTGGATAGAGCGTCGGCCTATGGACTGAAGGGTCCCAGGTTTGATTCCGGTCAAGGGCATGTACCTGGGTTGCGGGCACATCCCCAGTGGGAGATGTGCAGGAGGCGGCTGATCGATGTTTCTCTCTCATCGATGTTTCTAACTCTATCTCTCTCCCTTCCTCTCCGTAAAAAATCAATAAAATATATTAAAAAAGAGAAAGTGTAGATATTTTATTAAAAGAGACATTGTTTGTCAGAAGGACTATTTAAAACAGAAAGGATTTTTACAACTGAAATCTTTGACCAGGGTGAGCCATGAATATCCTGGAAGCAGACAGGCACCGGAAAAGGGAAGAACCAAGTGGGAGGGAGAAATAAGCACC
>NW_006285799.1:86284-88339 GCF_000327345.1 Myotis davidii
ATTTTCTAGAAATTATTCTTCTGAGTGGACTACAGAGTGTGATGCCTGTCTATACTCACGATATTCCTATTTATATAATGTGTTTGTATTGTTGTTTTTTTACCGTAAGTGGCCCATCTTTTCAAATTCTAGGACACATTTTCAGAATGAACCCGAGATAGGTTGTTCCTTTAGCAAAGAGCTTAATTTGGGTTGGAGATATAACCGAAAACATTAACGAATGGGAAGTTAGTTCTAGAAAAATGGAAATTGGTTCCTTTTATTTCCTGAAAATGTCAAGCATTTTATTGAGTTTAGAACTGAGCAAAGATTTAAATTTTTCCTCACGGACAGTTTAGAGAAATGACTGTGAATGAACTTACGTTGTTTGTACTCTCTACGTGATGCTGTGCCCTTTGTTTTCTAAGGAAGGATGTCACTTACAGCCATACCCAATAAAACAAAAACTGTCAAGGCATGTCTTTCAGCACATCTTTTATACATGAAGAAATTAAACACAATTTAGTACTGCAACAATGTTGAAATACATGAGAAAAGATGTCCCATGTACAAGAGTCTGTTAATAAATTATACTTGATTCTTAATCCTTAACAACTTTTTAATATAATCATAAGTTGCCAATATTTACTGAGCTGTACTATCTTACCTGGGTTTAACCATACCAACCCTATTTTACAAAGAGGGAAATTAAGGATTAGAGAAGCAGAATCAAGAGCTTCAAAATACACTGCCAGATGGACTGAACAGGACTTTTTAAAGTCAACTTACCTTTTCATTATGTGATTGAAAGAGTTCTGTATCTAAGACAGTGTAAAAATAATTTTAAAGGGAAAGTTGTCCACAATTTACCTCTCAAACATGTCTGTGTGCTTCACATCTCTTTTCCTGAGGAAAGGCCCACTGAAACAACCTTTCTGAAAACTTGAAATTCTTTCCCGCCATCCTCAGTGCAAGTAGACTGCAGCTACCCTTCCATCCTTCCACAAGCATTTTCACATTTCAAGTCATCCAAATATCAAATATGTTCTCCCTAGGAAATAACAGAATTTGTTCATCTTTCTCCATGACTTCACCTTTGAAACTAACTCAAATGACACTGAGTCAAATGAGGGTTCATGGCCTAGGTCCAGAAGCTATACCAACAGCAGCGAACTGAAGCCAATGAAGAACTGAAACTCGTAAGGTCTGGACACCAACGAATGCCAGTTTCCTATGTCTAAGATCTTGCCCCCAAAGAGACACTAGGGAGACGATGCATGCATAATTTTTTAAAGCCATTTTTAAGGAAGAAATGTTTAGGACGTTAAGAGGTGGGGGAGAGGTGCCTTGCATCCTCGCTCAGCATCCACTTGCTAGAATCATACGCACTTGGGCAGAGCAATCGGAAGGGCTTTGCTGGGAGTGCTAGTTCTGCTAGCTCTAGTGCTCATGTTGCTTTGAGCTCTGGAACCCTGAGAAAAACCAAGATCCCACTATAAAAGGTCTAAAACCACAACATTAAACAAGATTCCAAAGTGCTACTGACTTTTTGAAATTCATTTATAGTCATTATATTAACAAAGCCTTTATAGGTGAGAGATGGGTTTTGGTAAATTTAGCCTCAACGTAGCCCTTCCCTGACTTTCAGTCAATTCGTTTGCTCATTCATCCTGCATTTATTGTACATGTACAAGAGGACAAACCCTGTTTTAAGCAAAGAAAAATAAGTGAGATGTAGTCCTTGTTCTCAAGAAACATAGTCACATTCATTGTGCAAACGTACAACTGAATTAATGCCACTCATATTTGACAAGATGGAGCATCAGAGAAAAAATCTTTTCTGTGATCTTAGTCAACATTCTGTATCTGGTGGACATGCTGTTCTTTATTCTACATTCAAACACCACCAATGCCTCTTTTACTTTTAACTTTATTTGGCAAAGCAGCACTGCATAAACTGTTCAGTAACTAAGACACAGCTTACACAGCATGTTCAATTCATACATTATCAGCAGCAAGTTAGAAACAAGAAATAAAACTAAGCTACAAGTCTAATATAATTTTAAAGAAAGGAGA
>NW_006285799.1:89036-92213 GCF_000327345.1 Myotis davidii
TTAGCTTTTTGCTTAGAGTATGTTAGGAGTTGTTGAGTGGGTCAATATCAACCCAAACTTTTGTGGGGAAAAGCATCATCTGTAGGTATAATATACCTGTCAGCTGATTTCATAAGGCAGCTTTATCAGCTCCAAAAGAAACCATTCGCTCAGCCAGGTGTAGCACTGTACCAGCAACTGCCAGTGAGAGGAAGGAAGGAACAAAAATGCAATCTAAAATAAATGGTACGGTATGTAAATTATACCTCAATAAAGCTGTTAAAAGTGAAAAAATAAAGCTACCTGAAAAGTCTAAAAGCTTCATCTCTCAGGGTATTCTAAGTAACAAAAACAGTACTTCAGAAGTAAAGAAGTTTGATGTTTGCAATACTCTCAAATGATTCAGGAAAAAAAATATTACATATATGGATATACAGGGAGGGAAGGAGTGAGAAAGCAAATGTGGAAAAATGTTAGTAATTGGTTAACTCTGGAGGAAGAGATTCAGGAGTTCTTTGTACAATTTGTACAACTATTCTGTAATGGAAAGTTTTTTTTTAAAGGTATTAAATTTAAAAGGAAGGTAAATAAAGAGCGAAAATTTCCTAGATAAGTGGTGAACTAAGGAATTATCAGATAATATTCTTTTTATTGAATTTGGTAAATTGTGCAAGAAAATATTTTAAAAATTACTTCTCCCATAAGCTACCATTGTCATACAGTACTGGGTTACCTTTTAAACAATAAATCATTAGTTCTGGTTCCACTTAATATATTCTTCTAAATAACTTAAGTACTTTATTTCTCATAGAGTAGCTTTTACTATCATGCAAGCATTGAATTATGAGTACTTGCAAAGTGCTCAATTCATAAATTAAATTAACTTGTGCTTTTTATATATGAAGATTCCACTATTGTTTTTTAAATAATTAACCACATTTTATTTACCTGTTACAAGGCATTAAGGATATTGTAAATAAATATCTTTATTGCCCAATAACATAGTACATTTCCAAATATCCTCTCCATTTA
This sequence comes from Myotis davidii, assembly GCF_000327345.1. Classification (NCBI taxonomy): domain Eukaryota; kingdom Metazoa; phylum Chordata; class Mammalia; order Chiroptera; family Vespertilionidae; genus Myotis; species Myotis davidii. The sequence continues at coordinate 90,048 of NW_006285799.1, forward strand.
GAAAAAAAAATTCTTTTTAAAGAAAAAGGATAAAAACTCTCAACAAACTGGGTAGAGAGGGAACGTACCTCAACATAATAAAGGCCACATATGACAAGCCCACAGCTAACATCATACTCAACGGTGAAAAGCTGAAAGCTTTTCCTGTAAGATCAGGAACAAGACAAGGATGCCCACTCTTGCCACTTTTATTCAACATAGTACTGGAAATCCTAGCCAGAGCAATTAGGCAAGAAAAAGAAATAAAAGGCATCAAAATCGGAAAAGGAGAAATAAAACTGTCTCTTTCTGCAGATGACATATTATATATAGAAAACCCTAAAGCCTCCACCAAAAAAATGTTTGAATATACTAATTCAATAAATTGCAAGACACAAAATCAATATACAAAAATCAGTTGTATTTCTATACACTAATAATGAACTATCAGAAGAGAAATTAAGGAAACAATCCTATTTACAATTGCATCAAAAAGAATAAAATACCCAGGAATAAATTTAACCAATGAGGTAAAAGATCTATATACTGAAAAATATAAGACATTAATAAGACATTGAAGACACAAATAAATGGAAAGATATTCTGTGTTCACAGACTGGAAGAATTAATCAGGTTAAAATGTCCATACTATCCAAAGCAATCTACTGATTCAATGCAATCCCCATCATAATTCCAACAGCATTTTTCACAGAAATAAAACACTCCTAAACTTTATATAAAACCCCCCCAAACCCCAAAGCAATAATATTAGAAAGAAGAACATGGTGAAGACATAACACATTCTGACTTTAAACTATATTACAAAGCTATAGTTATCACAACAGTAGGGTATTAGCATAAAAACACATAGATCAGTGGAACAGAATAGAAAGCTCAGAAATAAACCCACACATATATGGTCAATTAATTAAAAAGCCAAAAATACACAGTGGAAAAACAATAATATCTTCAATAAATGATGCTGGGAAAACTGGACAGCCACGTGAAAAATAATGAAACTTGACCCTTATCTCACATCATGCACACAAAAAATTAAACTCAAAATGGATTAAAGACTTGGATATAGGATCTGAAACCATAAAACTAAACGGATTGTGGTAATTATTTTAGAATATAAATATATATAATATATCAAAGTATTATTTTGTACACTTAAAACTCATACCACATTGTAGGTCAAGTATATCTCAAAAGAACTAGAAACATATTGCAAAAAATATTTCTAATGATGAAACAATGTTGATATTTTATGAAATGAAAAGATTACAAAATAATGCTGCTGAGTGAGCTCAGGAATACAAAAGAGATGTACATACAGTTATGGATAAAAGAGTAAGAAAAATTACCAAAATACTTATAGTGGTTATCTCTGGGTTCTGGGATTATGGGTGATTTTACTTTATTTTTTGTACTCTTCTTCTCTTTTTATGATGCACATGCATCACTTTGGTGTCAGTAACAGTATTGTTAAAAACAAATAGAAAGAAATGTATAGCACTAAAGTGGAAAAAAAATTAAGTTTATAGACCCGATTTTTAACATTTTTGCACCAAGGAAAACCAGAAATTTTTTGCCCATCCTTGTATAACTTTGTCACAACTAATACTCCAAAATCTATATAACTTACAAGTTTTCCTAATGTTCAAAATTCTACATCATATCTTTCTTTGTCTGACTTACATATATAACTCATTTATAATAAAAAGTAGCATGTCCTAAATTTTTAGAGAGTCTCTTAAAATGGCTATATATGTGCTAAATATTTCATCAGGTTAATAATTATGTACATTTATTATTTTGTTTTAAAATATATAATCTACACTAATAAAAGAGAAACATGGTAATTGCCTTACGACCGCTACCCTTTTCATTGGCTAATCAGCAAGATATGCAAATTAACTGTCAGCCAAGATGGCGGCTGGCAGCCAGGCAGCTTGAAACTAACATGAGGCTTGCTTGCTTCAGTGATGGAGGACTCCAAGATTCCCCACGTGCCGCTGCAGGACTCTGAGCCCGCAGTTTCAGAAACTCTGTAACAAATACCACCTGACTTCAGCCAGCAGATTCCCAACATTGTAAGCAAAGGCCAGAAACCTACTTTCAGCTGCGGAGGCCTAAGAGCTGGAGCCAAGCCTCAAAGCTAAAGCTGGCCCAGAATAAAAAAAG
>NW_006285799.1:92976-96714 GCF_000327345.1 Myotis davidii
GCACAAATTTTTGTGCACCGGGTCTCTAGTTATATATAATTAGGTTAATAGCTCCAAGCTACTAACATTTAATATTATATATCCTAACATTTAATATTATCTATTCTTTTTAAAAATATGTTTTATTGACTTTTTCTTCTTAGAGAGTGAGAGTGAAATATCAATGTGAGAGCGGAACATAGATCAGCTGCCTTTTGCATGCCCCCTGCTGGGGATCGAACTTGCAACCCAGGCATGTGCCCTAACCAGGAATTGAACCGGCAACCTTCCAGGGTATGGAACCATGCCCAACCAACAGAGTCACATCAGCCAGGGCATATCTGGCAGTGAAATTTGACATGCCCACTAATCCCCTGCTTTTCTAAATAGTTTCTATCACATCTCCTTAGCAAATGCTAGATCTCATGCTCTCAGAGCACTGTAACTAACTCTGGATTCCTCCATGAGAGAAGGATGAAAGCTGGTCAGAAACAAGAAAAGGTTCATGAGAAAGTGGTAGGATGAGTTGCTAAATTAATCCCAAAGAAAATCTGAAGGAACAAACATCATCTAGCCTGGAAAAAAACTAAGGAGCTTTTTAGACGACAATTCGCAAATGCGGGTGGGCACTTAGAAAATTATAAGGAACCTTTTAACCAGATTCTATCCTTACTGCTAATGCCTTAATTCAGACTACCATCATTTTACCCATAACTTGCTATAGCCACCTTCTGTTACAGAGTGTAGTCTTGTCCTTTTCCAATCTACTCTATCACAGCCAGTTAGTTATCTTTCTGAAATGTAATTCTGATCACTGCCTAGCTTCAGTACTTCAATTGCTCTCTACTGCCCTCAAGACAAAGTCTAAACCCTCAATACTTTTACTGACACCAAAGTAATGCATGTGCATCAAAGTCTATATAGCAACGATTTTCAACCGGTGTGCCACACAAATTTTTTAAAACATGAAATACTTGACTATTTAGTCAGGGGCACTGACCTCCTTTCCCTTAGATTATCAAATTAAAAAATGACAACAGCCAACATACAATAGCCATCCAGTGTGAATGAATCAAAACGATACCCATTTTTTGGTGTGCTGCAGAATTTGAGTAATTAGTTTATGTGTGCCATGAGATGAAAAAGGCACTGCTCTGTAGGTGTACCTCAGAGATATTGTAGGTTCAGGTTCAGACAACTGCAATAAAGCGAACATCACAATAAAGTGAGTTACACAATTTTTTTGTTTTCCCAGTGAATATAATAGTTACATTTATATTGTAGTCTTTTAAGTGTACAATAATAGCATTATGTCTAAAAAACACTGTACATAATTAATTTAAAATATCTTGGTGCTCTCCCTCTAGGGAGCGTGCCAGTGCCTTTCCTTCCCCCTCTACTTCTCCTATCTCTCCCCACCCCCGGAAAAAAATATCTTATTGTTTATAAATGGTAACCATCACTGAGCCATCAGTGAGTCATGACCTTTTTGCAGATAGCATCTTGCCTCAATGTTGATGGCTGCTGACTGGTCATGGTGGTGGGTTGTTGAAGGCTGGGGTTTCTGTGGCAACTTCTTAGAATAATAAGAACAATGAAGTCTGCCAGATCAACTGATTCTTCCTTTCACGAACAATTTCTCTGTAGCATGTAATGCCATTTGATAGAATTTTACCCACAGAACTTCTTTCAAAATTGGAATCAATCCTCTTCCACCCTGTACTACTTCATCAAATAAGTTTATGTAATATTCTAAATCCTGTTGTTATTACATCAATCTTCCCAGCCTCTTCACCAGGAGGAGATTCCATCTCAAGAAACTATTTTCTTAGCTCATCCACAAGAAGTAACTCCTAACCCATTAAAGTTTTACCATGAGATTGCGTAATTTAGTCACATCTTCAGGCTCCACTTCTAGTACTAGTTCTCTTGCTATTTCCACCTCATCTGGAGCTACTTCCCCTATAGAGGCCTTGAACCCCTCAGAGTCATTCATGAGAGTTGGAACCAACTTCTTCCAAATTCCTGTTTATGTGGACATTTTGAGCTCTTCCCACGAATCATGAATGTTCTTAATGGCATCTAGAATGATAAATCCTTTTCAGGTTTTTAATTAACTTTGCCCAGATCCAACAGAGGAATCACTGTGTCAACTATAGCCTTACACAATGTATTTCTTAAATAATAAGACTTGAAAGTCAAAATTACTACTTAATCCAGGTGCTGCAGAATGAATTTAGGTTAATAGGCATGAAAACTGTATTAATCTTGTTCATCAGAGCTCTTGAGTGACCAGAGGCATTGTCAATGAACAGTAAAATTTTGAAAGGAATCTTTTTTTTTTTTTTCTGAGCAGCAGGTCAACAGTGGGCTTAAAATATTCAGTAAACCATGTTGTAAACAGGCGTGCTGTCATCCACATTTTGTATAATTCTTAAGGGCCCCAGGATTGTCTGAATAGTAAATGAGCATTGGCTTCAGCTTAGTCACTAGCTGCTTTAGCCCCTAATAAGAGTGTCAGCCTGTCCTTTGAAGCTAGGCATTGATTTCTCCTCTCCAGCTATGAAAGTCTTAGATAGTACCTTCTTTCAATCTAAGGATAGCTGTTTAGTCTACATTGAAAATCTACTCTGTGTGTGTGTGTGTGTGTGTGTTTAGAGAGAGAGGGAGGGGGGAAGAGAAGGAGAGAGAGAGGTATAAAGATCGATGTGAGGGAGACACATTGCCTTCCACACACGCCCTGACCGGGGCTGGGGAATGAGCCTGCAGCTGAGGTACGTGCCTTTGATGGGGAATTGAACCCAGGATTCTTGGGTCCCTGGGCTGCTGCTCTAACCACTGATCCAACCCGGCTAGGGGAAAAAATTTATTGTTCAATGTAGCCACCTTCATTAATTATCCCACTAGAGCAGGGGTGGGCAAACTTTTTGACTCAAGTGCCACAATGGGTTCTTAAACTGGACCGGAGGGCCGGAACAAAAGCATGGATGGAGTGTTTGTGTGAACTAATATAAATTCAAAGTAAACATCATTACATAAAAGGGTACGGTCTTTTTTTTTTAGTTTTATTCATTTCAAACGGGCCAGATCTGGCCCACGGGCCGTAGTTTGCCCACGGCTGCAACTAGAGCTTCTGGATAACTTGCTGCAGCTTCTATATACATCAGCACTTGCTCCACCTGGAGATTACCTTCTTTCCTTAAACACCATAAACCAATTATCTACTAGCTTCAAACTTCTGCAGCTTCCTCACCTCTCTCTGCCTTCAGAGAATTGAAAAGGTTTAGAATCTTCCCAGGGATTAGGCTTTGGCTTAAGAGAATGTTGTGGCTGGTCTGTTCTTTTACATACAGACCACTACAACTTTCTCCCTATCAGCAACAGGCTGTTTCATTTTCTTATCACTCATGTTTTACAGGAGTAGCACTTTCAATTTCCTTCAAGGACTTTTCTTTTGCATTCACAACTTGGCACAAGAAACCTAGCTTTCGACCTGTCTCAGCTTTTGACATGCCTTCCTCATTAAGCTTAATCATTTCTAACTTTTGATTTAAAGTGAGAGACATGCAACTCTTCCTTTCACTTGAACACTTAGGGCAGTGGTTCTCAATCTTGGCTGCACATTAGAATCACCTGGGAATCTTTTTAAAATCCTGATTTCTGGGCCTCATCCTCTGGAAATTGTTTCTTTGTTACTAATGTTGTGGCCCCACCCCATAACAAAGAAACAGAATTTCCGGAGGATGAGGCTCAAGAACC
>NW_006285799.1:96767-110774 GCF_000327345.1 Myotis davidii
GCGTGGCCATAGCCTGATTTCTTCTAGAACAGTGGTTCTCAACCTTGGCTGCACATTAGAATCACCTGGGAATCTTTTTAAAATCCTGATTCCTGGGCCCCATCCTCTGGAAATTCTGTCTCTTTGTTACTAAGGTTGTGGCTCCACCTCATAACAAAGAAAGAGAATTTCCGGAGGATGAGGCCCAGAAATCAGAATTTTAAAAAGATTCCTAGGTGATTCTAATGTGCAGCCAAGGTTGAGAACCACTGACTTAGAGGCCATTGTAGGATTATTAATTGGCTCAAGGAGAGGGAGAGAGAAGACAGACGGTTGGTGGAGCAGTCAGAACACAAACAACAATTAACAATTAAGTTAACCATCTTATATGGGTGTGGCTCGTGGCAACCCAAAACAATTACAATAGCAACATCAAAAACCACAGATAAAAAAAAATCTCAGATCATCACAAATATAGCAATAAAAAAAGTCTGAAATATTTTAAGAATTACTGAAATGTACCACAGACACACAAATGAGTAAATGCTGTTGGAAAAATGGCACCGACAGACTTGCTCAACCCAAAGTTGCCAACAAACCTTTAATTTGTAAAATAACAGTATCTGCAAAGCACAATAGAGCAAATCACAATAAAACAAGGTATGCCAGCAATGGCCTGTCTGTCTTGTCTTTTGATTTGTTGTGTTTTTTTTTGATCTCCCATATGTCTATGAATGGTCAGTTTCAAAGTCACAGCTGTAGCCGAAACCGGTTTGGCTCAGTGGATGGAGCGTCGACCTGCGGACTGAAAGGTCCCAGGTTCGATTCCGGTCAAGGGCATGTACCTGGGTTGCGGGCACATCCCCAGTAGGAGATGTGCAGGAGGCAGCTAATCGATGTTTCTCTCTCATCGATGTTTCTAACTATCTATCTATCTCCCTTCCTCTCCGTAAAAAATCAATAAAACATATTTTAAAAAAAAAAGTCACAGCTGTATATTCCTGAACTAGTACAGTGCCTGGCATAGTGGGCACACACATACTTACTGAATAAATATAATAAGAAGGTCCTCAAACTGAAAAGTGTTTAATAACAAAACAAATTTCTCTTGGTGTTAGTCTCTGTCTCTCGTCCTCCCTTCAGCTCTCTCTAAAAACCAATAGAAAAATATCCTCAGGTGAGGATTAACAACAACAAAATTCCACCTCTGGCCTTCCAAGTGTGATTCATAGATCCAGGAGGTCACTGTTCAATTCCTGGTCAGGGCACATGCCCGGGTTCCAGGCTTGATCCCCTGTGGGGGCATGCAAGAGGCAGTCAATCCATGATTCTCCCTCATCATTGATGCTTCTCTTTCTCCCTCTCTCCCTTCCTCTATGAAATCAGTAAAATAAAAAAAACCCACCTCTAATTAGAAAAACAAAATACCTTTTCCTTCATTAAATTATAGATAGCATGCTCAATACCAATATTTATTGTATATAAAACTTTAAACATAAATAAAAATCTGAACTCTTATTCAATATTGAATTTCAATATGTTTCCCCCTTTATACAATAACAATCCAACAAATATATAATGGTATAACTATACTAAAAGAAAAGTGAAGGAAGATTGTAATTTGTTGTTAAACTACATCTGATTATTACTGACAAGACTGATAGCTTTTTAGTTTGTTTTTAAGAAGTGGCTGTGCTCCAGATTAGAATTCAAAGAAAACAACTTTATAACTACATTAGGTGAAGAATAAAATGCAATTCCTAGTAAGATATCCCAGAAATGGCCAATCAGAATTTAGTTAAAAGTAAAACTCAGTTTAAACAAACTGAGTCACATTCATTACCATTTTTGCAATTAAACATTCATTCAAAAACAAAATTGAGAAATCTATTATACTTAGATTTAACAATCCCATGTTACTTATTAAGAAAATAATGGTCTTAAAATAAATACCTCTGTCAAATAAAAATATACTCTAAAACAAGGAAACTGTAAAGCCTTTCTTATTTTGGCATTTAATTCCAAGTGGTCTTAGCTAAGTCACTTTTACTTTCTGACCGCATTCCTCCCCATGGGAGGGAGTGGGAAGAAGAAATCTTGGCTTCAAACAAAATATTCCGATTACGCTGAGAGGTACAACAAAATGGGTGTCGTAATGAGCCATGCTGTGCTGGAGACTATGCTGCATGCTGCTGGCCCTTTGGGGGGGGTTTGTGAGACCTGGGCACTCGTTTTGAGTTGACAGAAACCCTTCCCCTTCCCTCCCCAGGAACTTAAAGTGGGTTAAAAATTGGCCTGCCTGTATTAGAACGGCAATAAGTTACTTGTTATAGTGGCTCTGAAACAACAGCTGAATATGAAACAGGCGCCGGCTGTCGGACACCTAGGAAACTGACTGGCAGAGAAGTCAAGCTGAGAGGATGAATGTCCTCTCTGGGATTCTGACACCTTGGAAAACTGGGACAAGAATATCTTTTCCCTTCTTTCTCTTTACAACAATGTTACAGTAGAGAGTGGAGGGGGCAGGAAATGATGGCCCCTTCTCTTTTTGCTTCCATGACCACACAGCATCTATACAAATGATTTGAAAATATAGAAACAGTGGCGGATGATGAAATCTCCTTAGCACTAAACTGCAGTTTAAAAAAACACCTTTGTGCCAGCCAAGTCTCACCCTCCCTTCCCCAAAGATGTGAGTTTAACCAAAAAAAGGGCAGACCATGCAACTTTTCTACATTTTTAATGTAGTGAATTTCTGATGTTAAAATGGAGCAGCATAAAAGTAATGACTAAAAAAGCAGCTCTTGCAGGCTAATGTCTTAAAATCCACACCCTTTCACCTTGCATGTGTGGAAGAAGAAAGAGCAGAAGGTAAAATCACTTCCACCTGGACCACTGCTTTTCTTTATCTGTTAAAGGCACGTATATCACTCCCATCAGAGGTTTCATTTTGACACTGCCGTCTTGCAGCTTGTCGTACTGCTCCAGCATCTGATTTCCACCCGCAGGACCGACTGGCAATATCAATCTTCCACCAGGCTTTAACTGGTCTATTAGCTAAGAGAAACAAAAAGAAAAAACACATACATACGAAGTTATAGATTTTTTTCATCTTTATGACCAGCCTTCAGTGTCCATGGGCAGAAAGTATAAATGTACTTTATTTGGTACACATGTACTTTGTTAAACTTATCACTCAATTCTCACTCATCACCTCTCTCCTGAAAACAATGCCCAGCTTCCTAGATCCTCTGGCTTCCTAGTTTTGGTTTCTGCTACTCTCTCTCCTTCCTCACTTTTTTTCTGATGTAATTAAAGCAACTCCTCCAGAAGTATTCAGTGAAATAGTGCATGGAATATTTAAGAGAGAGTGGTTGAGATTTGCAAGTCTAAAACTATCTTTAGTTTACATATTTGGCAATATGTGTGCGTATAGAATTCAAGGTTAGAAATCATTTTCTGTTTAGAACTGTGATGGTCTGTTCCCTTGTCCTGTTGATTCTAATGCTGCTATTCTGCAGTCGGGTGCCTTTCTGATTACCAATCCTTAACAGATTTATCCTTTTTGTTTTTCTAAAAACTTTTAGAATCTTTTCTTTGTGCTTAGTATTCTGAAATTTCATAGTGATATTATGGTTCTTTTTTCCTTTTAAAAAGTTAATTGTACTGGACACTCAGTTCTTTTCAAACTATAGAATCATGTCCTTCAGTTCCTGAAAACTTTCTTACTTAAGACTTAGGGGCTAATTGTTTCTTGTAAGAATTTCAAGCCCCTCTTTACAGACCCAGGCCTCCTCTCTGATTTCCCAGGTACCGCTGCCTCCAATTTCTAAGCTTCTTCTGCAAACTACTTCTGCATTGACAGCCTCTGCTGCCTCTTTGGTTTCACTTCCTCCACCTTCCCGGGTCAATTATTACTCCATTTCCTTTCTATCTTCACACATTTCAGAGTTCAGGACTGCAAGTATACTCCCCTACAGAGAATTTACGTTCCTGTTTTTGTTTTTCTACTTGTTTTGGGGTGACATCAAAGAGGAGCATAGACATCTTTACTCCGTTATCTTACAACTGGAAAGCCCCTTCAGCCTATATAAAATATCCCTATCATACTTACAAGTGCTACTGTGTTTAAAATCATATTGCACTAAAGCTAGAAATGTCCTCTGAGATCATCTCAGGGTCTTAGTAGAAAACATGAGTCCTGTACCCAAGCCCCTTCATTTAAACATTTCTATTTGAGATTTTAATTGTTTGTACCAGGCAGCTGATATTCTTTTTTAAGTTAAAAAAACAAGCTACTGCCTAGCTGGCTTGGCTCAGTGGATAGAGTGTCCACCTGCGGACTGAAGGGTCGTGGGTTCAATTCCAGTCGGGGGCACATGCCTGGGGTGCAGGCTTGATCCCCAGTGGGGGCATGAAGGAGGCAGCTGATCAATGGTTCTCTCTCATCACTGATGTTTCTCTCTCTCTCTCCCTCTCTCTTCCTCTCTGAAATCAATAAAAATATGTGGCGTTTTTTTTAAAAAAAACAAACACAAGCTACTGATCATGTGTGTTCATATATGAAAATTCTTTGAGCTATTTATTTACGACAGTGGTTCTCAACCTTCTGGCCCTTTAAATACAGTTCTTCATGTTGTGACCCAACCATTAAATTATTTTCGTTGCTACTTCATAACTGTAATGTTGCTACTGTTATGAATCATAATGTAAACATCTGATATGCAGGATGGTCTGAGGCAACCCTGTGAAAGGGTCGTTCGACCGCCAAAGGGGTCACGACCCACAGGTTGAGAACCGCTGATTTATGACATACTAGAGGCCCAGTGCATGAAATTTGTGTGGGGGTGGAGGGAGGTTGGGGGAGGCCTCCTCAGCCCAGCCTGCACCTTCTCCAATCCCAGACCCCTTGGGGGACTAAACTGGCAGTCAGACATCCCTCTCACAATTCTGGACTGTTGGCTCCTAATTGCTCACCTGCCTGTCTGCCTGGTTGCCCTAACTTCCCTGCCTTGCCGGCCTGATCGCCCCTCGCTGCCTCTGCATGCCAGCCTGATCGCCCCTAACTGCCCTCTCCCTGCCAGCCTGGTTGCTCCTAACTGCTATGACCCCCACTGGCCTGGTCACCCCTTACTATGCCCCTGCTGGCCTGGTTGCCCCCAACTGCTCCCCCCTGCCAGCCTAATCGTCCCCAACTGCCCCCCTGCCAGTCTGGTCACCCCCAACTGGAACCCCCTGCCAACATGGTCACCCCTAACTGCCCCCCCAGTTGCCTCTTACTGGTTCCCCTGGTCACCCCTAACTGTCCCCCAGCCCTAGTCACCTCTTACTGGCTCCCCCTGCCGGCCTGATCACCCCCAACTCTCCCCCTCTGGCAGCCTGATCGTCCCATGCAGCCTGCTATTCAGTCATTTGGTCGTCCCTCACTAAGCCCCCTGCTGGGCTGGTCACCCCTCACTAACCCCCCGCAAGCCAGGTTGCCCCATGCAGCCTGCTTGTTCAGTCGTTTGGTTGTCCCTCACTAACCCCCCTGCCAGCCTGGTCATAGGCAGCCATCTTGTGAGGGCGTGAGGGTTAATTTGCATATTACCTCTTTATTCTATAGGTTTGGGTTTTTTTGACTTGTATACTTTTCTACACCATGTTACTATTTCAATTAAAATGTGTTTAAAATCCACTGGTTTTGTCTTAAAAAAAAACACCCCAAAATACAGATGACAGAGCCAGAGAGAATAAATGATTTTCCCAAAGTCATTTAGCCAGTAAGTAGAAGTCAATGATTAGAACAAATTCTCCAACTTTCAGCTTCTCATAACTGATCTAAACATACAAAAACAATCTTCCCAGGTTGGAGAGTGGATGAGACCCGGCTGAAAAGACAATGTGACTAGTCATCTAGTCAATAACTATGTAAAACTCCTATGTAACAGAAACCCAAGATTTCAGTGAGGGTTTCTGTGGTTAACCCAAGATTAACCAAGGATTACTAAGGGCTGATACAAGCTTATCAGAGTCTTACAAAATGAAAAATCAATTTTGTACTTAAATATTTCCTTGACTATACTGTAATATACAATACTGCAATATCCTTCTCTCTCATTGTAGCAATGAAAGTTCTCCCATTCTGAAGATCTGTTCAAGTTCCATTCTTGTATGAAGTCTCCTTGACCACTCTATGCAAATTCTTTTTGCTACCTTGAACTCCTACAGTAGGATTTTATTTTTCATTCAATATATGTCATATGCTAATGATATGATATCACATCACTAATCTCCCTGTTACATGTATGATACATCTCTTCTAAGCTTTGTGAGGGTAAAATATATGACAAATATCCCTGGTCTCTCCCAGGAACCTAATAGTCTTGCATATTCTGGTATTTAATAAATGCTAAGTGATTATCAGGTCATGAACTCCAAAGGTATTTTCCCAATTCCACTGGTACTCATTCTTTGCTGGATAAAATACTGCTTCAAAAGACAGACATGAGCTGGGGTTTAGTAACCTTGTTGTCATTTATACAACTATTTGCAGGTGGAAAAAGTATTACCTACTAACTGTAACTAAAATGCATGACATAAAAGTCTATGTTCTTAACGTCTAGAAGTCACTTATCTATAAACCTTTGAGAGCTTTAGTTGAATAAAGCACACAAACACAGAAAGAAACAACTCACTGCCTGGGGCACAACGGGGGCTGCGGCGCCTACGTGAATAGCATCATAAGGGGCTTCTTCGGCATATCCCATTCTTCCATCCCCCACTGGAAGAAAAACATTATGCTTTTAATACCTGTTCAGACAGAACGACTTAGTGTGAAGATTTTACAGCAGGAAAGAATAGTTTTGTTTGTTTTTAAACAAACAACTCCTTTTGTTTGTTTTTTGTTTCTTTAAAGAAATGATGCTGGACAAATGAATATGCATATGGGAAAAATATATACTTGGACCCCTACACCTCATACATACACAAAAATCAATGTCAGGAAGATCAAATACCTAAGTATGAAAAGCTAAAATAACAAAGCTTTTGAAAAATAATAAGAATGTCTTCATGATTTCAGAGTAGCCTTAAGCAGGACACAGGAAGCATTGGAAAAAATTGTTAAGTCTAGCTACATTAAAATTAAGATTTCTATTTATCAAAAAAGTACCAATATGAGAATGAAAAGGCATGCCACATAGTGGGAGAAGAGATTTATAATATGCATAAATAGACAAAGAGCTAGTCTCTAGAAGTTCTACAACTCAAAGAAAAATATAAACAACTCAGCATCTGAACAGGCAGTTCACAAAAAAGGAAATTTAAATGCCCAAACATATGAAAAAGTGTTCAACCTCACTGGTTAATGGTAAAATACATAATTAAAATCACAGAGATACTCCTATACACTCACTAAGTAGGCACAAAGAAAAATCTAATAATGCCAAGTGCTGGTAGAGATGTAGAACAATAGGAACCCTGATACATTGCTGGTGGGAATGTAAAGTGGTTCAATCACTTAAAAAAACAACAACAGTTTTGCAATATCCAAGGGAACCCTGTGAACATACAATAACACTCCTACATACTGTATAATGTATTTATGAATCTGGACTTAGGTATACATGTGGTCACAGCAGCATTGTGAATATCCCCAAGTTAGAAACAACCAAAATACACATCTACAGTAGAATTAACAAATTTTGGTGATGTTCTTACAATGGAATGCTGTACAGTAATAAAAATGAACTGCATGCAGAAAGATGGGTGAATCTTACACACAAAATACTGAATGAAAGAAGTTAATCATCATAGAATGTATACTGCATGATTCCATTTGTCTAAAGTTCAAAATTAAAGGAAACATTTTTTTTTTGATGTACAATTAGGTAGCAAATGCATGGAAATAATAATATTGGTTTCCCCTAGGAAGAAGGGAGGGAGTTATGATGAGGAAAAAAGAAACTTGAGGATATCCAAGGTACGAATAATGTTCCATTTCTTGATTAGTGTGGCAATTAAACAGATATTAAGCTTCACATTTATGCTTTATGCATTTTTAATGTTTTTTTATTTTTCACAATACAAAATGTACTCCTATGGAAATATGTCCATTGTATATTGCTGAATGGAAAAAAGTAAACTATAGGTCAATATATATAGTATGAGTTAAAGAAAACTGTGTGTACTATTTATTCATACATATATTTATATGTCTAGAAAACTTAAAAGGGAAAAGGAGTGGTTTGCTTTTTTATCTTACACATCTCTGCATTGTTTACATTTTTTTATAATGAATACTTGTTACTTTGCCATTACTTAAAAAGCAATGAAGAAAGAACTAACTCAACATGGCACTTTCTGAAACAGTTAACAGTCATGTCACCAATGGTTAAGGTAGAACTAGCGTAACATTTTTAAGTAACTGCTTTTCTTACTTAGTACTTTGAAGTGAATGTTTTAAAAATGCAGCAGTTAGCTCTATTGTTTAGCTGTACTGGAACATCTGAAAATACAAATTCTGCAGAGAGGAAATTTTTTAAGTTTTCTGATACTCACCAACCAGTTGCACTCTCCCTGAAGACAAAAGTGTTGGATCGTCCTTTCTGACATTATTTATTGAGTCGTCTACTAACTCTTTAATGTGGTCAATTCCTACGACTTTTCCACTAGCTCCAACCTGGAAATGAGAATAATTCAATAGCTCACTGGTCTAAATTTGTTGTTCTAAATGTCATTAAAGTACTTCCTAATGTAAAGTTATATTGGGCAATGAGAAATGAAGACAATTAGGTTTATTATAAATTATTTAGCTATTACAATCTTCTCAACTCTAACTCACAAATGAATTAATTATATTTCACTAATTAAAAAGCTAGAATAAATTTTAATTATAATACTAAAAAAATGCTATCATTCTTCAATTTATAATCTTTAAATCCAGCACCATGATGGAGGACTTAACTGCCAATATTAAATAGTTAATGCAATCATTTTTACTCAAAGTAAATCTAGAAGTGTGACTTTAAATATTAAAATTACAGCTCTGGCTGGGTGGCTCAGTTGGTTGGAGCGTTGTCCCATACATCGAAAAGGATGTGGGTTTGATCTCCTGTCAGGTTGAGTATGGGAGGCAACTGATTGATGTTTCTCTCTCTCATCCTCTCTCTAAAATCAATAAACATATCCTCCCATGAGGATTAAAATATATATAAATGTTACATGACATTTTATAGAGATTTAAGTAATTTTAATAGGGATTTTTATACCCGATTCTACTGCCATTTTGTGGAAAGTATAAAATACATAAAAAATTATAAAAAGGCCCCAATATAAACATTAATTGCAAAAAAATTTTAACATAATAAAGACTGATGTCGGACTACCTGGGTTCATATCTAAGTTTCATTACTTACAAGTGTATAACCTTGGCAAGGGATTCTATGAATCAGGTTCCTCAGCTTTGTAAAATGAGAAGTAAAAGCTATATACCTCATAAATGATGTGAGGACTGAATAAGAGAATACAAGAAAAGCATTTAGAACACTGACTAGCACGTGTTAAATGTGCTAAAATCATTAACTTGAATTACTTCATTGTTAAAAAGAAAACTAAAAAATTTAATGATTTTTAAAAAATAAATTTTCCTCTTATATGTCAAATATAGAAAATCTCTCACTAAATATTTCTAAGCTTTAAAAAAAATAGTCCCTTACATCCCATTGGTGATGCTTAACTTGTACAAAACAAGTTAAAAATACTGAACTATCTGAATCCTTATGTACAAGACACTGTTCTGGATGTTTAAGACATGCCCAGGAGAAAAATCAGACGAAACTCCCAGCTCCCTGGAACTTACATGCTAGTGGTCTGCTGATTATACATTTAGCAAGTTAAATGGATTCTTGTCCAAGATGGATCCATAAGTTCCAACTTAACTAAACCAGAAACTTCCAATCTGGCCTCCAGGGACAAGATTTTCCATAATTAACTTGATCTGATTATCTGAGTGCAAATGAACCCTTCCTCAAGGTGTGTGAATGGACCTCCAGACTTACACTCTGGTGGTCATTTACCAGATAAGCCTCTGGTGAATAATGAAGTATAATAAACAAGGCATTTTTCTAAGAGTACTTTTCTTACTGTAAAGGAATCTCTACCCTCGTTCCTAATAAACCTGTAGGAGTGTTTATTTTCTGCCAGATGAAAACTTGAAAGAATGTAGTCTGGGAGCTACTGGTTACCATACCATCTTTGACCACAAGAGAAGAGCCACTCTGATAATGAAGCCAACATGTGGAGAAAAAGAAAGCCAAACCAAGGACCACAGAGAAAATCACTGTCAATAACATTATCGGATCTGAATCCAGCCACACAAGAAACCAGATACACCTTAAAATGTTTCCATGATATAAACCAAATAAATTCCCTTTTAGCTCTGCCAGTTTAGATAGACTGTTCTGTTACTTGCAACAACAATAAAAAAAAAATCCTAGTGATATATATTCCAACTGCTTTCTCGGTAGAATTTCTTTAAATAAAAAAAAAAAAAACACCTTCAGAAACTGGTAATGAAAAAAATATACAGTCAAATCATAAGTAGGACATGTAAAACTATGCTTCTGTTGGGGCCAGAATGAAAAATAAAGGTCTTACCATACGTGCAAAACATGCAGAAAGGATTCCACTTCCAGATCCTACATCAAGAGCTTTAGCTCCTTCATGCAGTTGATCAAATAGAAGTTCTAGTGCATATGCATGCTGCCAAAAGAAAACAAAGCAATATTCACTTTTTTCAAGAATATAAAGTATATGCCCTAGTCCATGGTCGGCAAACTGCGGCTCGCGAGCCACATGTGGCTCTTTGGCCCCTTGAGTGTGGCTCTTCCTAAGCCTTAGGAGTACCCTAATTAAGTTAAAAACAATGTACCTACCTATATGGTTTGTTTAAAAAATTTGGCTCTCAAAAGAAATTTCAATTTTTGTATTGTTGATATTTGGCTCTGTTGACTAATGAGTTTGCCGACCACTGCCCTAGTTGGTTTGGCTCAGTGGATAGAGCGTCGGCCTGCGGACTAAAGGGTCCTGGGTTTGATTCCGGTCAAGCGCACATGCCCAAATTACGGGCTTGATCCCCAGTGCGGGGCATGCAGGAGGCAACTGATCAATGATTCTCTCATCATTGATGTTTCTATCTCTCTCTCCCTCTTCCTTCTTCTCTGAGATCAATAAAAATATATTTTAAAAAAAGAATATAAAGTATATATACCATGGCATATGAATAAAGTTGCCAACTTCATACCAATGTTACTACTATTGTCATCTATCGAAACAACGAAAACATATAGTACATACATCTACACAGGAATTACTTAAGAAAATTCTCACTGATTGAATTCTTACATTTATTTAAAATGTTTCAGTAACTTTTTATCTCCAATGTGTGAATTTTAAAATGTAATTACTGCAAAGTCAAAAGTTATAAAAGGACTTACAGTGAAATCTCTATCATAACCCTGTTCCAACCTTCCCCATTCCCATCCCCATCCCCAACCAGTTTCACTCCCTAAAGACAACCAATATTACCAGTTAAGACAATATTAAGGAATATTGTTGGGTATGATGTGGTATTGTAGTTGTACTTTTAAAGTTTTTTATATTTATACTAAAGTATCTAGGGGTGAAATATTATGTTTGAAATTTGCTTTAAAATGGTTCAGCAAAGGGAAATCACATTGATTCTTTTGCAAAGATTCTTATCTAAAGAGTGAAAACAACCAGTACTATGAAAAAGAGTTCTGGATTAAACGCCATTAAGTACTGGATTCGACAGGTTCTGAATTTATTAGCCCCGTGACATTGGAAATTATTTTTAGCTCATGGTTTCTCAGTTTCCATATCATTAATATGGAGAGAAAAACAGTTGTTCCTATCCTGCCTTCTCCACAGAAGTATCATTGTGAATAAAAGTCATGATGCATTAAAAAAGTACTTTATAAATTCTAAAGGATTTACAAATGAAATGTATACTGTTTACATTAAGAAAAAGTCAACCATTACAGCACAATGACTTGTTGCTGTTACTCTTTAAGGTACTTCACAGTCATTTATAAAGGTAAAAGTAACAATTAATTGATCTTTTATTTCTATTTAGTGTTACTTGGTAAACTCTTAATCTTGTATATAACTGTCAATCAGTGGCATCACTCTGCTCTTTTGCTTTATTAGAGAATGAAATGACTTCATTAGTCAAAATGACCAAAGTTCACTTACCATGTGTGGAGCACTGATTGTTGCTTGGAAACCTGCAAAAAGAGGAGAACTACTGATACATTCAGCTGTACAAGCATACCAAATACTCCATGTAGTTCCTTTTCTAACATCCATAAGTTACTTTTCAGAATAATTTTCATTTTTATGATCACAAGAAAATAAAACTCTTATTTTGAACTTTGTCATGCAGCAGTTAAAATTAGGAAATCCAATCATGCCAAACGCTACTGTGCTCTTCTAGTTCAACAGGCCCACTATTTTTAAAGATTTCTTCTCCTGGCTAAGAAAGGAAGAATTTCAGTAAATTGAGTCGCAAGTTTATAACTTGTTTTCTCTTCAGACTTATAAAAATAAAATAAGCTTCTATATATAATAGGTATGCAAAATCTTTGCAAAATTAAACTGCTTCATATTTCTGGCAACTTAAAAATAAACTAGAGAAAAATAAACAAACAAGCTAGAGAAACCAGCAAGGTGGCTTAAGAGACTAAGAAACTATTTCAATTTACTCTTATGCCCTCACCTAATGTCAATGCACACAATCTTTTCTTAGTTTTCAGCTTTCAATTTGTTTCTTCCGGGATTGCTTTCTCAAAATGTATTTACCTGCTTCTGCCTCTGAAGCAATTTTCACTGAGCGGTGGTAGCAGGTGCCTTCGGGTTCAGAAGCCCCCAGGATCTTCTCTGCTGACTGTCATAGTGCTCCAAAAGAAGAAAGCATGGCAGCTGGCCGACAGAATCCTGAGGCACTTCTAAGCCTCAAAGGCGCCCACTGCCAAGGCTCAGCAGTTCAGCAAAAAACCTGCTTCAGGAGAAGGAATTAAATATGGAACTTTCTAAAATCAAGCACAAGTCAAAAAATTCAGGGCAAGTGAAACAGAGAAGTCAATGATAACGTAAGTATATTTATCTTTAGTACTAATTTTTAAAATTGATGCTAATGGGAAAAACAACCTTAGTCAACATTAAAGCTCCTAAAGATAACTCAGCACTCAGCTTAAATTGCATAAATTTTCATTAAAAGTATATTTTCAGAAAATTTGTTTTTAAAATTCTCTACATATCCTATCTAATAATAGAGAAACATGGTAATTAGCTGTAACTTCGCTACCCTTCCCATTGGCTAACAGCGAGATATGCAAATTAACTGCCAGCCAAGATGGCGGCCCCACAGCCAGGCAGCTAAAACGAACATGAGGCTTGCTTGCTCCAGTGATGGAGGAAGCCAACTTTCCCTGCCTGCCTGCCGCTGCTGGGCTCTGAGCTCCGGATGCAACAATGTTGCAATTATAGAACCTCAACAAACTTTAGAAACCTGCTTTCAGCCAGCACGGCCTCAGAGCTTAGAGCGGCCAGTGATGGCAACAGAGTTTCAATTATAGAATCTAAACAAACCCAGGTACCTGCTTTCAGCCGGCATCGGCCTCAGAGCTAAAGCCGGCTCTCAGCGCCAGTGACATCCATAGAAGGTAAATAAATCCCAGAATAAAAAAAAGAAGGAAAAAGGACAGGCTGGGAGCTTCAGTCGCCCACCAGCCTGAAAACAGCCCTCAGCCCCTCACCAGGCTAGTCAGGCACCCCAGTGGGGACCCCACACTGAAGGGGGTGTGATTAGCCACAAACAGCCATCAGCCTGTCATCCAGGCTGACCAGGCACCCAAGCGGGACCCCCACCCTGAAGGGGGTGTGGCCAGTCTGAAAACAGCCATCATCCCCTCATCCAGGCTGGTGTTTTCACAGGGGTGGACAAAGGTAAGTTTACAGTTGTAAGTA
>NW_006285799.1:110844-111822 GCF_000327345.1 Myotis davidii
CCCCTGGGGAGCAGGCCTAAGCCAGCAGGTGGTCATCCCCTGAGGGGTCCCAGACTGTGAGAGGGCACAGGCCGGGCTGAGGAGACCTCCCCGCCTCCACTCCCCCGAGTGCACAAATTTTTGTGCACCGGGCCTCTAGTATTATATATTTGAGAAAATAGAAAAGGTGCTTCATAAGCATATAATGCTTTATTATAAAGGTATAACATTCAAACCAGCAAGGCAATAATAAATACCTGTGTCCTAGTCTATTTTTACTTACAAAAATTATAGAGTGAGTAAAAACTGACATTTTCAGAAATTCAAAGCTTACCTATTGATTGTGGAGAATCCATATAAGGGTTACATTTTGCATAGTGGGCACGGTCTGTAGCCAGCATTACTTCAAATACTTTATCTGTCTTGATGATTCCATTTTCTGAAATGAATGAGGCAAATATTTAAAGCTGGGAATAAGATGATCAGATATGCCCAGCTGGTGTGGCCCAGTAGTTGAGCATGGAGCTATAAACCAGGAAGTCACAGTTCAATTCCAGGTCAGGGTACATGCCCAGGTTGCACTGGGTGTGCAGGAGAAGGCTGATCAATGATTCTCTCTTATCATTGATGTTTCTATTGCTCTCTCCCTCTCCCTTCCTCTCTGAAATAAAAAATATATTTTAAAAAAAGATGATCAGAAGTATTTTAGAATAATTATTTTGGCTGCACTGTAGAGGCTGAATTGGAAGAGAACAAGATCGGAAATTATTGCAATAATCCACGTAATCAGAACCTGTTCTTCAATGATAACAGTAAGAATGAAGTAGAAGAAGAACCGAAAGAGATCAACCAAAGGACTTGTATGCATGCATATAAGCCTAACCAATGGACATAAGACACTGGGGAATAGGGGAGGCTAGGGGACTGTCTAGGGCGGGGAAAAAAATGGACACATATGTAATACCCTTTGTAATAAAAAATAAAATTTGAAAAAAAAAA
>NW_006285799.1:113683-119617 GCF_000327345.1 Myotis davidii
AGAATGATGTAGAAGGACTTGAGACATACTTGGAAGGAAATAGGGTGGGCAAAGGTAGGATTCCAATTGTTCATATGGAAAATAATACAATAATCAAGAAGTAATAAGAATAAACTGTTTCCTGTACTCACAACTGTAAACCTTCTTTTACCCCACCCTGTATATATATATATATACACCTGACTGACTAGATTAGGAAAAGGGGGGCGGGGGGAGTGTTTTAGATGCTGTCATATATTGATTTGAGAAATCCAGGAGAAGGACCAAAGTTAAGGAGGAAAAGGATAACTAATTTATACAGTTAGGGGCTATGGACCACACAAATGGAGATATTCAATAGTCAGTTGAACACATGAATCTGGGGCTCAGGAAGGAGATCTAGGAGAGATATAGATTTCTAATTATGAAGACGGCAACTGAAGCAATGGAAGTGAACTAAAGTGGCCAGAAGAGATCACACAGAGAAGAAAAATGAATGTAAATATTTGAGATGCAAAGGAAGTGGAGCCTTCAAAGATTATGACAAGGAGCAACCACAGAGGTGGATGAAAATCAAGCAGATAAATTACAGAATCCAAAAGAAACAAAATTTTCAAAAGCAAAGCAAGGTTAATAATATATATTTGGCTCACCCACCTATCAATTCTTTAAGGTTAAATATGTTATGGGGTGGGGCCACAACATTAGTAACAAAGAAACAGAATTTCCAGAGGATGAGGCCCAGAAATCAGGATTTATAAAAGATTACCAGGTGATTCTAATGTGCAGCCAAGGTTGAGAACCACTGATGTAGTATGTTAAATTTCAAGAACCCTCATGGTAGCATGCACATAGTTAACTTTTCAATAAAACCCTTATTAACTCAATATGTTTACTGACTATCTAGTACACACCAGACATAGACATACTTAGGATTATCTATACTACTAAAAGGGTAATAGGCTAATTAGACTCGACGTCCTTCTGGACAAAGCCCTGGTGGCAGGGGCCAAGGCAGAGGTGGTTAGGGGCAATCAGGCAGGCAGGCAAGTGGTTAGGAGACAGCAGTCCCGGATTGTGAGAGTGCAGGCCGGGCTGAGGGACTGGAATTTCATGCACTGAGCCTCTAGTAAGAATAAATAACATAGCATAGTTCCTGTACTCACAGACCTAAAATCTGTAAGACTTGATTTTAATAATCCAGAAATAAATTTTTTAACCAAAACAGATTTTGCTGAAAACCACTACATTTAAAATTTTTAATGGGTGAATGATATGGTATGGAATTATACTCTAGAAAAGTTGTTTAAAAAAAATTAGTGGGACTAACGGCCGCAACCAGGAGAAGCAGTATTTCTGGGAGACAATCTGGTAAGCAGGGAAAAGATGGTGCCTCTTGAAGTGGTAATGAAATGAAAGAAGCAAGAAAAGTAAGGATCCCACAGAAACAAAAGAGCAAGATCTGCCAACTCCTTCCCTTTTCCCACTACTACTATCAATATCATCCATCAGTCATTAAAGAAACTGCAAGTCACCATACTGACAAAAGTTGCTCTTGAATTGTAAAAATAGGAAAAAGAAAAAACTCCATTCAAATCTATGGGAAACAAAAGGCAAATAAAAACATTTCAGCTGATTTAACAGAATCTAATATTTAAAACTATGTTCTAGAGAAAACTTAGCAGAAAGTGAGTAAAAGTATTACCAGAAACAACACCAAGACATCCACCAATAAAACTATCAGACTTTAAAGGTAAGAAAAAATATCTTCAGAACTTTCAAAGCAAAAGATTCAATTACCTAATAGGGGTAAAAAAAAAATTTAGGCAGTCAGGTTTCTTGAGGTTTCAACCACCAACATGCAAAGAAAAACAAGAATGAAGCTGCATTTTCAAGAAATTTAAGGAAAGTGCAAGTCCACAATAAAAAGGAGTAAATGACTAATACATCCAACAACATGGATGAATCTCAAGAGCACTAATCTCAGTGCAAGAAGCCAGATAAGACTATACACGATTCGATTCCAATTATATCAAATTCTATAAAAGTCAAAGCTCTAGCGGCAGAAGGCCAACCTGTGGTTGCTAGGTATTGGGGGTGAAAAGAGATTATCTGCAAAGGGGCATGAGGAACTTGGTGAGTGAAAGAAATTTTCTTTACACATATCAGCAAATGTCTGTAAAGGTCCGAACAGTAAATATTTTAGGCTTTGCAGGCCAGATAGTCTTCATTGCAACTACTCAACTCTGCCAACGTACTGTAAGAACAGCATTGACAACACTAATGAAAGGACACAACACTAATGGCTGTGTTAAAATCATCTTTATTTCCAAAAAGAGACAGCAGGCCAATTTGGCTCGTGGGTTATAGTTTGCTGATCCTTTGTCCTATAACCATTAGGGTGGTAGTTAAGACTATATTTGTCAAATTTTTAATATTGTAACCTTAAAATTTGGTGAATTTTCATATAAATTCTACCCAATAAAGCTGATTTTCTAATAATGTAAGCCAAGGATTTCATACCCAGCCAAGCTATCCTTCAAATATCAAGGTTATAGAAAGAAAAACAACATTCTGCATGTGCAAGAACTCAGGGAATGCTGTACACACAAGCCTTTCTTAAGGAATATTCTAGAAGATGTTTGTCATCTAACCAACAGATAACTGGAGATACAGGAGCAAAGGACACATATACAATTCTACAGTAAAAACTAAAATAAGGGGGGGAGACATGGGTAAAATAATATTTAAAAGTTACATGTTCTGATGAAGTAGAAAGAATGCAATGAAAAACAATGGGAGACCCTGGCCAGTTTTTCTCAGTGGTTAGAGTGTCGGCCCACAGACCATAGAGTGGTGGGTTCAATGCCCGGTTAAGAACACACACCTGGACTGCAGGTTCCCCAGGTCTAGTGGGGAGTGTGGGAGGCAACCAATCGATGTGTCTCTCTCCCATCAATGTTTTGTTCTCTCTAGAAATCAATGGAAAAAACATCCTCAGGTAAGGATTAAAAAAACAACAATAACAACAACAGAAGGAGAAAAAAGGGCAAAAGTAGAATTAGATCACTGTCATATAGGTAATAGAAGGAATCAAAGGTTGCCATTTACTATTGACTGACCAGACGGTAAACAAGAGAAAAGGAGTTAAAGAGACATTATAAAAGGTATAAATACAAACCCTCCAAATAACAGAGTAATTTTAAAAATTCACAAACACTGTAGAAACATTGTAAACAGACAAGCTTATATCATCTCTTCATTTTAAAATATTATAAGTTTTGGATAAAGTAACTCAAATAGAAAATATTATTTCTACACAAATGAGCTTAGGCAAGCTACCTGAAAGGTTACTAAAATAAAACAGTGAGCCCTGACTGGTTTTGCTCAGTGGATAGAGCATCCGTCTGTGGACCAAAGGGTCCCAGATTCGATTCCAGTCAAGGGCACATGCCTGGGTTGCAGGCTCGGTCCAACGTGCAGGAGGCAGGCAATCAATGATTCCCTCTCATCACTGATGTTTCTATCTCTCCCTTCCTCTCTGAAATCAATAAAAATATATTTAAAAATAAATACATACATACATACATACATAAAATAAAACAGTAAGCCTAGCTGGTTTGGCTGGGTGGATAGAGTGTCAGCCTGCAGACTGAAAGGTTTTAGGTTCGATTCCAGTCAAGGGTACATGCCCGGGTTGCAGGCTCAGTCCCCAGTAGGGGACCTCCAGGAGGCAGCCAATCAATGATTCTCTCTTATTACTGACTAGAGGCCTGGTGCACAAAATTCATGCACGGGGAGGGGGTTAGGGGGAAAGGGTCCCCTCAGCCCGGCCTGCAACAATGCCAGGATTGCTCGCCCGGCCTCTGGCCAGCCTCCCCTCCCTCTGCGTGGCTGGGGCATCCCGCCCCAGCCTCTATGGGTGCCGCCATCTTTTGTAACAGCGTGACAGTTAATTTGCATATTACTATTTTATTAGATAGGGTGGTGGGCAATCATACATTTGTCCAAATGCATAAAACATTTGTAGAACACCAAGAATAAACCCTTCATGCCCAGGTTGCAGGCTTGACCCGCAGTGGGGGGCATGCAGGAGAGAGCCAATCAATGGTTCTCTCTCATCATTGATGTTTATATCTCTCTCTCCCTCTCTGAAATCAATACAAATATGACACACACACAAAATAAAAGAAATTAAGTTGTTCAAACTAACAGAGCAAATAAGGGGTATGGCCATTCAAAATAAGATATTAGGTTCTTACTGACCACTTCACTGTTTTGCTACTGACATATTCAAATAGCTTAGTGACTTCTACTATTTTCATGTCCCAAAATAATTCTTGAGTGGCTCATTAGCCCTGAATGCAATTCAAATTCCAGAGAGGTGATTCATAGACTTTCCAGGTCATAGAGGCCTTAGAAGCCATCAAGTCTAACTTCATAAATCAATACCAGGATCTCCACTTGAAGAGTTCCACTGATGTGATACAGCCCTTCAGACCACTCTAATTATCAGAACACTTTCCTGCATTAAGATGAAATCTCCCTCTTTATAACTCAAATGAACCCTTGGTGTTACTCTCTCTTTTGTAAGCCACAAAGAATATACTGAATTTTCTATCTAGCCAATGTTTTTTACACATCTAAAGACATATCAGGATCACTTCAAGCCTTATCTTTTTCATGTTAAGCAGACTCACTCAATAATTCCAATTATCCATCAGTTTTTAAAACCATCATCATATTCACTTACTCATTCTTCT
This sequence comes from Myotis davidii, assembly GCF_000327345.1. Classification (NCBI taxonomy): domain Eukaryota; kingdom Metazoa; phylum Chordata; class Mammalia; order Chiroptera; family Vespertilionidae; genus Myotis; species Myotis davidii. Next base: position 118,426 of record NW_006285799.1, read on the forward strand.
CTAGATGGGTACTTGAAGTGTGACATCTAAAATCAAACATATCGCTCCACACATATTCTAAAAATAAAAGTAAATTAAAGGTATTACTTCCCTTAAGTTAGTTAATATATGTCTATCAAACTCGAGTTTCTTTGGCTGCTTCTTTAATCTATAGAGGAATATGGAATTTACTAAAAACCCTAAATGGTTTTTAAAAGCATTTCACAAGTCATTTATGAAAAACTTTGAACACATTATGGCTCAGAATAAGCTTTATTAGGCCATTATAGGGTGTTTTGCAAAAATTTCACCACAATGTTATTATTTATTTTTGCCCACAATTCCATATTTTGAAAGATGCCTAAACCAAGCTACATTTACTAAGTTATTAAATAATTTTCCCATTTTTGGTAATCTGACATATACAACTGCCAATGCCCTGAAATATTTCTGGCAAAGAGCAAAGTAATTCAATGTTTCACTCTGCGTGCATAGCCTTAATTATGAGGAAACGTGCAATTACCATTAGGCTTTCTGAAATAGTGAACCACTTTAGAACCATACATACCCAATCTTCCTGCACCCTGGAGACCAAGGATTCTAATTAAATAATTATAACAATGGCTACTGTTGGCCCAAATATGCGGTTGATCCAGATGAGAAGTTAGTAGGATTCAAAAGGAGAATGCAATAGAATGCAAGCTATAAGCCATATAATCCTATTTAATAAAACCCTAATATGCAAATCGAACGAACGGCAGAATGACCAGAGGAATGACTGGTCGCTATGATGTGCACTGACCACCAAGGGGCAGACGCTTAACACAGGAACTGCCCCTGGTGGTCAGTGCACTCCCAAAGGGGGAGCATGGCTCAGCCAGAAGCCAGGCTCATGGCTGGCGAGTGCAGTGGCAGGAGCTTCTCCCGCCTCTTAGGCAGTGCTAAAGAGCAGGGAGCCAAGTGGTAAGGAGCAGCGAGCATGTGGGTGGTAAGGAGTGAGGGGTCCCAAACTGCAAGAGGGTGCAGGCCAGGCTGAGGGGACCCCTCCCCCGCCCCCAGTGCATGAATTTCATGCACCAGGCCTCTAGTAAAACTCTTAAAAAAAATTAGAGCCACACTAAGAAGGTATCTGTTTCTTTTACTTCAGGGGTGAGGAAGGGTACAGAAGAAGATTAATTCCAAGAAACAAACTAAAACACTACACAAAAATCAT
>NW_006285799.1:120043-128080 GCF_000327345.1 Myotis davidii
AAGCAGCTGGTCGATGTTTCTCTCTCATCGATATTTCTAACTCTCTATCTCTCTCCTTCCTTTCTCTCTGTAAAAAATCAATAAAATATATTTTAAAAAAAATGGTTCACTCTAGACAATGAGTCAGGGGGTGGGAAGGAATACAGCATGTAACCATTATTTTTCATCATAAGTCCTTCTGTATTATTGTCTTTTAACCATATTACTTAACTAAAAATTAATCTTTTAAATTCTCCTAATCTTGTTGTTACAGTATGTAGTTATATAGATATATGTGCATATGTGTGCGCGCTCTCCATTTAGCAAAATGTATGTGTGGCCGGGACTCCTTTTCTTTCACAGAACTTTAATTGGGTGCATTATCTACTTTATGTGTTGCCTTATAATTAAGTTCTTGCCAAGGGACCGTATGCATAAGTTATGTATACAACTTCCATATCATGCCCTTTAAAGAAATGGGGAATTTTCTCATTTTCCTCCCCACCAGCTGGAACATGGAAATGATAGAAGTAAACTATTGTCAACCTTGCAGTTGAGGGAAAGACTTTAGGAAGTGCAACAAGACAGAAGGCGCCCAGGTCCTCAACACCATGGAACCACCAGATTAGCTCTGAACTGCTTATACTTGGATTGTTACAGGAGACAGAAACTGATTTTGCTCAAGCCACTGTTATAATTTTTTATTGATTTTTAAGGAGGGGGGGCAGTATGTGAGGGGGGAGAGAAAAAATGAAACATCAATTTGTTGTTCCACTTATTTATGCATTCGTTGGTTGACTCTTGTGAGTGCCCTAGTGGGGGATTAAATTTATAACCTTGGCATATTGAGATGATGCTCTAACCAACTGAGCTACTCAGCCAAGGAGATCTTACTTTCATTAATCTTTCTTAAATATATGTCTAGTTCAGCCCTAGCTGATGTGGCTCAGTTGGTTGAGCATCATCCCATGAACCGAAGGGTCAACGGTTTGATTCTCAGTCAGGGCACACACCTAGGTTGTGGTTTCGATGCTCAGTTGGGGCATGTACGGGAGTCAACTGATCATTGTTTCACTCTCTCTCCCTTCCCCTCTCTCTAAAAATCCATGAAACATATCCCCAGGTGAGGATACTTTTTTAAAGTTAAAATGAGGAAGTATTTTCTGGATTCTAAGTGAGGCCCCAATTTCTAAAAACAGTCTCTTAGAATTTTATTAGCTGGCTATACTTGGCCCTTGAATGCGCATGATAAAACTAACAGAATATTCTCTTTTCCATAGTTATGCTACTAGTATCTAGCACATGATACTCTAACTAGAATTTTAAATTACAATTTATTTGCAGAAAGATATAAATTATCATAATTCTTATATATTCAAATACCTACTAGAGGTATCCACTTAAATGTCTTATAAGTATCTCAAACGGAACATTCCCCAAAATAAACTTCTTTCCCACACTTCCTTGCACTCCCCCTACACACACACACACACACACACACACACATTCCCTGCTGCCCACTTATTTATTATTTCCAACTCAGAAAATGGCTAATCACTCTAAGTTGCCCAGGCCTGAAACCTTGGTTTCATATCCTTGACTCCAATCTTTCTCCCACACCCCAAATCCAAATCTAGCACTTGCTATTTTCTCTGCCTGGAATGCTCAGCTCCCAGCTCTATGTGCATGGCTTGAATTTCTTCCCCTCCACCAAATCTTTGCTCAAATGACACTGCAGTGAGGCCTCCTCCCCTACAACTGCAAGCCTAATACGCCACACTCCCTATTCTCCTTCCCTTTATCACTTTCCATGTGACATATATTTTACTTGTGTGCTCCATTAGAAGTAAGCTACGAGAGAGAGTGGATGTTTGATTTGTTCACTGCTGCATCCCTAGTGCTTGGCATACAGCAAGACAGTTGGCTGAATGACAATAATCCAATACATTACAGTATATGCACAAAATGACACAATCAGGATGTAAAGGAAATAAAGTAGAAATAACTAACGTGTTAGAGCAGTGGATTGAAATTTTTTAGGTAAAAGAACAATTGTTAGTATTGTTTTAAGTGGCTAGTACAGCATTTGAAGTCTGTTAGTTAAGAGTTAACCTTCCCCTCCGAATTTTTCTGGGAGCTGGAGGGCAAGGGCTGCAGAGCTGCAGGGAGAAGGAAGGGTGAACTGCTCCAGGCTGGTCTTTGCTTAAGCTTTGGGGGCTTATAGGAGAAAAACAAGGGCTCTGAGTTGTGCTACTATGAGCCTCACTTTTGGGTGTCTTTGTGTGTGTGTGTAGTGGGGGGCGGGGGGGGAGTGTTACTGTCTTTCACTCAGAGTTGGGAGAGAGGGTAAATGAGAATATGTAAAGTACGTAACTGTTTTCTAGTTTGGGCTTAAAATGTTTGAGTGACCCTTGACTTTCTAACCTAACGGGAAATTCAGTTGGCTCTATTTTTGAACATGTATTCAAGTTAATCATTCTTTGTCTCCCCTTGGCTATTACTTCCGCAGAAGCAAGTTCTGGGTTATTGATTGCAGGTGTGTCCAATTTGATCTCTTGGCTTGTACTCCTGGCCCTGACCACCACCTTCATTTCAGTCTGTTTTATAGATTGCAGCCTGAGTATGTGTTTTAGGTTGAAAATCAACTCTCACTGTTCTCAGCTTAAAACCTACAGGAACTCCCAAGTCTCAGAGTGAAAGCTTAAAGTTCCTGAAATGGCCCACCTGGGCCTTTGATAGGTCTCAGGGATTCTCAGACTCCAGCTACACTTTCTCTCTACCCTCAGCGGTACCCTCTCTACTTGGTTTTCTCCTGCAAGGTTACCTTGGTGCTCCAGGAAATACTACCCTAGTTGTTCCTGCCCCAGGGCCTCCATGACAACTGTTCTCTACCTGGAATTATGTGTCCAAAACTACTTAAGTGCTCAAATGTCAACAATTTCTTAACAAACATCACCTACCCTGACTACCTTATTTTAAATTGCAACCTTCTAGTCTTTGCAAACACTTCTGATACTCCCTTCCCTGATTTCTGTCTGGAGTGTATTCTGGCACATGGTAGATGCTCCAATGGATGACTCAGCAACGCAAATGCAATCAATCAAGCAGCAATGGATGTGAAGGGATTTTTGTGAAATAAAAGGACCCTAGAAATGTTGTCTTTGTACAAAGGGATGTGATTTCTAAAACAGAAATGCAGAACAAGTGGGGCTGTGACTGTTCTGAGAAGCCTGGGTTTAACAATCAGACCTTAATGGGACTGTGGTTAAGAGCAGGCGCGACAACTTTAAGTTCACCCCTAGAGCATTTATGTGATGGACAGACTAATTTGGAAGTAAAACCAAGGCACCAAGCTCTAGCTAGCTCTTGCAAGCTGGTAACCGTTTTGCAGGTGTGTTGGACTTAACGCTCTTCAAAATGAGACACTAAAGCAAACTTGGGTAAAATGTTTCCAAACCTTTGGGAGAATGCTAGGCTCTATGGAAGTTATATGTTGGGGGCTTAAGAAGCTTGGGGTGAGATGGAGATGATGAGTGTGATAAAAGTCAAGAGTACGTGCCCCAGTTGGTTTGGCTCAGTGGATAGAGCTTCGGCCTGTAGACTGACGGGTCCGGGTTCAGTTCCAGTCAGGGGCGCATGCCCGGGTTGCAGGTTCGATCCCCAGTGGGAGGCGTGCGGGAGGCGGCCGATCAATGATTCTCTCTCATCATTGATGTTTCTCTCTCTCTCTCCCTCTCCCTTTCTCTCTGAAATCAATAAAAACATTTTTAAAAAAAGTCATAAGTACGTATGTCTACAAACAACACGATTGGCAGGCAGTTGCCAGGGTAAAAGGAGAGGGCAGGGGCTGTCATTCCCCTGGGTCCTCTGCAGGCAATCTCTCAGCTGTAAGGGCTTAATAACATCTGGCTGGAGTCAGCTGTGCCTACCTGCGGCTCCAGCACCTTTTCTTGGGTTTTCCTACTCCCCACACATACCTTCATTAATATAATCCCTAACAGAGGATGCCCTCGGTTTTCAGTGGGGACACTGAAAAGTCTCTGCCCGAGTGATTCACTGCTCTACATGTCAGCCCTCGGGGTGGGGGGTGGGGATGGAGTTAATCTTCCACAGACATTCTGGCTTGGAGACCTGCTTTAGGAGACCATCTCTCTCTCAACCTCATCCAGTCCTGCCCCCTTCTCTTTTCCTCATTTTTACCATAGCTTGAAATTATCCCCATAAAAATAGAAAACAAACTCTAATATAAACATTAAATTGTCACATTCTCTAGATTAAACATGCTTACAGCTGTTTTACATCAATTTGTTTCATGAGCACATTTTTAGCCCATAATTATAAAATAACTATATTTTTCATTTCTACAGCCTCACACTGTCTAGTTTGGTAACCATTAACTTGTGACTATTTGTTAATTTAAATAACACAAAAATCCAGTTCTTCAGTTGTACTGACCGCATTTCAAATACTCAATGCCACATGTGGCTAGTGGATACAGTACTGAACAGAAAGGAAACAGTCATGACAGAGAACTAGCTCAATTAGGCAGGACTGCTATAGACGTTTTTTAAATTTTTATTTTATTCAAGTATAAAACTCTGATTCAACTGAAACATTGGCAGAGTTTAACCTTGTAATTTCCAATTCTCTGCACACAAATTCTCCACGCTAGAGGCTCTCAAAATGTGGTCAGTCCCTGAGCAGCAGCAGCATTACTTAGGAACTCATTAGAAATACAGTTACCCTACAAGAGTGTGGCGGTTTGGCGCACTGATACCGCCCCCACCCCTGGCTGAAATCTGTATATAACTTTTGATTCCCCCAATACTAACTACAGTTGTCCTTCAGTATCGTCAGGGGATTAATTCCAGAAACCCCTTCAGATACCAAAATCCGCGGACGTTTTGCTTAATTGAGTGCCTTATATAAAATGACGGAAAATAATACACACAGTCAGCCCTCCGCATCCTCGGATTCACAACCACGATGGGAAATACTGCTTTCAATCAGGGATCTGAAAATGCCAAATCAGGGATACGAAGGGCTGCTTGTATATTTGCTGAAAAAAGAATCCATTTATAAGTCAACCCATTCAGTTCAAACCTGTGTTGTTCAAGGGTGAACTGTACAAATTCTTGAGCGCCTCAGCAATCTTCCTTAATTGGTTTTTAATGAGCTCTCCAGTGACCAGGAGATTGTGAAGCATGCTTAGGTTCTAGACCACTGTTCTAAGTTACTTAAGAGCAGCTGTCATCACAACATAAATGATGAGATATACCATTACAGTCTAAAATAACCTATTAGTGCCTTGACGGGTTTGGCTCAGCGGATAGAGCATCGGCCTTCGGACTCAAGGGTCCCAGGTTCGATTCCAGTCAAGGGCATGTACCTTGGGTGCCCGCACATCCCCAATAGGGGGTGTGCAGGAAGCAGCTGATTGGTGTTTCTCTCTCATGGATGTTTCTAACTCTCTATCCCTCTCTCTTCCTCTCTGTAAAAAAATCGTAAAACATATTTTTACAAAAATAAAATAAAATAAAATAAAATAACCTATTAGTTGTATGTCAGCTATGAACTCATACACAATCACGTTTCTAGTACATCTTATGAGAGAAAAATTCAGTATTTTCAATGATCATATTAAGACAAAACCAATCATGAACTTCATTTCTTTTTTAAAAAAATATGAGAGAGAAACACCAATCAGCTGCCTCTTGCACATCCCCTCCTGGGATTGTGCCCGCAACCAAGGTACATGCCCTTGACCGGAATCGAACCTGGGACCCTTCAGTCCGCAGGCCAACACTCTATCCACTGAGCCAAACCGGTTAGGACTGAACTTCATTTCTTAAAAAAAAAAATCAACACTGTAATTTGCTTCCTCTTCCAGTTTGCCGGTCCCTTTTCACTTCCTATTAATATAATCACATTTTAGTCTTTTTCTAAAAATTTAATTAGAATACACAACAGTGGAATAACCAGGAAAAAAGGGAGACATTTTCAAATTTTATGCGATTTGAAATTTTTGCATGAGCAACTATTACTTTTATAACAAACTCATATGAAAAAGTAAAATCCATTAGCTAGAATTACGTCAGCAAGAAGCTGAAACTAAAGTTACACAAGTGTTCCAAAAAGGCTAAGCTATTATATACTCTAATTTTCTCTTACCATAGACCTAATATAAAACTAAGTATTTGCAACATCAACATGTATATTAAATATTTCTTACCAAATTTGCTGATAGAAAAACATCTTGAGAAATTTCAAATAAGAATAGCAATGCAATACATTAAAGTGATTATAAAACCACTGGGAAAAGATCTACTAGTAGTCTTGGCTTACTGCAAATGTGGCCCAAAAAGAAGAGACATTAAAAGCCTGATTGATTACAAATTTCTGCCACAGCCAAGTGTCTACTAAGATAACTTACCAGTGGAAAATTACTTAAACACAATTTGCGTATAGAATGCTTCAGGTGTATATATTGCAATAGCAAGCAGGTCATTTTAAGAAATTTTACAGAAATATTTACAATATATTGAGCTTATGTGCATGGGAAACTTAAATCACACTTAATACTGCCTCAGCATGTGAATGTCCACTTTCAATCAAATATTCTTCCATAAAGTGAATACTGACAATGCTTGGCAGGGTTTTAAAATCTAAACATTCTCCCTTACTAAACACTAAGGCCACAATTTCCAAGTTTTAAATACTGTTTTTTTTAAAAAGTCAAATGGCTACCCAGCCGGTGTGGCCGGGTGGTTGAGAATCCACCCATAAACCAGGAGGCTGCTGTTTCAATTGCCCGTCAGGGCACCTGGTCAGGGCACATGTCAGGGTTGCAGGCTCCATCCCCAGTAGGATGTGCAGGTGGCAGCCAATCCATGTTTCTCTCCCATTGATGTTTCTATCTCTCCCTCTCCCTCTCCCTTCCTTTCGCTCTAGGAATCAATAAAAACATTTTTTTAAACGTCAAATGGCTAATATTAAGTACTAACCATGTGCCAGATAGTGTTATTTCTCTCACTCATCCTGGTATTCACAGCACAAATCCAAGCATATAATATACATTTAACTGGAATTTATGAAAACAAGAAATGAATATTAAGTTCTTTGAGTTAATTCATATATATATATAAGACTTAGGAAACATGACAAATACATAAGCTAAATTACCTATGACAATTAAAAATACCACATATCAGGATATGATTATTTGCAGTTAGTGGCAAAGAGAGTGAAAAAATTCTAACTAGAGAGTCCTCCATCCAGATCTCCCGACCAGACGGCGACACTATATTTCTTGTGTGTGTGTGTGTTTTTTAAGGTTAACTTTTTACTTCTCTCTTTTTTGAAAACAAAATATTTTTATTTATTTCAGAGAGGAAGGAAGAGGGAGAGAGCGAATCATGATGGGCCGCTTCCTGCACGCCCCACACTGGGGATCAAGCCCACCCCGGGGCCTGTGCTGCGAACGGGATCGATCCCTGACCTCCAGGTTCATAGGTCGACGCTCAACCACTGAGCCAAGGCAACACTCTATTTAAAAAGAGAAAGTGACCCAGCACTCGCCCCCCGCTACAGTGACCATCAGAGGAAGGACTACAACTACAGAGAATGATACAAAGAACACTTCCACACAAGGCTTTCAAAGCTAGGGTGGTCCTCAAAGAAGTCAGAACATTCCACGCACACAACGGTCTCTAGAGACCCCGGGATCTCCAAAGGCTCCCGAAACACCCGTCTCCCGGGAACAGCACCCCCCGGTGAGCTCCTCCTCCGCCCCCCACGGAGCTCTCCGCTGGACAGCCGACCCGGGAATTTCTCCCAGCATCCGCACTGACAGTCCTCCCGTCCTCCCCTCCCTCCCCGGGCCGGTATCAGACCGCGGCATCTCCCTCCGGAGGAAAAAACGGAGGGCGGGGGAGGGAGGAGAGGGGAGCGCTTGCAGTGAGGTCGGTCGTGGAGGAGGAAGATGAGAAGACGCGAGGGGCCAGGGTGGAGTTCCCTCCGTCTCCTGGAGGCCTAGCGAACACCCCCGACCCTCAGGGC
>NW_006285799.1:128937-147771 GCF_000327345.1 Myotis davidii
TCCGTCCTGCCTCACCCAACCCTGTTGACTAATATTTAGGTTGAGTCGAGTCCGAGTTCCCGGTGGTGGAATCATCGTAATAGGAGCACCGGAGGGCAAAGGCTCTAACCCGAGTTCTCCAGCCTCTGGCTTTGTGACAAGTACATCAACGTTTGGTTCGCAGAGACCTTTGAGGTCCTAAAGCACAAATTCAGGGAGTGGAAGAATACCCTGACATATGGGTGTGCAGGGGCGGGGATAGGGGGGTGGAGAATGCTTTACTTGTTAGAACAATGTACATGATTAAAAATGCCACAGTATCCTATGACGAATGTGTTATTCTCCCAACACAAGGGTGCGTTTTCAGCAAATTAAGCCTCACAAATTCTACCGCTAGACTAGACACCAGCTTTGTAGCTGTCAGCTGCACAAGACGATGAGCGAGAACCCTACAGGGAACTTGCTGGCTCCCAATCAGAACTGAGACTGACAGCATCCAGTCATCATTTAGCCCAATAAATTTTTAAGGAAGAAAAAGCTATGTCAAGACATTTATGCTATTGTGTCAGCAATTTTCAAATTCTAATTCTCACGAGGTTTTGTTATATGTGATACTCAGCCTACTCCCAATCCGAAATATACATTGTCCACTTTCTGGGATTCTATGACCATAAATGAAACCACACTCAAAACAGTGTTCTTTACTTCAGTATTAGGAATAAAATCGTCAGTTTGGGACTAACAGTTATACATTTCATCTGTGCTTTCCTGATGGTCTTCCATTTAAAACAAAACAAAACCAGTCTCAATCCTCAATGAGACCTGGTATCTCTCTAAAGCTGACAACCAACACACCATTATGAATATTGTATAAAGGAGATTTTTTTTTTTAAAAAAAGATGATCTACGTCCCAATTGGGGATCTGCATCAAAAGAAAACTAGCAACAAAGGGCAAAATTTAGATAGATCATGGGCTAATCAGGAAAAGATATGGGAAGGAACTGGTCCTGGAAAGATGGGTAGGATTCTGAGAAGAGAGGAGTAAAAAGGTATTAAAGGTGTAAACAAAAGCATGGAAGGAACCTACAACACGGACTTCTGGGCATCAACGCTACCTATCACCTCATTCTTAATTGTATTCATAAATGAATTGAAGGTTACACAACTAGGCAATGGTCGTCAAAATTAGAACTGGAGTCTTCAGAATTCCAACTGTAGACATTGACAGTGTGCGCTAACAACTTTGAAGCGAAGGATTTATTTGGGAAACAAAGAGGGAGAGGTTTAGAATAAGAAGTTGGTGTGTCATGGGATGTACTTTCGTGAGAATTTAAGGATTTGGACTCTTCTCCATGCACCGTGAAATGTAAAACTGAATGCTCAGGCGTAGCTACCAGGTGGTTTCTCTTACTTGATTTTGTTTTGTGTCTGCTCTTAAATCTGTTTTCCATTGCGCAATTTTTGCACAAATGCACTGAGTCAGTGTTCCTACCTGACTTTGCAGAGTAGGAGCAGACCGTGCCGTACTAGGACCTGCCCATAAACTCTTCCCGAAGGGAGGGCTGGGGGTGGTGCGCGCCCGGCGGCGGAAGAGAATTGGCCCTCCGCAGCCACCGTCAGGCCCGCCCAATCAGGGCTCCGCGGGAAGAGGCGGGCTGGAGTGGCGCGCGCTGCGCTGCTGGCTGTATTGCGGGGACTTCGGCATGGAGGAAATCTATGCCAAGTTCGTGTCTCAGAAAATCAGCAAAACCCGCTGGCGACCGGTACCTTCGGGGAGCTTGCAGACCGCGGAGACCTTCGCTACGGGCTCTTGGGACAACGAGGTAGCGCACCCCCGGGCCAGGGAGCCCCCCGTCGCAGCCGCGAATTCTCTCGCCTTCCAGATCCCGTCGCCGTTCTCCGGCCCCCGAGTCCCCGTCTCGGGCTCCGAACCATCGATGGTGTGCTCAGACTTCCCTCGTTATTCTGAGCTGCTTTTAAAGCAAGATTGCTGGGCGGCCATGCAGATTTACATTTCCGAGAGCTAAACGTATACATCTCCAGATAAAACTTTCTGCTTTGCAGGAAAATCGTGTTTTATTGTGGTCTATTGGCGATGTGGGGAACTTGGACTCTGATGGAGGGTTTGAAGGAGACCACCAGGTATTGTGCGGTACCAGGCACTACGGTGACGTTATGGATTTACAGGTAAGTCTGTGTGGTATCCAACAGCGAAGTGTTTAAAAGCGGAGAGGAATTCATTTAGAGATGCAAAGGGCCTTAAAGTGTGTCTCGCCTCACCCCGGTTCACAGCAAACTGAATTCTCTATCGGTTAGGATTCGCGAGCATGTAGCCTACTGGATGACAGAATCAGGACTGGGGCAGGGGATGTGGATTTAATCTTAGTTTTTCATCTTAAGCTTTAAAAAAAAATTGATTGACTATCTTCTGTGTGCCAAGCACTGTTTTGGGAATTGCACATAAGTTAATTCTCATTGCTCGGTTGTGAATCAAGTATTGTTATCTGTTTTATCAAGGAGAAAACTGACACGAAGATCTTTTGAGCACATGCTATATGAGAAATGCTCTGAAAGAGAATTTAATTGTTTTTGCCCTTTGAATTCTCACAACCCCCTAAGTAGGGATTAGTTCTCCCCTCGTAAAGGTGTACCTGAGCTCAGAAAGTTTAACTTGGCTAAGGTCTGGAGGCAATTATTAAGCGGTGGGAAGGAATTAAGTGTTCAAATTCTGGGTCTGCCTGACTTTAAGTCCCTGCGTTTTCTTCTATAGAAGGTTGCCTAAAGCTTTATGGTAGTGGTCCAAAATTAATTAAATCAGTAATAGATTAATGAGTTTAGGGGAATAGTTTATTTTTTCTTCACAAAAATACTTTTATTTGAATAGGAGTTTTGACTTTCAGATTTAGAAAGTCACATTTTATTTGCTTAGCATTTCCAGGATCTTTGCATTTTAAAGTTGTTATCACTGCTAATTAAGTTAAACAAATGAGCTTCCTCCCTATTGATATTTCTGAATCTATTAACAAGCAGGAGTTTTCTACTTAGTTTTTCGACCAGGAAAGAATCGTAGCTGCTTCGTCAACAGGATGTGTTACAGTTTTCCTTCACCATCCCAACAACCAGGTAAGGAAATGCTGTTTGAAAACTGAATTTGTATTTTAATTATTTTTAGGAAGGCTTAAAGAAGACTGTACTTAATAATGACACAAATAATAAGATTTTATAATCTCAAAACATGCAGGAGAAAAATGGTTACATTACTCATCTTTTAGTAGGTTAATTCTAGAGCTATGTTTGTGTGAACTTTTATTGAAATTGGAAAGTCTTAAATTCTGTTCGTTTGTATCTAACAATATAGTATCTGGCAAGTGACTTTTCTGAAATTCTCTCTTTTAAGTTCTTACTCTGGACTTTAAAGAAAGAACCTTCTAGCTCAGGTATCATGAAAGAGAAGAGGAACAGCCACTTTGCTTCTGTGGCTAGAATCTCGGTTTTAATTAGAAGAGAGGATACGCTGTATGAAGACTTGACATTTTTTTCCTTTTTTACCCTTTTTAAAAATAGAATTTATTGGGGTGACATTGGTTAATAAAATTGTACGGGTTTCAGGGGTATAGTTCTACAGTACATCGTTTGTACATTGTATTGTGTGTTCATCGCCACAAGCCAAGTCTCCTTCCATCACCACTGACATTTTATCGATGTCTCTCTTGTGTACTCAAGCCCAAGAGCGCTGATCTTCACTGCCTAATGGTGAGGGCAGTCCTTTACAATGGCCTCACTTGTAGTAACAGTTTTAAGTTCCTGGAAGAGAGTGCTTATTTAGATTTTGGAATTAATAAAGGTCATCTTCCTTATAAGCATGCCTAGTAAGTGTAAGACCAAGCTCTTACTGTTTTCCTTAATGGAATCATTTAGAAAGATCTACAGAGATTTATTTCTTAGGCTAATGCCCTAAATAATTTTTTTTTTAAATATATTTCATTGATTTTTTACAGAGAGGAGGGAGAGAGAGAGAGTTAGAAACATCGATCAGCTGCCTCCTGCACATCCCCCACTGGGGATGTGCCCGCAACCCAGGCACATGCCCTTAACCAGAATCGAACCTGGGACCCCTCAGTCCGCAAGCCGACGCTCTATCCACTGAGCCAAACCGGTCTCGGCATAATGCCCTAAATAATTTAAAGTTGCTTTGCCCAGCAGGTGTGGCTCAGTGGTTGAGCTTTGACTTCTGAACCAGGAGGTCACAGTTCCATTCCTGGTCAGGTCACCTGCCCAGGTTGTGGGCTCGATCCCCAGTAGGGGATGTGCAGGAGGCAGCGGATCAGTGATTCTCATAATTGATGTTTCTATTTCTCACTTCCTCTCTGAAATCAATAAAAGTAAAGTAAAAAAAAAAATTTAAAATTGCTTTTGAACACACTACTACCAGATTCCTAAACACCGTTTCTTTAGTTTGAGAAAAGATTGGGATATTTTTGGACAGTGTTCCTTTAGAATCTAATCCATTGTATACAGAGCTTTGATGGAAGTAGGTTCTAGACTTTCATATTTGGAAATACAAAGGAAAAAGGAGAGCGTTATTTCCTACAAGGATGTGAGAAAATTTTAAAACACTCAGTTGGGGGAAAGTGCTAGTTTTTTAGAACTTTACTTTGGTTGATTATATCTTCATTTCTGACTCCTAGACTCTGTCAGTCAGCCAGCAGTGGACAGCAGCTCACTACCACACGGGTCCAGGCAGTCCTTCCTGTAGCAGTGCACCATGCACAGGTGTTGTGTGCAACAGCCCAGAGATTGTCACAGTTGGAGAAGATGGTCGAATAAATCTCTTCAGAGTTGATCACAAGGAAGCTGTGAGAACTATAGGTAAGAAAAATGGAGCACCCATCTTGTGCTAAGTAGGTACAGTGCTCGGTGTTTCAGGGATATAGAAATGTACAAAGCAGAATCCCTTTATCAGGATATTTGGCTGGAGTGGGTTATTGGGTAAAGAATTGCGGGGCAGGTGGCAGTTAATTTAATCAAGGTTCTAGTCTAGACCATAAATAACTAAAAGATGGCACACCAGACAAAGGGAATAGTGAGGAGGCAGGATAGGGCCATTTAGAGAATAACAGAAAGAGAGTTTTGACCTTATATGTTTATATCGGAGAGGTGAGAGAGAAAGCAAGGAAGGTAAAGTGTGACCAGGTTGTGAAGAGTCTAATGCATAGCCATTGAGGTTACATTTTGTTGGATGGACAGTAAGGAGCTGGTGGAAATGTTTGAGTAAGCTGGTGATATACTCCCTGTTGTGCTTTAGAAGGGTTATTCTAGTGTAGTAGTTCTCTATGTTTCACAAAGACTTGCCTGAGGAGATTTTTAATAGCCCACCAACCTAGACCTGAATCAGAACTTCTATGGATTGTGTTCATGAATCAGTGTTTTACGTAGTTTATGATCAATTTTAGTTCTGAGAAGCACCACTTGTTTAAGGCCATTGCCTGGTGGCAGTTGGGAGGAGTGTGGCAAAGTTTATAAGTATATACTCTGTTTTATGGTTTAAGCCTAAATATTGTAGGAAGAAGGAAAGGACCATGTAACAAAGAAGGACTTCACAGAGATGAGAATTAGTTGATAAGGAAAGATGAATTTGAGTCAGCAGAATAAGACTGTACATTTTTTATAGAAATTAAACTGTGACCTATTTAAAATTTCACTTGACCTATGTAATAGTTCCATAAAAAGAATGCTATTTAAAAATTAGAAAAATAATAATTTTTAAAAAAGAACGTGTTTTAAGATTTTCATGGCACAGAGGGACCCATTAACACACACTGCTGTTTTCTTAATTTGTAGACAATGCAGATAGCAGTACACTGCATGCTGTAACCTTCCTTCGAACTCCTGAGATTCTTACAGTAAATTCAATTGGACAATTAAAAATATGGGATTTCAGACAACAAGGAAATGAGCCCTCTCAAATATTATCACTGTAAGTTTTGATTTGTAATTTCAATAGTGTAATGCAAAATTAATTTGTTCAGTCATTTATAGCAATTGACTTTAAACCATATTGCATTTTAAGAGAATAATCCCTATTTAAATTTGATTTAAAAAAAAGTATAATTTGATGGGTTTGATACTGCCATGCTGCATTTAGTAGGTATTTGCTATCTTGATTCAGAATCTTTATCTCCTTGAAGTTTATATTATTTAATGGGGAATTTATTTTTGCTCATCAAATGATTCTATTAACCGTGAGTATAATACTCTAGCTATGACTGGGAGAAAAATAAAATCTCAGGTTTTTGTTTTCTTTTAATCTTCACCTGAGGATATGTATTTTATTGATTTGAGAGAGAGAGGAAGAGAGGGAGAGAGGGGGGGAGAGAGAGAGAGAGAGAGAGAAATGAACATCAGTGTGAGAGAAAAACATTGATTAGTTGCCTCCCGTACTCATCCTGACCCAGGGGTTGAGCCCCAAACCTGGGTATGTGCCCTGACTGGGAGTCGAACCTGAGACTGTTTGGTGTACAAGAGGACTTCACCCAGCTGTACCACATAGGCCTATGCGTTAATGTTTTTTAAAAGCCAAGAAATGGAAATGTGTTTTGCACATCATGCCACCAGATTATCTTGCTCCCTATGCCTCCCAAATTGAAGAAAGAATGAATAACTTTGGCCTTAAACATCCCCTCCCCCAATTTCTAATATTTAAAAAAATACTTATTATTTGGTTAATCCTCACCCGAGGATATTTTTCCATTGATTTTTTAGAGGGAGGGAAAGACAGAGAGAAACATCAATTGGTTGCCTCTTGCACATGTCTCCACCAGTGCATGGGCCAGGGAGGAGCGTGCAACCAAGGTCCATGCCCTTGACTGGAATCGAACCCGGGACCCTTTGGTTGGCAGGCTGACCCTCTCTATCCACTGAGCCGAACAGGCTAGGGCAGAAGCATATTTAATGTAGTCAGTTTTGGCACATGATTTAAATTCAGCCAGCAGATGTAGCCACAAAATTATCATTTGGTTACTAGAATGAAACATGTTTCATGGGTTACACAAAGGAAGTATCCTTTACAACATTTATTTTACTGTCTCTCCCATACAAGGACTGGTGACCGAGTGCCACTCCACTGTGTTGATAGACATCCCAACCAGCAGCATGTTGTAGCTACTGGGGGCCAGGATGGAATGTTGAGTATTTGGGATGTTAGACAAGGTACTATGCCTGTGTCTCTGCTGAAGGCTCATGAAGCTGAAAGTAAGTGTTATGGAGATACGTAGTTTTTGTTGGGTGAGTTATATGATACACTGTAATGGTACACATGGATTGTCTTGCATCATAGCTTCTGGCTGAATTGTATAAATATGTAATAATTAACTTATCTCTTTTTATTTGACATTTAAGTTCTTTAATATGTTTCATTATCATATCCAAAACTACAGTGATTCACCTGCTTTTGTTCACCCTTCTGTACTTATTTTCTTTTGATAATTTTTTTAAAGTATGTTTTTATTGAGTTTATTTTAATTTTTTGTTAATCCTCATGCAAGGATATTTTTCCCATTGATTTTTTAGACAGTGGAAAGGAGGGGCAGAGACATAATGTTTAATTGTGGTAACTGTCAGAATGAAAATTGATGGGGGTTTTTTAGGCTGAATAGAAATGTTTTTAATCCTTACCCAAGGATATGTTTAATGATTTTACAGAGAGAAAGGGAGCGGGAGAGAGAGAGAAACCTCAATATGAGAGGGAAACATTGATCAGTTTGCCTCCCTTACGCACCCTGACTGGGAATCAAACCTGCAACCTTTTTGGTGTATGGGACTATGCTCCAGTCATCTGTATTAATGCTTGAATAAAAGTACGAAAGGACATGTTATACTACTACTGCAACTTCTGTTTAATAAGTTTCACCTTATTACCTTGGAAAGATAAATGACTTTTGAGATTATATTTAAGATAAAGCAGATAAAAGGATAGAAAAGTTTTTGCCTCTTCCATTTATAGTTGTGCCCAAGAAAATAAATGAATAAAAAGGAATAAAGGTATGCCCTCGTAGAGTCTGATGTTGGCTAACACAGTCGTAGTAAAATTACAAATTTTCAGATCTTTTCTTACCCGTCCCTTTTTAACTGCTGTTTAACTTACCAGTCCCTTTTAACTTAGCCCCTTTTAAACTATATTGTTAGGCAGTAAACATACAAATGTAGTGTATTGTATTACCTTGAATTCATCCTGACTCTTTGCTAGAAAGAGATGTTTTATGGAGCTTTGTTTTCTAATTTGAAAATAAATAAATACTTAAGAATCTATATTTGGTGCTCGCTTTGGCAGCACATACACTAAAATTGGAACGATACAGAGAAGATTAGCATGGCCCCTGCGCAAGGATGACATGCAAATTCGTGAAGCGTTCCTTTTTTTTTAACAAAAGAAAAAGAATCTATATTTGGGCATTTGTTTGTGGGTCTGTGGGTTGTTTTGTTTCACTTTGTTTTAATGAAGCAGTATTAATGCACTTTATACGGGGACTCACCCAGAACACATTCCTTTCCTGCTAAGGAAGGTGACCTTTTTATGGTTTGTGACATGGTGTTTAATTGTGGTAAATGTCAGAATGAAAATTACCAGCTTGCAAACACGTGCCTTGCACTTTTTATGTTACACCTCAGGCACTTTGTATGCTGCCTTTTTTTTCTTTTTCTTTTTTAAATTTTGTATATATGCTGCCTTTTTAGGGTCACCTGACCCAGAATCACAAAACCCTTGTCCACAGACTACCTGTTTTATCTGCATGCTGCAGAGAACTTCATAAGGCATCCTGGCCAGACATTGGCTCCCAGATGTCTATGGGCACACAATGTTCTCATAAAGTTTAGAGCTTGAGGAGTCCTCAGTCCCAACTTGGCTTCTTAAAAGCCTTCCATCTGAAACTGGACCCCAGATTCTTAGAGCATTTCCAGGTTTTGGTTTGCTGGGAGCTAGTAGCTATTTCTGTGATACAGAAGAAAAGTGTTCAGTCCTGGCATGTGCCAAATTGGACTCTGCCTCTTTGAATTTCATTTGTATATTACTTTTATGGTCTTCTCTCTCAGTCTTTCTAGTAATATAACCTGCATATGTTAATGACACAGGAACTGCAAATAAGAGAACCTAAACTAATTTTTAGAAAAAAATTTTCAGAAGTATTCCATTGCCATACTTTTACATTTAAAAAAATGTAATGGGTCAAATGATTAGCATTTATTTTCATTCTTTTGCTGGCCCAGTACACATGTAGATTTACTTGGCTTCTTTATCCTATCTGTAGTATGAAAAGTTATAGTATGGCTTAATTCTGAAGCCTTTGATTTTTTTCAGACTTGGGGTTCGAAGGTGTGTGATGGAGGTTAATGGAAGATGATGCCTACAGATAGGGCATTAATGTTTGTTTAATCTGCACAGCATAAGCTTCTTGGTTCTTATCTTCTAGTGTGGGAAGTTCACTTTCACCCATCCAACCCAGATCATCTATTTACCTGTTCTGAAGATGGATCCCTGTGGCATTGGGATGCCTCCACAGATGTGCCTGAAAAATCATCACTCTTTCACCAGGGTAAAAAGTTTTGTTTTTGTTTATCCTCACTCAAGGATATTTATTCCCATTGATTTTTAGAGAGTGGAAGTGGGGGCGGAGGGGAGGGGAGAGAATCATCACTGTGAAAGAGACACGTGGATTGGTTGCCTCCCACGCTCGCCCGGACTGGGACCAGAGATCCAACCCTGAAACCCAGGTACATGCACTTGACCAGGAATGGGAAGTGGGGGCAGGGGGAGGGGGAGGGGGCGATGCTCTAACCAATAAGTAACACTAGCCAGGACAGGTTTTATTGGTTTTAGAGAGAGAGGGAGGGAGGGAAGAAGAAAGAGAGAGGGGGTTGGGGGAGAGAAAGAAACACTGATGTGAAAAAGAAACACGGATTGGTTCCCTCCACCTAGTCCTGGGATGGAACCTGTGACCTCTCGGTGTATGGGAAGACGCTCCAACCAATTGAGCCACACCAGCCAGGGTTACTGTGGCTATTGTATGGAAAATGGACTATGAGGAGAGGGATGGTAAAAGTAGAGGCAGGGAGACCAGGTAGGAGATTTATCACAGTGATTCTAATAATGTTAATTTCACAGTATTCAAGTGTGATGTAAAATATAGGAGCAGTAAAAGATGAAAAAGGGGAAATCTAAAACTTCTCTAGAAAACAATGTGGAGAAGTATGGATTGTGTAAATCATGTAGTGTTGGTTTTTTGTTTGTTTGTTTTAAATTTATCTTTATTATTAAAAGTATAACAGCCCTAGCTGGTTTGGCTCAGTGAATAGAGCGTCGGGCTGCGGACTGAAGGGTCCCAGGTTTGATTCCGGTCAAGGGCATGTACCTTGGTTGCGGGCACATCCCCAGTAGCGGGTGTGCAGGAGGCAGCTGATCGAAGTTTCTCTCTCATTGATGTTTCTAACTCTCTATACCTCTCCCTTCCTCTCTGTAAAAAATCAATAAAACATGTCTTTTAAAAAAAGTATAACAGATTGCCTGCCCCCCTCCCCCCCCCCATCAACCCTTTCCACCCTCCTCCCAACATGTAGCATGTTTGTGCTGACTTTATTTATGGAGAAAAATAACTTTATCTAAGGATTAACTTAGCACTTGGTTTTTACTTCTTCCTCTTCCCCCATTATCTAACATTTGAAATTTCACTGTTTGAAGAACCTTTGTTAGGCTAGAAATAAAATAATTTACTATATTCTGTGTCTGGTATTGCAGGGCACAGTATTAGACACTGTGAAAGGGTAAAACAAATATAATCTGTGCAAACTATTAAAAATACTTATAGAGAAAGGAGCATGGAAAGTTAAATCATAAGTATTATAACTAGTAAGTTGGTGGTGTACATACAGTGCTGAGGGTTCCTGGAAGGAAGAGAGAAGCATGAACTAGTGTTGCCTTCAAAAGCTTAGAGAAGGAAGTGGACTGGGCTTTCAAGAATCAGCAAGATTATGCTGGCCAGTGGTTCAGTGGTTGAGTGTCGACCTATGAACCAGGGTTTGATTCCTGGTCAGGACACATGCCCACGTTGCAGGCTTGATCCCCAGTGTGGGCTGTACAGGAGGCAGCCGATCAATGATTCTCTCTTACCATTGATGTTTCTGTCCCTCTCTCCCTCTCCCATCCTCTCTGAAATCAATAAAAATATATTTTAAAGCACATCCCCAGTGGGAGATGTGCCGGAGGCAGCTGATCGATGTACCTCTCTCGTCGATGTTTCTAACTCTCTATCTCTCTCCCTTCCTCTCTGTGAAAAATCAATAAAATATGTTTTAAAAAAAAAAAAATAAAAAAAAAATAATTTTAAAACATTTTACTAGTCATTAAGCTTGAAGACATCAGGGACTTCGCCTTGTATCCCCCACATTAAGCACAGAGCCTGGCACACAGTTACTCCGCCGCATTTTGAATAAATGAAATCTGTCTTTGATTTGGCAAAAAGTTGAAAGAAAATTTCAAATAATGGCTTAAACTGAAATATACTGCTTCACTTCTATATTAAATACAGAGCACTGTTAGAAAGTTTATAATCTGGTAGTGTGTTCTAAAATTCTGCTTTTAAGATAAATTACCTAAAATAAAGGGTAAAAGAAAGCTAAAGCAAGTTGACTATATTTTATTTTTTTCTTTATTATTCTACGTTTCTTCTGACCATTTTGCTAGATTTCTGACACTTTCCATTAAAGAGTGAACAGAAAGACGGGGTCAGCATAAATCTGCTTTGCCTGTAGTTTGATGTCCATATTATCCCATGGAAATTTGAGTTTTAAAGTCACGGAATAGGCCTTTGGTAAGAAATGGTGATGTGTAATCATGAATAATCAAGCTGTTACTCTGAGAATTAAACAAGTTTAAGTCATCGCCTTTAAAAAATATCAATAGAATTTTGGATGTTCGCTAATGTAAAATTAGTCTTGAAATATTTCCCTCCTTTTTTTTTTCTCCCAGGAGGAAGAAATAGTACATTTTTGTCTCATAGCATTAGTAACCAGGCTAATGTTCACCAGTCTCTGATAAGCTCCTGGCTCAGCACTGATCCTGCGAGAGACCGGATTGAGATCACAAGCTTGCTTCCCAACAGGACTTTGTCTGTGAACAGTTTGGATGTTTTAGGTCCTTGTCTTGTTTGTGGAACCGATTCAGAAGCAATTTATGTTACTAGACAACTTTTTTCATGAAAATACTATAAGATATCAGGTAAAAACATACAGATAGCCTTTCAAATTCCAACTTCTCTGCAAACTTTTATTAATGAAAAATGTGACGTTTGTAGTAAACTCATTAATGGCAATGCCCAGGTTTGGATTTTGTTAGCTGGATAGTCTTCTAACAGTTGCAGACTCTGTTAGGTGACTGATGGCACAGGAACGGGAACTTGTGGAAGAATGTCAGAGGGATCCTCGTGTTGATGAATACACTGCCTTCAGACACCCTCCTGGACAGCTCGTGGAAGCTGCTCTTCATTTCTGATGTGAGCTGTCAAGTCACCAATGGGTCCCTGTCCTTGTTATTAACAGTATGTGGCATTAGCCAGTGTTAGCGTTTATTCTTTTTATTGCAAATGTTTTCTTCAATCCTTTCACATTTTATTTCTTTAATAATTTTAATAAACTTTTCCAGAAATAATTGAGTAGAACAAAAAACTGACAAATTTTTTTAAAGGGGAAAATGTTTTGACAGCTTCCTTTAATAGACTATATTTGAACAGACCTCTATCAACTGCTTATACCCAACTTTATTTTCCTTGAAAAAAGAAAATGCATTTTTTCTTAAGGATTTTTGCCTTTGTTTAGTTTTATAGTGTAGTCGAAAATTGCCAAACTGGATATTATGCATTAAAATAGAATTTGACATTGATAAGTGAGCCAATTTTGAAACTAACATTTGATAGGTAACATGTATGAGATTAGTGTGATAATGTGGTAAGAGTAAAGAATTTTGCTGGGAAATGTTAATGATAACCTTCCATAGTGTTTTAAGACAGTAGTATGACATTGTCTTTCCATAATGTGTTAGATTAAATGCATTATTGAAGTGTGTTCATGTGCTTTATAATTCCAATAATAGTAATTATGGTAAAGTTTTGCTTTTCTCCCTTAATATTTTCAAAAAATTTTATGCCACCTTATCTCAGGGTTTTTTGTTTTTGTTTCTTTGTCAGTATTTAAAAATGGAATATGTATATGAATCTGCTTTTTTATATTTGGCTCAAAAATGTTTCATTAAAGATAATAAGTAACTGAATTCCAAATAATTAGAAGGAAAGAAAATGTTGCTGATAGGAATTTTTAATTTGTTTATAATGTTATTGCTGGGATCAATTTTTTAAAATTTCTGTTATTACAAAAGTAATTCATTACAGAAAAACAAATCTTAACTACTTATAACCTCAACTAATAGTCTTTTATATTTCTTTTATTCATCAGTGTATATAATTTGTTTTGTGAAAATGAAATATATATTTGTGGATGCACATTCCCTACCAGTAAACACATGGGTTCAATCATATAAACATAGCTATGAATTTTCCTTTGACTTTGTTTCCATTTGTATGAATGTCATGCTGCAGCTTAAGCTACAGTGTCCCTTTTGACCCAGTACAAGCACCCTCCCATTACAGTTAGCAGGTTAACTTCCTTTTTAAAAGGAAATATATTTTTATTGATTTCAGAGAGGAAGGGAGAGGGAGAGAAAGATAGAAATATCAATAAGAGATTCATCCATCGGCTGCTTCCTGCACGCCCCCTACTGGAGATTAAGCCTACAACCTGGGTATGAGCCCTAGACCAGAATTGAACCAGGGATCCTTCATTCTGCAGGCGGACGCTCTATCCACTGAGCCAAACCAGCTAGGGCAGAAGGCTAACCTTGCTCTGGGTCGAAGACCCTAGCTAGCTCTTCGGTGGCACATTTTCCATGTACAGTAAATGGCATGCTTGTTGTGCCTCTGCTTTTACCTGTATTACCTGCTGCTGTAAAGTTTGAAGGTTTCACACATGTTAGCACTCTTGTCAGTTTCCAGCAGCAATGTATACAATTTCCCTGGGTCTTTATAGTGAATGATGGTGAAGGGAAGGAGCCAGACGTCTAGGCTTAAAATATTAGCTGGGACTGGAAGCAGTTTTAAATTTCAAGCTTTGCTTTGCTTGGACTGGAAACAAAGGATAGGATAACAAGGACAGGAACCCGTTGGTGATTTTTAAGTTTTAAGCTTTGCTTTGATTTAAGGGTATTTATAACCATATGTAAAAGAAAGTACATTTGAATAGTGTTACATTTGATACATTTAATAAGAAACAACTTTTACATAGTAAAAAATAAACACTAATATATGAATTTGCTCTTTGTCACTTACTGCCTTTCATGAAACTATGAAATGGTTTTTTTGAGGGCTGCAGGATCTCAGAGGTGGGAGGCACTTTAGGGCATCTCCAGCCTACATCTGAGCGTTCCTCCCACAGCATTCCCAACAAATTCTCACCCATGTATTTGAAAATACCTGTGCAGCCTCTCACCATTTGGACAGCTCTACCTGATCCAGCCATGATGGCAGGGTTTTAGTATGTGAGTGGGACTCAAAACGGTCCTGTAAAGAAAAGGTAGAATAATGTTATTGTGGGTTAATAAAATGATCATGTGAACCTGCTATGAGACAAAGCCCGCCACCAATTCATTTATTGAATTTGCATTATGTTGGGGTACTTAACCATAAGGTTTCACTAAATGAGTTTTTCATATACTGAATTGAAATAGGCTTCCATTTGTCTTCTATCCTCAGGAGCCACAAAAATTTTAATTCCTCTCATATTTGAGTAGCTACATATTATAGCTACTTTAGGGTGAAACTTCTTAGTCTATCCCTTCATTGGTTTCTTGAGGGCAAGGTTCCTGTCCCAGCCTTTCTTGCCCTAGTTGGCTAGATCCTGCTTACTCTTTTGGACTCCTTTTAGGTGTCATTTTCTCAAGAAAGCCTTCCCTGACCTCTGACAATGTGGGCTAAATTGTGCTCTGTTTCTAAAGCCTATTGTGCAGAGCTCACATTGTGCTTAGAGCAGTGTGTTAAGCAGCCTTTCTCCCTCTACCGAACCACAAGCTTACAAGCAGAGCCCATGTGTGGGTGTTACACTGACAATATTTAATACAATATCTGGTCCATAGTAAGCACTGCCTCAGTGCAAACTGAACTAAATCCTAATCTTATTTTCCTTTTTACAAAAATACTCACGTTTTTCAAAGGCCAGCTTTAAAGTGAGACTTCTAAAATGAATACTTTTCCAGGGAGTGTCTGCCTCACTTGTGAATATGATAGAAATCTTATCCTGATTTTGGGCACAGTACTCTTTTGTAATGCTGTGTTGAGTTTATTTGAGTAATTCTGACATTTGTTCAATTAGACTGCTGACTATTGAACTTAACCCTTAAGTTTTCACACAGGATATGCTTAAGCCATACTTCCCATATTGAGTTAATGCAGGTGGGTTTGGTCCTTACTGTAGGTCCATCCTTCGTGTTCTGAGAAGACACATTTTATTTCAGTATAGGAAAGAATTAATCCCCTTGGAATCTTTTCTTGAGAAACAAATTATTTTCAGAATTGTCCAGCATGCTTTCTGTACTCTCATCCCATTAGTTAGGAAATAGGTTAAATGGACCGAGGTGCTTCGGCCCACTCCTAGAGTTCTCTCAATCATCAGTGGCACACGAATCACTGGTATTTGGCTACAGTCACTGAAATATTTATAAACCAACCTAATTTGTTGATATTCTGTCCCATTTCTCTTGTTCACAAGACTACTAGTATTTTGAGAAAATATCTGTGCTATAGCTATTCTATCAAAAAATTGGAATAATTGAAACATTCCTTGTCCTTTGTGAGTTATACTTCTATTTCATAGTACTGTGGAAATATCCTTTCAATAATCCATTCTGCCCTAGCTGGTGTGGCTCAATTGATAGCGCGTCGACCTGTGGACTGAAGGGTCCTGGGTTCGATTCCTGATCAGGGCACATGCCTGGGTTGCGGGCTCGATCCCGAGGGGGCATGCAGGAGGCAGCCGATCCATGATTCTCTCTCATCATGGATTCTCTTCCTCTCCCTTCCTCTCTGAAATCAATGAAAAAATTCAACAACAATTATCCATTCTAGAATCTTGTCCAAGAAGTGTATAAGTTCACTATTAAATAGTTTGTATCATTTAAGCTTATGGTTTCAGTATGTTATCTCGCTCAATGAATTAGATGGTCTGAAGCAGTGCTCTTATTTTATAGATCTGAAACCTAGGAAGCTCCCAAACTATGACATGCAACTGTTTCGACTATTTCATTGGCCTCATTCTGAACCATGACTAACGTTTGGTGGCAATGTAGAACAACTAACAGCAACATCCTGGACTGCAGTCATCTTAACATCAAAATAATTTCCAACATTTCACTAAAATAGAGGTGTACATAGAGGGAAGAAGCCATGGAGGGATGGGTATGATGAGAAAGGAGAAAGACTATAATTGATCACATACATTTTTTTAATTAATTAAAAGTAAACATGTTCAATTCCAAAGTGTCATGACAACTTTGGGGGACAGTAGCTGACTAGCCTAACAAAGCCACCAGAAATGAATTCACTGTCAAAACAATTTTTGTGCAGGCCATGGATGTATGAAGGTAAACTGTAATTAATACTAGACTCTAAAATAATAGCCATAACAAATCCAAACAGTTCTTACCCCTGCACATAGTATGGAATGAATTTAAATTTAAAAATCTCTTGCCAGAGAGGTCATACAAGCAATGATACCCTAGTAGCAATAAGCACACTCAGACCCCAGATTTGGTTTTTAATACCATTTTCCAATAAAAGGAACTAGGGCTACTTGGAGAGTTGGAAATAATACAAGATAGTTTGCAGCATCTTGTAGGGCCAGAAAGTAAGGAAATTCTAAAATAACAACAAAAAATAATGGGAGTAGGTCAAAGGGACACAAAAACCAACTGGAAAAGTTCCCAATAGCCAAAGTTGAAACAATTGCTCAACAAAATAAAATACCCAAAATATAAAATATTCACGAGTCCACAATTCTATAAGTAAATGCTTGAATAAACAAATGGGGGAGAAGAGACCAATCTGATCAGAATTCCAAATAATTTATACAGATTTTCTGCCCTCAAGGAGGCTGCTCATAATCTAGAGCCTTCCCCTAAGACTGAATTCCTAGGAGGACTGATGCTCTCAGGACCACAACTTAGTCTCCAGACTGCTTCCATGCCCAGTTCCTACGATCACCCAAATATGAAATTTGGCCCCTATTAAAAAATGAAAAAAAAATTGCCACGTCCATGAAGCATTGAAGAGGTGAGTAAACTGCCTGGACCAAGGGTTTTCCATCACAGCAATGCATAGACCTTCCAATGAAGGCCGATATTGCCATTCCCAGACATCCAGCACCCCTTGTAAGCATCTTCCTGGTCTTTCACCTTCACCGCCACTCCCACCTGCAGTCTCAGCCACTTTTAATCTTACAGGTTCTCTCCGGATCTCTCCTCTCCTCTCCTCTTCTGTCCCCCTACTTCATAGCAGTCACTCTCCTAGTCTTAGAGCAATTCACCCAGCTCCGTGAATTATTGAGGAATTTCCCCAAAGACAGTTGTCTATGGAGATACTTGTCTTTATGCTCAGAGAGAATTGAGAAACTTAAGAAGTTCCATGGGTTGATGACAGAGGTGACAAAACTGGGTAGTACACGCTTCCAAACGCAGGCAGGCCTGTGAACAGATTCATATAATGTGGAGGCTGAACGGTACCTAGAGATTATTTAGTCCCCAGTGGAAGAAAGTGAAAACTAGGATTATTGAGTGACCACCTTGGGTCAAATCCTCTACCTTGCACAAACTCTGTGTTTGTGAAACACTGATTTTCTTTCTTTTTAAAAAATGTATTTTCATTTAATTCAGAGAGGAAGGGAGAGAGAAACATCAATGATTCTGTCTCCTGCATGCCCCCTACTGGGGATCGAGCCTGCAACCCGAAGGGAGCAATAGAAACATCAATAATGTCTCCTGCACGCCCCCTACTGGGGACCAGCCTGCAACCCGGGCATGTGTCCTTGACTGGAATCCAAACTGGCTTTGGCTGGAACATTGATTTTCAACCAAGTGCTCTTAGAATGTAATCTTTTAATATAGTCTCTTCTTCTCACATTTGATTTTTTTTTGGATACAGTAACCAGTAACCAACATCAGAAAAAGAAGTCTTAATTAAAAAAAAAAAATTGGTAAACTCTAGTAGAAAAATGATGAAAGGGGATTTCAAAACACCAACTTGCCTACATTTTCATGAGGCAAAACTGGCAAAGGCGGTCTACAAACGGTGCTTTCAAACATCATGTGCCCAATGATTCCATCCCAAATTCCCAATTTAACAGAAAATAAAACCTCACCGTCACTGTTATTCCAATTATGGCAATAAAGGCTTTTCTGCTGATTTGGTTGACATAAAAATCTCGAAACTCGGTTAATTTTTCTTGGCTCAAGAATATATTTTGGAAAATACTTAAATTCAAGGATTTACTGGGGAAACGAGACCTTTCATTTTATTTCAAAGCCTCTAAAAATCCCAAATCTGATGAACACAGCGAGGTTTCAGAGAGCAACTCACTGCTGTTTCCTTCTGCGAATTAAGCTCCTTGAGATGCGCATCTTTATTCTATACTCGCCATAGAAAGAGCTCCACTGACAAATAACAACAGTGAGGTCCGTGCGTGGGCTTCGGCGAGCGAGAGCTCCGTCC
>NW_006285799.1:148397-152001 GCF_000327345.1 Myotis davidii
GGGGCCGGACGCACCAGGGAGGAGCCCTGGGAATTTCAGTTCACAGCCCGCGGTTGTGCCGGGTGCTGTTCACAGTCACAGGGAGTGCGGGAGACGAGGGACCTGTATGCAGCGAGAGTGGGTGACAATGCGGGGAATGGAGGGAAGAAAACTAAGGGAACATGGTTTGTTTTAACGTCGAGAAGAACTTGAATGTTGAAGAACGGCTCTCAGGTGACTTAACGCTGTTCTCCGACTTCTCCAATGGAAAGTTATTTTCCAAGGGATCAGAGTTTTATGTTTGTTGGCCCATATGTTAATAGGACTTAAAAGATGTCCTCATGTGCAAGTGATTCATAAACCGAGTGAGAAGGAAGGATAGCTGCACGCACAAATGATATGGTATCACTCCAGTTTGGGGGATGGGTTGAATGTCTGAGATCATGAACTTTGTCGACTTTGTGGATTATTTACGAAGTTTTAAATTTTTTTTAAATCAAATTTCCTCCAGGAAGAGGAAATTATAATTAGAATGAATGTTCTCTGGTAAGATAGCCACGTTTGTGATTTAACTAAGTTCATTTCTTTTCCTTTAATAAGTTGACAGACAGGTAAAATGGGCTAGTTGATTCCCTAAGGCAAGTGGAAGAATTTGATTTAACAGCAAAAGAAGTAGCATTGTGTTCCTCTGACCAGCTGCTACTGCAAGAAACTAGATCATGGCACATGCTGGGGAAAGTGCAGTCTTTCTATGCCTGAGTATTTACTGAACATGCCTTGAGAATCTCTTAAAGCAAATAAAAAAATACTGCTACATTTTCTTGGTATTGTATTATCTAGACTTCCTTTTATAGATTAAGTTTTTACTTATTTATTTTTTAAATGATAGTCGTTGATGTTTTATATAAACACTAGTGGCCTGATGCACGAAGATTCGTGCAAGAATAGGCCTTCCTTCCCCTGGCTGCTGGCACTGCCTTCACTCCAGCCCTGAACAGCCTTTCCACCTCTCACCTTGTCACGTCAATGTGCATATTCCCTCCTTATTGGCTGTGGGTGCTGCCATCTTTGTTGTGAAGTTACGGTCAATTTGCATATTCCATGTTTATTAGATAGGACTAGAGGCCTGGTGCATGAAATTTGTGCAATGGTGTGTGTGGGGGGGGTCCCTCAGCCCAGCCTGCACCCTCTCCAATCTAGGACCCCTTGGTGGATGTCCGACTGCCGTCGGACATCCCTCTCGCAGTCCAGGACTGCTGGCTCCTAACCGCTCGCCTGCCTGCCTGCTGTAGCAGTGGGGACCTACCCCCCAGCAGAGCTGAGGGAACCCCGGCGGCAGGAGCGTGGAGCGGCCGGCCCCGCCCCTGCTGTACCCTCTGCCATCTTGTGATGGCGTTATGGCATGAGGATTAATTTGCATATTACCTCTTTATTATATAGGATAGCCTTGTAACTGTTCCAACTCTGGTTATTTAGTTTTCATTCTAAATGTTAGATTTATGTTAGTGGGGGATTTTTGTAGACCACAACAGTTGTTTAGTCATTGAACAACTTTTTTATTGAGTAGAAATGGCAGTAATTTTTCATCATGAGGATAAATTATATTGATTCTCTTCACTTTTGATTAGTTAATTCTTAGAAAGCTAATTGAAAGAAATGCCATCATTATGCAGAGATTCTTGAATATTGCTGACTAAACTAAGAACTATGCTGCAAAGAAAGCAACCGTACATATGACTGTTGCTATTTCATAACTGATTTTAGTCAGAGCATTGAGATAGGCCATAATTTTTATAAACCTAATTCAACCCAAGGTAACACTCCAAAATCTCTTTAGGTCATGATACCTTTTTTTCCTCTCAGTTGGACAAAATATCAACAATATTTGTTTGGATTTACTGATATTTGCATAATTGATGAAGGTTTGAACTTTTAAAGAAATGAAAGTTTTGTCTATTCACTGTAACCAATGTATGTGCCTCTTCAAAGAATGAGAGAGTCTTAATCCCTGCTTTTAGGAAACTTGAAATGTAGGTATAATGAGAACAACACTGGGTTGGTTCAGGATGTGTGGAGTCGATTCCTGGTATGATCTTCTACTGGCTACATGACCCTAGGCCAGTGGTTGGCAAACTGCGGCTCGCGAGCCACATGCAGTTCTTTGGCCCCTTGAGTGTGGCTCTTCCACAATATACCACGTGCGGGCGCGCATGTACAGTGCGATTGGAACTTCGTGGCCCATACACAGAAGTGGTTTTCGGAAAGGAGATAGATGAAACAAGTATACAAGACGAGTGTGGATGGGAGAGTTGGAAGGGGTCGACCTCAGTGAACGTACCTCAGTCAGCTTGAGGAGGCCACCTTACCTCTCTTAATCCATTAACTCATCTGGGTGGGGAGAAAATAGATTTATATTTTTTATATAAACTAATCCTCGGCCAAGGATATGTTTATTGATTTTTAGAAAGAGGAAGGGAGAGAGAGAGAGAGAGAGAGAGAGAAGGCAGGGGGGAACATCAATCTGTGGCCTCTAGTATGTGCCAACTGGGATTGAACTTGAAACCTAGGTATGTGCCGGAACTGGGAATTGTACCTGTGACCTTTAGATGTATGGGATGACACTCCAACCAACTGAGCCACATTGGCCTGAGCCAAACTGGCTACGGCACTAGAGCACTCTTAAAATTATTTTTTATCATTATAACCACTACTTTATGTAATTTTATAGATTAAGACATAGGCATGGAGAAGTTAATTAAATTTGTCCTTATCATGCAGTAATTCATAATAGAGGCAGAACTATAACCTAGGACTCTACCTCCTAAATCAATGTGTCCTCCCTTCCCCCTCAATCCCCAATTCAGGGTACTGCTTTATCAGTAAATCACTTTATAGCTTTTATTTATTTTTCTTTTATAGGGTTAATTATTTAAATTGTAAAGAACTTTAACTTTCCTGGGTACTTCTGCAAAGGACCTTTTTCAGTTTTGCTCAAGAGAAGGCTCTGAATCTGTCAAGTGGCCCTTAAAGTACTTTGTGTGGGTTATACATATAGATGTTTTCATGAAGAGAAGTGAAAAGCCAGAAGGATATAGACAAATGAGGCCTAAGACCTTTCCTGCCAGTAACTATACTGGCAGTAGCCGGCAAATGTTGCAAGAAATTCGGGAATCCCTTAGGAATTTATCCAAACCATCCGATGCTGCAAAGGCTGAACATAACATGAGTAAAATGTCAATTGAAGATCCTCGACAAGTCAGAAATCCACCCAAATTTGGGACTCATCATAAAGCCTTGCTGGAAATTCGAAACTCTCTGCAACCATTCGCAAATGAAACAAGTCGGAATACTTTAGAGGTTAATCCACAAATGCTTCAAGACTTACAAGCTGCTGGATTTGATGAGGTAAGAACTTTTAAAAACAAAAGAAAGGATTTTTCTTACATTACACATTTTTAGTGACTTCCTACCTAAATGTTTCTTTTAATATGTATACAAATTTGCGTATTGTATTAGCGTAGAATGTTCACAATTTCAGTTTGATTCCTGGTGGAGGCATATGCCCAGGTTTTGGGCTCAATCCCATTGTGGGGCTAGGGGGCATGCAGGAGGCAGCTGATCAATG
>NW_006285799.1:152079-152377 GCF_000327345.1 Myotis davidii
CACTCCCATCAACATTTCTTGCTCTCCCTCTTCCTTTTTCTCTAAATATTAAAAAAAAAAAGAAAGAATCAGAATCATATTGCTATGATTTACCTGGAAGAAGTTAATCCTAGGGGAAAAAACCCAACTAATTGTTACATAGAGGTGAAAATACTAAACAGTTGAAGGATTTGAGGGTTTGTTTGTTTTCTTTAGTAATTTGAAAATGTATGGATTTTTATAGTAGTTTTAAAAATAGGACATGAATATTATGATTTGGGGTCCTGTTCTTCATAATTGGATTTTTTCTTGGAACTCA
>NW_006285799.1:152551-152907 GCF_000327345.1 Myotis davidii
ACAAATTT
The DNA here is from genome assembly GCF_000327345.1 of Myotis davidii. NCBI lineage: Eukaryota > Metazoa > Chordata > Mammalia > Chiroptera > Vespertilionidae > Myotis > Myotis davidii. Next base: position 152,560 of record NW_006285799.1, read on the forward strand.
GCGTATTGTATTAGCATAGAATGTTCACAATTTCAGTTTTATTCCTGGTGGAGGCATATGCCGAGGTTTTGGGCTCAATCCCATTGTGGGGCTAGGGGGCATGCAGGAGGCAGCTGATCAATGATTCTCATCATTGATGTTTCTGTCTCTCACCCTCTCTCTTTCTGAAATCAATAAAGATATATTGTCAAAAAATAATTTAAAAAAAGAATGAGAAATAGCCCTGGCTGGTGTGGCTCAGTTGGGTGTCATCCCCTGCACCAAAAGGTTGCTTGTTCGATTCCCAATCAGGGCACATGCCTGGATTGCAGGCTGGAACCCTGATAGTGGGCATGCAGGAGGCTGATA
>NW_006285799.1:153060-156287 GCF_000327345.1 Myotis davidii
TATTAATTATAAGATTTAAATTTTGTTTCTTGTTTTTAAATTTTATGTCAGGATATGGTTATACAAGCTCTTCAGAAAACTAATAACAGAAGTATAGAAGCTGCAATTGAATTCATTAGTAAAATGAGTTACCAAGATCCTCGACGGGAACAGATGGTTACAGCAGCTGCCAGACCTATTAATGCCAGTTTGAAACCAGGTGATTAATCAAACTTTTCCCCTACTTTTATTTTATAGCATTGTTTTAAAATATAAGTATATCAAATCTTTAGTCTAAGAAGTTGGTAAAAGCATCACAGTAAGTGAAAGTCTCAGATTAGGATAACAACATTACAGTGTTACACCAGATCAAAATGAATGAGAGGAAGGGCCCTAAAGTTCCATAGGTAATTCTGATAGCAGCAGTAGTTAAGAACTACTTAATTATTTATATTGCAACTGAAATATTTCTTTTTAACCACAAACATAATTCAAACTATTTATTATTATAAGAGTAAAAACATGTTTATCATAGAATATTTAGAAAGTAATAAGCAAAAAGAAACCACTATTTATACCCACAAGATTTTGTTGTGTTTTGTTTCTCAGTCTTTTTTCCTGTGGAAAACCTGGGTAGGTTTATACATGTGTATTTTGATTCTTTTGTTTAAGCAAAAAATGGGTCATACCCAAACCTATTTCATTCACTTAATATACCATGCATAACTTTCCTTATTATTAAATGGAATGATTTTAATAGCTACATATAAATAGATTTATCACATACTTTATTTAACCAGTCTCAATTTTGACATTTGTCTTGTTTCCCTTTTTTTTGCCATTATAAATGCATTGTTCCTAAATATTTATACATTCCTAATGATTTTGTTAAATTTTTTAAAACTTGCAAAAATTTAAGGCTTCTCTTAGATTTTGCTGTCAGAAAGATGTTACCAACTTTATATTCTCCCAATCAGTTTAATATGCGAATTCCTATATTTGTAAGTCTTAGGTATTATCATTTTTAAATGTTTTTTTAAATTATTTTATTTTATTGATTTTTTTACAGAGGAAGGGAGAGGGATAGAGAGTTAGAAACATCGAGAGAGAAACATCGATCAGCCGCCTCCTGCATACCTCCCGCTGTGGATGTGCCCGCAACCAAGGTATATGCCCTTGACCGGAATTGAACCAGGGACCTTTCAGTCCACAGGCCGACGCTCTATCCACTGAGCCAAACTGGTCAGGGCTATTATCATTTTTAAAAAGAATATGAACTCCATGGGCCATCCAAATTGTTTTATTCAAATGGAGGATTTTTTGTTGTTGGTTTTTGTTGTTGTTTTTTAATATATCTTTATTGATTTCAGAGAGAGGAAAGGAGAGATAGAAATAACAATGATGAGAGAGAATTATTGATTGGCTGCCTCCTGCACATCCCTCACTAGGGATCAGTCCACAACTTGGGCATGTGCCCTGACTGGGAATTGAATCATAACCTCCTGGTTCATAGGTCAACACTTAACCACTGAGCCACACTGGCAGGACAGTGTTATCATTTTACATCATTTATAGGTTATTTTTGAATTGGCATTTTAATTCTTTGTTAATCTTGTGTTTGTTAGAGGCCCAGTACTTGAGTTTGTGCATGGGTGGGGTCCGGGAGGCCTGGCCCCAATCAGGGTGGATCGGGGCCCAGCCTGTCAGAGGAGGAGATGGTGGGAGGTTGGCTGCTGGCCGCCCCCCTCCCGCCCCCCAATCAAGCTGGTTTGCTGGCCGTAGTAGGCATCATAGCGACTGGTCATTACGGTTGTTATGGCGTTACAGTCACTGGCTTTATAGATAGATAGATAGATAGATAGATAGATACATAGATAGATAGATAGATAAGAGGCCTCATTCATTTTTTCTTTCAGCACATTTTTATTTTTATTTATTTTTTAAAATATATTTTTATTGATTTCAGACAGGAAGGGAGAGGGAGAGAGATAGAAACATCAATGATGAGAGAATCATTGATTGGCTGCCTCCTGCATGCCCCCAACTGGGGATCAAGCCCACAACCCAGGCATGTGCTGCTGACTGGAATTGAACCCAGGACCCTTCAGTTCACAGGCTGATGCTCTATCCACTGAGCCAAACCAGCCAGGGCTCAGCACATTTTTATTGATCAACTGTTTCAGGCCCTTTGCTGGGCATTGGGTATAAAGTTCTTGCCCTTTTATGGAGTTGCCATTCTAGTAAGGAAGATCAAATACACAAATACATGTGGAATTATAACTGCATAAGTGTGAATGAAGAGGGGAGAGTTCCATGGTACTGTAAACTCATAGAATAGAGTGATTTTTTTTTTAACCTAATCAAGGAGATCAGAGAAAACCTTCCTGTGAAACTAATAATAGAGCCAGTATCTGAAGAAAGACAAGAGAATGGCTTTAGTGAGGAAGAATGTCCTTATGCATGGCCTGTTTGAAAGGTTTTGATACCACATTCGAAGAAATGAAAATGGCTAGAGCACTGACAACAAAAGTATGAGATGTGACTGGAGAAGGACTGTTGATTTTATCGTAAGAACAGCAGACAGTTATGGAAACATTTCAAGTAGGGTGATGACAAGATTAGATTTGTGTTTTTAAAACATGGCTGCAGGGGATGAAGAACAGATTAGAGAGAGCAAGAGATGGTATCTGGATAGACTTGATAAGGGACTGTTCACAGGAAATGGAAGTATTCTGGACTCAATGGCAGTGGAATACAGTGAATGAATTAAGAGAGATGGGGAGAGTAAAATTGACAAGGATTGGTGATTCTATATGGGTGATGATACTAGAGAGGGATGACTCTTTAGGCTTTTGGTTTGGAAAACGGATGGTGATACACTACATTATGAAAGAGAATACTAAGAGAGAACAGGATTTGGAGAAGAAAGATCATAAGTCTGGTTGTAGACATGAGTTTGAGTTAGGCTCATTGAGTTATCGAAATGAAGATGCCAAGTAGGAAGCTAATTAGATATATACAGTTCTTGTATTAGCCTTACATATGAAATAGGTCACCTAAAGGAGGTAATAACAGACAAAAATGACAGTATGGACTATAACCAAGCTTACTGCTTTGTAGCTGATAGGAGAGGATAAGATTGCAAAGAAGACAGAAAATTTAGCTAAAAGGAGTTTAAAAACCAATATGGTTTTAGTATCTTGAAAGCCTACAGAAGAGAATGTTAAAGAAGGGGAAGGAATAGAGGG
>NW_006285799.1:156307-199720 GCF_000327345.1 Myotis davidii
ATTGTGACAGGTGAGAACTAGAAAGTACCTTGTTGGCTTTAATGACATGGTATATTAGTTTGCTAGGACTGTTATAACAATACCAAAGACTGGGTGGCTTAAATAACATATATTCTCTAACTGTTCTGGAGGCCAGAGTCTGAGATCAAGGAGACAGCAGACTTGGTTTCTCCTTCCATGGCTTGCAGATGACCATCTTGACTGGGTCTTTACATGGTCGTCCCTCTGCATGCACATGTCTTGTGCCTTTCTCTGTGTCCAGATTTCCTCATAAGTTCCCAGTCATATTAATTAAGGCTTACCAGGACTTACCGAATTTTAGGGGGGCACAATGCAGCTCATAAGACATGGAGTAACTTGTTTTTGTTTAGTGATAGGAGCATAATTCAGATTGGTGGGAGTTGAGTAATAAATGGATATGAAGTAAAAAGAACTCAAGTATAAATGATTCTCTGTGAAGTTTTTCTATGAAGGTAGAGTGAGGACATTAGTAAGAATAGTGTTTCCTAACTGTGATGAAGATCTTTTTATTTGTTAATTTTTAATTTATTATGAATTAGTAATTTTATAAAATACATTACCAATGAACTATTAGAAAAATTAAAATATTAAATGACATGCCAAACATAAGTCCAGATATTTCATTACCACATTTTAACAGACATAAAATTATTTTGTCAAATTTCTGTAAGTCTCTAAATTTTTATTCTCAACTTTCATACTTATTTCCTATCATGTCAATATCAGTTTGTGAACCAGCACCAAATAACACTTTGAGAAAGTGGTCTATATTGGAGTGGATGGAGAGCCTCATTATTATTTTTCTTAGTGGCAAAGACTTAGGCAAGTTTAAAAGATAATTACAAGATTCCAGTTAAGAGGGTGAAATTAAGTATTTAAGCCTGACTGACCTGGCTCAGTGGTTCACTATCAACCTATGAATCAGGAGGCCACAGTTCGATTGAGCCACTGTGGGCTCAATCCCCAGTGGGGGTGTGCAGGAGGCAGCCAATCAATGATTCCCTCTCATTATTGATATTTCTATCTCTCTCCCTGAAATAAAAAAAAATGTTTTAAAAGATATTAAATATTCAAGAGAGAAGGATCAAGTAAGATTCTTGAGAATCCAGAAGAAAGGATCGAAAGCATGGAATGAGAGCTTATTAGCCTTACAAAGGAAGCGAAACAACCCTTTTGCTTTAATGGGCAAATGGGCTTAGATTATGTAGGTAAGATAAGGGAATTACTTTCCAGTAAGTTTTCTCTGAAGTAGAAAAAGCAGATCATCTGCTAAGAGTGATGGGTGAGGATTGCAGGCTTGATCCCTATTGGGGGCATGCAGGAGGCAGCCAATCGATGATTCTCTTTCATCATTGATGTTTCTTTCTCTCTTTTCCTCTCTCTTCTCTGAAATCAATAAAAATATATTTTAAAAAAGGAAAGAGGAGGTCTGATGTAGAAGGTTAATAGGTCTTGATGAGGTTGAAGAACATTGCAGTAGGAATAAACATGAGAAAGAGAAGTTGTCTAAGAGTATAAACCTTAAATTAGTGATTTTGAAAAAGAAACATGGGTGGTGTCAAAATTAGAAATGTGATCTGGGGAATGATATTTGAGGTGAAATGGAGAAACTGAGAGGTGAGGGTTATGGATGATTTGTCCATGTGGATGTTATAGAATGTTGGCAAGGCGTAGGGTAGACCAAAGTTACAGGTGATTGAGGGTGAGCAAGCAAGAGTTCATTAAGAGAAATGAACTTGGGCTCCTAGATGGCATGAATTTCTAAAGAGCTGGCTTTTTTTTTTAAAAAAAAAAAGATTATAAAGGAAAGTGATGATGTGGAAGGATAATTGGAGAGCAAAGACGTAGAATCCCACATTTTAGCCAATTTACTTTTAATGAAAACCATAATTGCAAAGGGTTGAAAGGAAAGTAGTGTCAGCAGAAGATAACCAGCTGTAAGGAGTGGGAGGAAAGCTTGGAGCAGAGGTTAGGGATATAGGAGCATTTGGTGGTTGTAAAGCAGAACATGTCTAGAGGGCAATTGTGTGGCAGGGTGTGGGAGGTGGGAGAGCACAGAGCTTTATGGGAGGAACAGAATAACAGGGATGGTAGTCTACTTGAGGGTTGCAGTGTCTTACATTTTATTGGTAAAAGCAGTGTGAGTTATGTGGTATATTTAACCGCTGGTTATCTGAGGAAGGTGGCCAGAGGACTTACCTAGCTTGCCCGGAGTGATGACTTTTCCTGAAGTCATAGACCCAAGATGCTGGCCAGCCTAGATGAAATAAACTGTACATTCTGAACATTTACTATTTTTTTCTCATGTGTTATTAGATATGTTTACTCCCAGGATGATGATAACCTTTCAATTTTGGACGTTTCTGTTTGTTTTATTTTGTTTTAATGGTGATAAGTGTTTTATATGTTTACATCTGTTAGTATTTTACTGTATGCTCTCTACGTTTGTCATACTTGGGAAGACCTTCCAAAGAGGTATCCCAATATTATTCAGTGATCACTTGTTTTTTCCTAGTACTTGTTTTTTTCATCTTTAATATTTAAATGTTTAATTATTCTGGAATGTATTAATTGATATTATTGGTTTTTATACAGCCCTCTTTATATATAAAATATATATCTTTTGCCAAGTAACCAGACTATTTTAAGTACTTTTTTCTTGTAACGTATTTTTTCTTGTCTACTTCATTTGTTTGGAAATTCCATTAGAGTGAGATTCTGTAAAATCCATACCTTATTTAGTATTATTCAGCTAATAATGCCCTGCTGGGTTTTTTGTTTGTTTTAAAAGCCATATTGAAATGTATTTAAAATTAGTTATTGTATCTAACAAAATTACAAATGGATATATTTGGCTCACTAATGCCACTCTAGTATTTTATAAAATGAAAAAATTTTTAATGTTATTTTTTAAAATTGATTTTAGAGAGGAAAGGAGATAGAAACATTGATGAGAGAGAACCATTGATTGGCTGTCTTCTGCACGTCCCCTACTAGGGATTGAGCCCGCAACCAAAATCGAACCTAGGATCCTTCAGTTTGCAGGCCCATGCTGTACCCACTGAGCCAAACCGGCAGGGCATAAAATGAAATTTTTTAATAAATGTGTTTTTATTGATTTTAGACAGAGGAAGGGAGAAGGAGAGAGAGATAGACACATTGATGAGAGAGAAACATCTACATAGATTGGCTGCCTCCTGCACGCCCCCTGCTGGACATATGCTATAGCAACCAACCTCTTGGTGCACTGAGCCAAACCTGCCAGGCTGAAGTGAAATTTTTTCATTGCCTTTTTTTTTTGTAAAGCAACAGACTAGAAACAACCTTAATATCCATCAATATAGGAACTGATTAAATAAATTTGGGATTATCTATACAGTAAAAAAAATAGATAACATTTTTAAAAGTAAGGAAACACTTTATATACTGATACAGAATCTTTAATTTTTTTTTAAATGTATTTTTATTGATTTCAGAGAGGAAGGAAGAGGGAGAGAGAGATAGAAACAGCAATGATGAGAGAGAATCATTGATCGGCTGCCTTCTGCAAGCTCCCCACTGGGGATCGAGCCCACAACCCCGGGCATGTGCCCTTGACTGGAATTGAACCTGGGACCTTTCAGTTCACAGGCCGACGCTCTATCCACTGAGCCAAATTGGCTAGGGCAGAATCTTCAGTTTTTTAATGAAAAGGGCAAGGCACTATAGTATATATAAGAAGTATACTGTTTACTTGTGTATCCCTAAGATATTTGATGAGATTGGTTACCTTCAAGGAAGGAAAATGGTTGGCTGTGAACAGAAGTGGGTATTCCTTTGTACCTTTTGAATTTTGAGTTATGAGAATGTATTGCCTAGTCAAAAATAAATAAAATTTTAAAAGGTAAAATAAAACCACTTACTGAAATTTGATTTTTATAATTCTTTTTTTTTATTGTTGACTCTATTACAGATGTTCTCCATATTCCCCCCTTTGCCTCCCTGATTTGTATGATTCTTGAAAGAGGATGATCATTTAGTAGTGTCAGAATTCCAAGCTAAATTTTTCAAAAATAAGAAGTTAAAAATGTTTTTCCCCCTCTGTTTTATGATCATAGGGAGTGTGCAACAATCGGTTAACCGCAGACAAAGCTGGAAAGGTTCTAAAGAATCCTTAGTTCCTCAGAGACATGGCCCACCACTAGCAGAAAGTGTGGCCTATCGTTCCGAAAGTCCCAACTCACAAACAGATGTAGGAAAACCTTTGTCAGGATCTGGTATCACAGCATTTGCTCAAGCTCACCCTAGCAACGGACAGAGAGTGAACCCCCCACCACCTCCTCAAGTAAGGAGTGTCACTCCTCCACCACCCCCAAGAGGCCAGACTCCTCCTCCACGAGGTACAACTCCACCTCCCCCCTCATGGGAACCAAACTCTCAAACAAAGCGCTATTCTGGGAATATGGAATATGTAATCTCTCGAATCTCTCCTGTTCCACCTGGAGCCTGGCAGGAGGGCTATCCTCCACCACCTTTGAACATGTCCCCAATGAATCCTCCTAATCAGGGACAGAGAGTCATTAGTTCTGTTCCTGTTGGCAGACAACCAATCATCATGCAGAGTTCTAACAAATTTAACTACCCACCGGGGAGACCTGGAATTCAGAATGGTAGTGGTCAAACTGATTTTATGATACACCAAAATGTCCCTACTGGTGCAGTGAATCGGCAACCACCCCCTCCGTATCCTCTGACCCCAACTAATGGACAAAGCCCTTCTGCTTTACAAACAGGGGGATCTGCTGCTTCTTCATCATATACAAATGGAAATATTCCTCAATCTATGATGGTGCCAAATAGGAATAGTCATAATATGGAACTTTATAACATTAGTGTTCCTGGACTTCAAACAACTTGGCCTCAGTCATCTTCAGCTCCAGCCCAGTCATCCCCAAGCATTGGGCATGAAATCCCTACATGGCAACCTAACATACCAGTGAGGTCAAATTCTTTTAATAACCCACTAGGAAATAGAACAAGTCATTCTGCTAACTCTCAGCCTTCAGCCACAACAGTCACTGCAATTACACCAGCTCCAATACAGCAACCCGTGAAAAGCATACGTGTGTTAAAACCAGAGCTACAGACTGCTTTAGCACCTACTCATCCTTCTTGGATACCACAGCCAATTCAAACTGTTCAACCTAGTCCTTTTTCTGAGGGTACCACTTCAAATATGACTGTTATGTCACCTGTTGCTGAAGCTCCAAACTATCAAGGTCCACCACCACCTTATCCAAAACATCTGCTACACCAAAACCCATCTGTTCCTCCATATGATTCAATCAATAAATCTAACAAAGAGGATCAGTCAACTGTGCCCAAGGAAGATGAGGGTGAAAAAAGTTATGAAAATGTTGATAGTGGGGATAAAGAAAAGAAACAGATTACAACTTCACCTATCACCGTTAGGAAAAACAAGAAAGATGAAGAGCGAAGGGAATCTCGTATTCAAAGTTACTCTCCTCAGGCATTTAAATTCTTTATGGAGCAACATGTAGAAAATGTTCTCAAATCTCATCAGCAACGTCTACATCGTAAAAAACAATTAGAGAATGAAATGATGCGGGTAAAACCTTTTAAAATGTCCATTTTTATACTTGATCATCTATTTCCTTGGCATTTATTTTAAAATACTGTGGTCCAGTATTTTTCTTTATTTTTGTAGCTAAATATATTATCAGCTATTTAAAAGTCAGTAAACATTAAAGTATTTTAATTATAGCATTTCATTTTAGTATTTCAAGATTTACTTTGAATTCCTGTAATAAAGTTCTTCTAATAAGTTAAAAATATAATTTACGGTTTAGGTGTAATTGGAAATTGAAACAAGGGTTATTTTTTAGGTTTTACATGTTACCTTACAACTTTTTAAAATGAGCTAAAAATGATCTGGGTCTCAATACATTTATGAAAAATTCATTTTTAATTAGTAATTTAAAAAAATCTTTATTGTTGAAAGTATTATGTTCCTTTTTTCCTCCATTGAGCCCTTCTAGCCTGCCATGCCCCCCTTTACTTAGTAATTTTGAACTTGTGGGTTTATTCATCAGGTTGGTCTTATTTGAAAATGTCAGAGACATCTCCCTCCAGTTATTTACCCATCTAATTTCATTATTATAATGTACTGGAAAAATGTGCTGAAATTATTAAATCAAAGTCCACTTAAAAGGAGATCAGAATAAATTTAATCTCTATTGTGATTCCATATAGATGCCTTCATTAGATATAGTGGTACTGTTATTATTATTTTTATCATGTGTTTACAGTTCAAAGGTTTGACTCTTAATATTTCATCTATTGTTCAAAGCCCAAGAGGCTTAAATTTGTAATGAAATTTCCTCACACAACCTAAGAAAGCCGTTCTTTAAAATTATTTCTCTAAATCTGATTTCACAGGGTTGTTATTCTTGCTATAAATTGAATTTTGTTAGATAAATACCATGATTATATGATTTATCCATATTTTAGCTCTTAAGATTTCTTACTAAAGTCTGTCTGTATGTATTTTCTTAGTTTATTTTTCCTTTTTCCTCTTCACTTTCACTAATAGCTGATTTAAACTTTTATGGTGTTGGAAGCTTTGCTGACTTCTGTAGCCTCCATTACTGTGTAGGCAAGTAAGATTTTAAGAGAAACAGTTCTATACTACTGGCATGCCACCCTTCTTAAAATATTTTGCATGCAAATACACATCCTAACAGAAGCATGAGATTGCTATATTTTCATTAGTCTTACATTTCTTGAATTAAACTTTACTTTTCATTAGTTATTAGCTAGCCAGAAATAAACTTTTCCTTCTAAGTCTAGATATTTCATATCTAGTTAGAAGTTGGTTTTGGTTTTTACCTGTGTATCTTAATAAGTCACATTGATTATTTTTTGAAATGTTCCAAAAGATCTTAAAGATACCTGGTAATCACACAAGTTAGTTTAAAACAAACTAGGAAAGAAAAATAAAGTAGGGGAAACTCTTTGCATTTTGTGTTAGCGATGGCTGTAAGTCCTACCCTTAATTCTGATGTTTTGAGAAAGATAAAGGAAAGACTATTAATGAATAGTTAGGTTAGAGAAGATATTCTTCTGTTCTTAATACATCAATTTTTTAGAATAAATGAACTTGAAAGAATTTCTTTTCATGAAGGGTAAAATGGAAGGAAGAGTATCTCAGGACCAGATATTTTCAAAGAGAAGCATATAATGAAGGCAAAGTAATCATGTAATTTGGAATGAATACGCATTAAAGGATAGATGAGGATGCATGTGAACAGAGGTTTGGTTTTTGCACATTGGGAACATTTTTGAGTACATTAGGAGTAGAAAGCTGACCATTGGTATCATCATCTTGCTCTCCACAATAGGATCTTACACTCACTTTGTATATTCTCTTAACTATCCCTTAATTTGCACTTTTGATAATTGATTTTTCTCTGAAATATATTCTAGATTTCTAACATGCTTTATTAAAAATTATGCACTTAACCTTTAAATATATGCTTGACTTTTCCAAGCTATTCTTAATATTTTGTGTAAAAAATAATTCTTCATTTAACATTTAGCTTATTTACCTAGGTTGGATTATCTCAAGAAGCCCAGGATCAAATGAGAAAGATGCTTTGCCAAAAAGAGTCTAATTACATCCGTCTTAAGAGGGCTAAAATGGACAAGTCTATGTTTGTGAAGATAAAGACACTAGGAATAGGAGCATTTGGTGAAGTCTGTCTAGCAAGAAAAGTAGATACTAAGGCATTATATGCAACAAAAACTCTTCGAAAGAAAGATGTTCTACTTCGAAATCAGGTTGCTCATGTTAAAGCTGAGCGAGATATCCTGGCCGAAGCTGACAATGAATGGGTAGTTCGTCTCTATTATTCATTCCAAGATAAGGACCATTTATACTTTGTAATGGACTACATTCCTGGGGGTGATATGATGAGCCTACTAATTAGAATGGGCATCTTTCCAGAAAATCTGGCACGATTCTACATAGCAGAACTTACCTGTGCAGTTGAAAGTGTTCATAAAATGGGTTTTATTCATAGAGATATTAAACCTGATAACATTTTGATTGATCGTGATGGTCATATTAAATTGACTGACTTCGGCCTCTGCACTGGCTTCAGATGGACACATGATTCTAAGTACTACCAGAGTGGTGAGTAAAATCATAAAATTTGTATATATTAATATGATTTATTGCAATAAAATATAAGATGGTATTATTATGGGATGGGACACAGAAGTCCTGGGTCAGATCTTGACTCTGTTGGATAACCATGGATGCATCCTACAGACATTTAGACTTAAACAAAGAGTGTATTAGCTTCAATTATTTCCAAATATCATTAACATTTTTTAGTTAACTATCTTACGTTTTGTTATTTTGAAATATGTCAGACATTTTAAAAATAATTTTTAAATGAAGCCCTATTCCCACCATTCAGCTTAAGAACTAGTCAGTACTTTTGAAACCCTTAAATAATCATTTCACCTTCTTTCCTCCAGGGAAGTATAACCAGTGTTTCAGAACTTTGTAATCAGTTCTTTACATTTTTACCATATATCTATGTATCCCTAAAAATATATATATTATTTCATTTTTCCTACTCTGGAATCTTTATTTAAATGTAATAATTCTCTTTGTATTCCTCTATGTTAACTTGTATGTTTGAGGTTCATCTCTGTTAATTACATGTAACATTTATTTTCACTGTTTTTAGGATTCCATTGTATGACTGTTACATAACTATTTAACCTTAAATACATTATGTACATTATTTACATGATTCTGTCTAATCCTCACAACGTCATTATAAGGCAGAATAAAGAAACGAAGGCTGAATTAGATGAAGTAACTTGCCCAAGGTCACACAAGAAAATAGGTGTAAGGGCTAGGCTTTGAACCAAGGCTGTCTGATTACAGGGCCCATGTTATTTCTGCTACACCACAGTGCCAAGATCCCTTCATGTGCTAATGGAAGTGTAAGTCGATCTGACATTTGTTGAATACTTACTAGATGCTTTACATATATTTTAATTTAATGCTTAGAGCAATCCTCTGAGGTAAGTAATATTAGCCTTCTGTGAACAAGAGTAGATTGACAGTAAATGGATAGAACTGGGACTCCTGAACCTACTTCAATGTTCAGCTTAATGTAATATAATGTCTTCCAGATTCACCTGAATTATTTGGGGTTCTTAAAAATATGATTTTTAGGCTCTATTCCAGTCTACTGGTAGAGTATAGAAATTGTGTTTTAATCAAACATCCCAGATGATTACAGCTAGATTAATTTTAAATGTATTTTTCTAGATGATATCATCTAATCATGGTTTTAAATGCCATCTCTATGTCAGTGACTTCCAAATCTCTCCAGAAATGGTGTCTCCCTTTCACATGGATTTCTAATAGGCCTTTCAGACTTAACATTACTAATGAACAACTCTTAATTTGTTTGTTCCCCCTCCAGCCTTCCCCCTCCAGTTTTTCCCAGTTTAGTAAGTTATACCACCATCATCATGACACCTAGTTGTCATGATTCTTTTTTCCTATAACCTCTACATGTAATTCATCAATAAGTCCTGCTTACTCCACCTCTAAATATATCCTGAAATTTTCTCCATCACTACTATTACCTTAAGTGACTGGACTCAGCCTCCCCAGTCACCAAGCTTAACTTGTATGTTAAGCTGTATACTTGGGGTAATAGCCTCTTACCTGGTTTTTCACTTTTGTCCTCCCTTATAATCTTTTTAAGTATAAATCAAATCTTGTCATTTTCTTGCTTCATACTCTCCAATGTCTTCTCACTGTACTTGGAATAAAAGGCAAACCATGTCTTTTGCTTACAAAATCCATGTGCACTGGTTCCCACTCCATTTCCTACCATTCTCCTCTTCTATAATTACACTGGTCTTTTCTCTGTTACTGTTGTTTCTGTATAGAATGCCTAGCCCTAGTTTTTTTTTTGTTTTTTGTTTGTTTGTTTTTTGTTTTATTAGTTAAGGTATTACAAATGTGTCCTCATCCCTCCCCCCCATTAATAGCCTTAGTTTTTAAATGGTTGATTCCCATTTGTTTTTTACATATGTCGCTTCAATTTGTCCCCAGTTGATTCTCAACATGGGATGCATCACTATGTTTCTTTTTAAAATTTATTTTTAAACCTTTATTGTTGAGAATATTACAGATGTCCTCCTTTTTTCTGCCCCATTGCTCCCCTCCACCCAGTTCCCGCCCCTTCCCAGGCCTTCACCACCCTATTGTCTGTGGTCAATAGGTAATGCATGTATGCATATAAGTTCTTTGGCTAATCTCTTCCTGGCTCCTCTCCCCGCTTCCCTCTGATATTCGTCAGTCTGTTCCATGTTCCATGCCTCTGGCTCTATTTTATTCATCAGTTTATTTTGTTCATCAGATTCCTTGTCCATTTATTTTGATTTTTAGATTCAATTGTTGATAAGCATTTATTGCCATTTTTCATATTTTTGATTTCATTTCTTCTTAAAGAAGACCCTTTCACATACCATGTAATACTGGTTTGGTGGTGATGAACTCTTTTAGCTTTTCCTTGTCTTTATCTGACCTTCAGTTCTAAAGTCCTGTGACCTTCTAGAGTAATCTTGGTTGTAGATCCTTGCAACCATCACTTTGAATATTTCTTGCCTCCCTTATGGCCTATGAAGTTTCAGTTGAGAAACCAGCTGATAGTTGGTTTCCTGGACTTGTATGTCTATTTCTTTCACCAGGTAAGGGAAATTTACTGTCATTTTTTAAAACAGGTTTTTTATTTCTTGCCCCCTTTCTTCTTCCGGTATTCCCATGATGTGAATGTTGGTACACTTGATGTTATCCCAGAGGCTCCTTACACTATCTTCATATTTTGAGATTTTTTCTTTTTGCTGTTCTCATTGGGTGTTTTTTGCTTCCTTATATACCAAACTCTTGATTTGATTTTGGCATCCTCTACTGTTGATCCCCTGTAAATTATTCTTTATTTCAGTTAGTGTACATGTCATTTCTGTCTGGTCCTTTTTTATGTTGTTGCTGTTCTCACTAATTGCTTTGAAATTCTTACTAAGTTCTTTGAAGTTCTCATAAGTTCCTTGAGCGTTTTTTTAACCATTGTTTTGAATTCTGTATCTGATAGTTTTATTGCTTCCATTTCATTCAGTTTTTTTTTCTGGAGATTTCTCCTGTGCTTTCATTCTCCTGTTTCTTTGTCTCTGCATTTTGGCTCCTTCCCTGTATTTTTTTTCTCTGTATTAGGTAAATCTGGTATGTCTCCAGACTTGGTAGAATCTAGTATGTCTTAGCCTCCCCAGTCACCTGAGCTGGCACTCCAGATGTGCCCCTGTGTGAGCTACATGCACTGCCCTATTGTAGTTGAGCTTTGATTGATGTTGGTGTCGCTGGGAGGGATTTACCCCCAGGCCAGTCGGTTCTGTGGGCCAGCTGTGACGATAGTGCAACAGCTGCTGTGCAGGAGCCAACCCTATGGAACAGGACTTGCTTCAGTGGAACTGTGGTGCTCACTGAGTCCTCCCCTTGAATGTGTTACTTGTGGAGGAGGTAGGGTTGTAATGTGGCATGGTTGAAGTCGACCATTGGGTGCACTGGCTCTGGGGCCTCCCAGGAGGTGCAAAGTCAGCCTCTGCCTATGCCCAGGGATACCCAGCATGAGCTACAAAGCAATCTACAGATGGCTGCCACTTGTGTTGAGCTTGGAGGTGCCAAGCTGTGAACCAGGGTAGGCTGCTGCTAGTGCTGGGCCTGGGGCCACTTATTGAGAGATACTGGGCATGCTGATGCCAGCTGATGTTTGTTTGAGAGATTTAGGAAAGTCCAAAGCATGAGGCAAGAGAGGCCAGTTGTATGGAAAAGCCACTGTAAATGCCTTGGATGAGCTTGCAAGTAGGGAGAGGCGGGGTCTCAGGGAATCACCAGGTGGGGCGAAAAGCGTAAGCTAGTATGATGGAGATTCAGATATGGTGCAGCCTGTCATCTCTGTGGTAGGGAGGATTGAGCAAAGGAGCACTTCTGTCTGGGAGAAAACTGCCCTTCCATCTCTTAACCTGATTTGAGACAAGTTAGTTCCTTCCTTAATGTCCCATGTTCTTTTCAAGCTGCTGCTCCAGTGTTGGAGCTCGGAGGGAGTGAGACTAAGTCCCATGCTATGTCCTTTAAAAGGAACTGCCTGGAACTCCTGCAGCCTCCATGTCACTCAGCCACAATCACTGCTGGTTTTTATAGCCAGAAGTTGTCGCAGTTTCTCTTCCAGGTACTGGAACCCTGGGCTGGCGACATGGTGTGGGGCACGGACCCCATGGTCCTCAGGGAAACCTCTACGGCTAAGATATCCCTCCCAATTTTAAACCGCCACACGTGGATGTGGGACCAGCAGGGTTCCCGAGATTCTGCCTCACATCTCTGCCCCTCCTACCAGTCTTATGTGCTGCTTCTTTAATTCCCTAGTGGTAGGACTTTCATTCAGGTAGATTTCAGGTGGTTCTGAATGATGGCTGTTCTGTATTTTAGTTATAAATTTTGATGTGGTTGTGAGAGGCAACGAGTACCATTTACCTATGCCGCCATCTTGACCAGAAGCCCTGTTTCTTACATATGTATTTGTTCGTTGTGTTTCTTCCCTACAGAGAAGCTGCCTGAGAGAACAACCCTGTCTTTCTTATCATTGTCACTTGTTGAATGAATGAAACACTGATCTAATTTGTTTAGAACTTTGTCCAGAGTAGCAAGGGAGCAGTCTGAGTAACAAATTCTTAATCCTACCTACTCCTGACTTTATCATCATTTAACATTGAATACATTTCTGAATCTTGGGCTAATTTTTCTTAGTGTAACATTTGTCCTATTAATACTGTGGATCACAAGCTGCAGTCATTAATAAATACCATCAGTGATTTGGTATACATTGTATCTTAGCTTGTCATAAGGGAAGAGTGTTGTTAACTATAAACTATGATGTCAAAAAATTAAACAGACTCTTGGTTTACTCTTGTTCTTACTGCTTTTATTTCTTTTTACTTTACAGGTGACCATTCACGACAAGATAGCATGGATTTCAGTAATGAATGGGGTGACCCTTCTAACTGTCGATGTGGAGATAGATTGAAGCCACTAGAACGGAGAGCTGCACGCCAGCACCAGCGATGTCTAGCACATTCTTTGGTTGGGACTCCCAATTATATTGCACCTGAAGTGTTGTTACGAACAGGTAAAATTTTGTTTTATAAACAATCTCCAGCTGAAACTTGATTGGAATATAGCTTAGTGTTCAGGTTTATAATAAAACTTAATTTTATAGAATAATTTGTGACAATATTAATTACGATTATATTAATTAAAGTGCTTATAAATAACTATAACTTTGGTATCTTATTTTAGGCTATACACAGTTATGTGATTGGTGGAGTGTCGGTGTAATTCTTTTTGAAATGTTGGTGGGACAACCTCCTTTTTTGGCACAAACACCATTAGAAACACAAATGAAGGTAAGGTATAGAATCTATACCAAAAGAATTGTCACAAAGTCCTTTATGTTACAGATGTTTATCAGTCCTTTGCATAGAGCATCTTATTCTAGAATTAAAGAATGAACTTGGCCCTGGCCAGGTAGCTCAGTTGGTTACAGCATTGTCCTGATATGCCAAGCAGGTCTAATCTCTGGTCAGGGCACATACAAGAGTCAACCAATGACTACATAAATAAGTGGAACAACAAATTGATGTCTTTCTCTCTTTCTGTCCTTTTACTCTCAACAAAATCAATTAAAAATTTTTTTTAAATGAATGAACTTGAAAGAATATAGAAACGCACTAAGAGTCTATGTATGAATTCAAATTTCCTTCATCCCCTCATCACGCTCATATTCTCCCTCATTTATAAACTATATTCATATTTCATTCTTATCAAAATCTTTAGTACCTTTAAAAAAATGTTTTTATTGATTTCAGAGAGAGGAAGAGGGAGAGAAAGAGAGAGAAACATCAATAATGAGAGAAAATCATCAATCAGCTGCCTCCTGTATGCCCCCTATTGGGCATGTGCCCTGACCGGGAATTGAACTGTGATCTCCTGGTTCATATGTTGATGCTCAACCACAGAGCCACACTGGCTGGGCTCTTTAGTATCTTTTGAAGATTTATTTCAATTTACTCTTTGTTACCTGTTGGCTCATGGCTTTGTTTCCTTCCATGCACATTCTATCCCCAAACCACAAATAAATGTCTATAAAGTAGTTCCTTTTATTCACTGTTTCACTTTCAGAGGTTTCAGTTACCTGGAGTCAGCCATAGTAAGAATATATTAAATGGGAAATTTTAGAAACAAACAATTGGTAAGGTTTAAATTGTGTCCCATACTGAGGAGCATGATGAAATCTTGTGCTGTCCTTTTTTTGTCCCATCTGGGACATGAATTATCCTTTGTGTAGCATATATCCATGCTGTATATGCTACCCACTTGTTAGTCACTTAGTAGCCTTTTCAGTAACCAGAGCAACTGTTGTATCTCAGTACTTACATTCAAATAATATTTTATTTTACTTAATAATGGCCCCCAAATGAAAGTGTAGTGATGTTGGCAATTCAGACACAACAAAGAGGAGCTGTAAAGTGCTTCCTGTAAGAGAAAAGGTATGTATGTATAGGAAAAAACATAGTATATGTAGGGTTCAGTATTATCCGTGGTTTCATGCACCCACTGGGGGTCTTGCAACATATCCCCCACAAATAAGAGGGGACTACTGTACCTCCACTTGAAACTACCTCTGGCACTTAAATGAGAAGTTTCCCACAATTTTTACCATAAACTGTCCCATTAAAAATCCTTAGTGGTTCCTTTGTTCATGGTTAAAGTCCAAATTTGTCCTCTGTACCTTTGTTCACACCATTCTCTTTGTAGTGTCCTTTCTATCCTGTCTTCCACAGCCCTCCCCTCTTTCTGAAGCTTGGTTAATTCTTGATTGTGGTTTTGTTTTTAATTTTCTGATTATTTTTAATCATTCTTTGAGAGTGTCTTGAGATATCATCTTTTCTATAATACTCCCTACTAAGTTGTAACTACTTCTGTCATTGCATTTAATATATTATTTTTAAATTTTCCTTTAGAATTTCTTTTAGTATAGGTATACTGGTAATGCATTCTCGCAGGTTTGTGTTAGATTTGTTTGTCTAAAAGTGTCTTTATCTTACTTTCATTTTAATATCTATATGTATGTGTGTGTGTGTGTGTGTGTGTGTGTGTGAGTGTGTGAAAAACTGAAAGCTTTCTAAGCAAAAGAAAAAGGCAATGCTGTCTGTTCTCACCAGTCTTATTCAGCATAGTTCAGGAAGTCTTAGCCAGTGTTACACAGCAACAAAAAGAAATAAAAGGCATATAGATTAGAAAGAAATAAAAATTTCCCCTACTCAAAAGATAACACAATTTTCTATATAGAAAATCCCAGGGAATCAAAGGAAAAAACCATAGAATTAATGAGTTTGGCAAGATTGTAGGATATAAAGAAAATACATAAAAATCTATTGTTTTTCTGTGTTTAATCAGGGAACAATCAGAAACTGAAATTTTAAAACTACCATTTGCAGTAGCTTCCCCAAAATGAAATATTTAGGTATGAATCTAATAGAACACGAACAAGAACTGTGTGCTGAAAGCTATAAATTGATGAAAGGAAAATCTTAATAAATGAAGATACAGACTGTGTTGATGGATTAGAAGACTCACCATAGTAAAACTATCAATCCCCCCCCCCCCGCAAAAAAAAAAATCTGTATATTTAACTCAATTGCAATAAAAATTTTCAACAGGAATTTTTGCAGATACAGATCAGCTGATTCTAAAATTTATATGGGTGGACATAAGAACTTGGACAAAGAAAACAGTTTTTAAAAAAACAAAAAAAAATGCCCTGACCGGTTTGGCTCAGTGGATAGAGCGTCGCCCTGCAGACTGAAGGGTCCCAGGTTTGATTCCGGTCAAGGGCATGTACCTTGGTTGCGGGCACATGCCCAGTAGGGGGTGTGCAGGAGGCAGCTGATTGATGTTTCTCTCTCATTGATGTTTCTGACTCTCTGTCCCTCTCCCTTCCTCTCTGTGAAAAATCAATAAAATAAATTAAAAACAAACAAAAAAACAGCAGAGGAATCAACTACTTGATTTTAGGACTTACTATCTATGTATATAAAAGCCTAAGTGACCCTTAGGACTGAACCACTGGTTGACCAGTCGCTATGGCACGCACTGACCATCGGGACAGAGGCTCAACACAGGAGTTGCCCCTTGGTGGTCAGTGTGCTCCCACAGGGGGTGCATGGCTCAGCCAGAAGCCGGGCTCACGGTTGTACTGGCGAACGCAGCTGCTGCAGCATTGGGAGCCTCTCTGACACCATGGCAGCGCTACCAAGAGGCAGTGGCAGATGCAGTGGGATGAGCACAATTGTGCGGCACCCGGCCCACCTCCTCCCTGGCCGCCTGCGGCTTGGTGCACTGCTACATCCCCCGAGGGGTCCTGGATTGCGAGAGGATGCAGGCCAGGTGTGTAGGAGGCAGCCAGTCAATGACTGTCATCATTGATGTTTCTGTCTCCCTTCCTCTCCCTTCCTCTCTGAAAGCAATGAAAAAAAAAGGCATTGGTATGGAAGTCTGGGTTTCAGTTCTAGCAGCACTTTAAAATAGCCATTTCTTTTTGTTCTCCATAGTTTCTGATGAGAAATCTATAGTCATTCAGTTCAAATCATTGTTCCCTTAAGTAATGCATCATTTCACTGGCTGCTGTCAGTGTTGTAATTATGGAATGTCTGGGCATGGATTTCTTGAAGCTTATCCTGTTTGGTGTTTACTGAGCTTTTTGAATTTCTGTATCACGACTTCTTCCCCTTGGAACTCTAATGACACCAATGTTAAACCTTTGGTAAAGCGCCACAGATTACTGAGGGCTGTTTTTGACCTCTTGATTCTCTTTGTTCAGATTGCATAGTTTCTATCAATCTGTCTTTAAGTTCACTTTCCTCTGACATCTCCATTTGATTGAGCCCATCCATTGAGTTTTTTATTTTGGTTATAGCATTCTCCAGTTCTAAAATGTATATTTAGTACCTCTTCATATCTTCAATTTCTTTGCTAAGACTTTGTTTTCATTTCATTCTACGAGTATTCATCCTTATTTAGAACATTTTAACAATGCCTACTTTAAAGTCTTTGTCAGGTAATTCTAAAATCTATGTCATCTCAACACTGTTGATTTTCTTTTATTATTTGGGTTGACACTTTTGTGGTTCTTGTATGCCTAGTAACTTTGGATTTTATTCAGGACATTTTATGTTATGAGAGTCAGGGTTTTGTTTAAATGTTATGGAGAACGTTGGTATTGTTTTGGCATTAAACCTGGTTGGATTCAGTCCACAAGTACTAACCATCCTCTGTGGCTTGTGACTCCAGTGTCAGTTTCATTGTCAAAGCAGCTGTGGTCTTCTACTTAGTTCAATTCTCAGACTTTGATGTGTTCTTTAGGATTAGATCCATACAGGTACAGTTGGGAGGTGAGCCCAGCTGTTTGTAAATAACTTTATAATCTTCTCCTCCACTGACATATCCCTGGTAATTTTCATTTCCTTTGGGTTTCCTTTTTCAGTTCCTTGACTAGAAAGTGAGACTTTATTTATCCTCCTGTGCCACACACGTCTCATGATAGGGTAGCAAGAGCACACGAGAGAAAAAGCACCAGGGATTCAATCTATCTTCTTGCGGCCACATGCTTTAATTTCCAATTGAAGAGGAAGTTTCAGGTGACTCTTTTTTTTTTTTAAAATATATTTTATTGATTTTTTACAGAGAGGAAGGGAGAGAGATAGAGAGTTAGAAACATCGATGAGAGAGAAACATCGATCAGCTGCCTCCAGCACATCTCCCACTGGGGATGTGCCTGCAACCCAGGTACATGCCCTTGACCGGAATCGAACCCGGGACCCTTCAGTCTGCAGGCCGATGCTCTATCCACTGAGCCAAACCGGTTTTGGCTCAGGTGACTTACTGCACCTCTGTTATGGCCAGGAAACCCCTTTCCCAATCTCTGGGCCTGAACTAGAAGGACTTTTCCTAGAGCTCACTCTGTATTATACATCTTCAGGGTTTGGGCTCCTGAGTCTAGACCAAGGGATCCTAGATGGAAAAAAATGGTAAACTCACCATCATTTCATTGGTACTTCAAATTCATATCATCTTCCTCAGTCTGCCTGTTACTCTTTACTGCAGGGACCTAAGTAGCTGCTCGATGCATTCTGCACAGGTGTATAGCTGCATTCAGTACGAAAGACAGGGTAGAGTTTACCTATTACATTTTATTCGGAACTGGAGCCTTTCTCCCTCTGGCTGCTTTTAGGACTTTTTCTCTGTCACCTTGGTTTTCTGCAATTTCATCATTATATACTCGTGTGATGTTTTCATTCAGAAGTTCATAAAGTTTCTTGAATTGTAGCTTGGTGACCTTCATCAAGTTTGGAAAATTCCGTTATTATTCTTTGAAGATTTCTTCTGCTTTCGTCTCTCCTTCTGGGACTCTACTTAGTTTAGTATTCATACAAATAGTAGACATTTGATAATTGTCTTACATGTATCATGCTTTATTATTTTTTATTCCATTTTTTCTTTCTGTGCTTCAGTTTACATTAATTTCTATTGACCAATCTTTGAATTAATGGGGAATCTTTTTTTTTTGCTATGTCTAGTCTTTTATTTTTTTTTATTTTTACCTTAAACTAAATAATCCTGAATGTAACTTTAAATCGAAGAACTTGTCCAGCTGCTTGTATATATTAATTTCCCTTATTTGAAGTAGATTATGGAACCAGGCATAATACTGTAACTATTACTACATCATGATTTTTTTGTTTTGTTTTGTTTTTTCAAAAAGATTCAAAGACATTTTATTACTTGAGGCATCTCCTTTTTCTAACCTGGGAGAAAACTTTAAGATTAACGGATACTAGAAGAGGTGATTTATTTTTCTTCCTTCTTCACTAGTTGATAAAGTCCTATATAAATACGGAAGAATGCAGTTCATCTATTTAACAGATATTTATTTACCTTTCTTCCCTTCCTTCCTCCTACGTACATCTCTCCCTCCTTCCTTCCCTTATTTCCTTCCTTCCTTCCTCATTCTGGTTTCTTCAAAACCATAGTAAGTATTTACTGAACATCTATTATGTGCCAGGCAATTTGCCAAGTACTAGGAAATACAAAGACAATACATGCTCTATAGCCTAATGGAATTTTATACTGTAGTAGAAAAGCACAGGCATAAATAGGTACCACAAAGTATTAGAGATATTATGATACAAGTAAATATATAGAACAGGGGAGGCACAATAGAAAGTCATTTCTACAAGTAGTGCAAAAACTTGCAGTGAGTCTTCTAATATGAAGTTGCCTGAAAAGGAGGGAATGAGAGGAAAGGTTATTTCCCACCAATGATTCATTATTAAAGGTAAGGAAGGTTAAATACCATGCAATTTATTGTATAATTTTACAAATAGGCCCTGGCCAGTTTTGCTCAGTGGAATAGAGCATTGGCCTGCAGGCTGAAGGGTTCTGGGTTCAATTCCTGGTCAGGGCACATGCCCAGGTTGCAGGCTTGACCCCCTGAGGATTCTCCTTCATCATTGTGTTCTACTTTCCTCTCTGAAATCAATAAGAATATATTTTTAAAAATTTTTATAAATAGTTAAGTAAGACTTTTGGTATAAAATCTGGAGAAAATTTTGGATTTCTTATTTATCTTTTCCCTCCTAATTTTTAAAAATCTTTTAAAGGTTATCAACTGGCAAACATCTCTTCACATTCCTCCTCAAGCTAAATTGAGTCCTGAAGCCTCTGATCTTATAATCAAACTTTGCCGAGGACCAGAAGATCGCTTAGGCAAGAATGGTGCTGATGAAATAAAAGCTCATCCGTTTTTTAAAACAATTGATTTCTCCAGTGACCTGAGACAACAACCTGCTTCATATATTCCTAAAATCACACACCCAACAGATACATCAAATTTTGATCCTGTTGATCCTGACAAATTATGGAGTGATGATAAAGAGGAAGAAAATGTGAATGACACTCTCAACGGATGGTATAAAAATGGAAAGCACCCTGAACATGCTTTCTATGAATTTACCTTTAGGAGGTTTTTTGATGACAATGGCTACCCATATAATTATCCAAAGCCTATTGAATATGAATATATTAATTCGCAAGACTCAGGGCAACAGTCAGATGAAGATGATCAGCACACAGGCTCAGAGATCAAAAATCGTGATCTAGTGTATGTTTAACACACTAGGAAATAACTGTAATGAGGATTTGCAAAAAGGCCTGAAATGCAGGGGTTTTGAGGCTCTGAGTAAAATTATGCAAATGTGACAGAGCTGTGTGTGTGTGCTCTGTGCACAATATTTTATTTTCCTAAATTATGGAAAAATCCTTTTAAAATGTTAATTTATTCCAGCCTTTATAATCAGTAATTTAGAAAAAAAATTGTTATAAAGTAAATTATGAATTGAATATTATAGTCGGTTCTTGGTACTTAAAGTACTGAAAATAATAAATAATAAAAATTGTGTGCTTTGTTTAAAAGGAGAAGCCTGGTATCTATTTGTACATATGCTAAATCATTTTAAAAGACAAGAGTTTTTGAAAATTTTTTGAAAGACAGTTTTAGTTTTATTTTGCTTTAACCAAATAAGAAATATACCCCACATTTACAAAGTCCCCCCCCCCCTTCCCCACTCCCATAACCTTGTTTTTGGTACAAAATAAGCTATAGAAATGAAGCCATCATGGTGGTGAGTGTTCCTAGGCTAATGATAATTTGTATAATTCATGTCTTGGAACTAAGAAATACAGGGTGACAGGGTTGAAACAGGATGCTCATCAGAAGGGAAAAATAGATAAACTTCATTTACTTCCCACCTTGGAATATTTAATCTAGCATTTGTTTCTCAAGAATAACTGTCATTAAAGGAAACAAAGCACTGCCATTTTTCTTTACATCTTGGTATTTTTAACGCTGCTTCCAGGTGGTTTTTTTGGTTTGTGTTTTGCCTTATATGAAATTTTTTCTTAGTTGGGTTGATATATTACATCATGTTTTGGAGATTCCTGTACATCTTAAATTACTACTCTTAGAAGACTTTTTGGTCTTGAAATTAAAACCACTAACAGGAGCATATCTTCTGCAGTCAATCCATTGTTATCTTGGAAAAAGACATCAATATGTTGCTAGAAAAGAAGCCTGACTATATTTGTGGATATATATTTACATCAAGTATGAGGGCTATTCTTTTCTTCTTATTTACTACATGTCTATTTGCATCTATTCATTAAAAATTCCAACATGTGCTGTTTGTGCTGCTTCCAGTTTTAAAAGGGGAACAAAGCTGCCATGAATCAAAATTTCTTATACTAAAAGCTAAGATTCTCCATATTTTTGCTTTGAAATTTAAGAAGTATTTCCACCATCCTAAGCAGAGATTTTCAGTTTCATATGAAACTGATTAGAAATTATTTATGGATACTCACTAGAACCGTATTTTTTCTATATTGTGATAGTTTTGATTATGTCATCACTAATGTTGCAGGTTTCCTCTTTCAGAACAGTGCTTCATACATGGATTGTTTATTGGCAAAAAAAAAAGCTGGCTATTTGGCAATATTTTCCCTATGGGCGATTGATTGATGAAAAATTATTACTTAACTCTTAATTTAGGGGCCATTAGTAATTAGGGAAAGTTACATAGTGGTCCTAGTAGAAATTCAAGTCCTCCTAACCTATTTTAAGGTTAAATAATATGTTTTCAACATTCCTATTATATAGGCTTAGGTTACAAGGAGACTTGTGCTCTCATACCAAAATATACTTAACTTATCTTTTAGGGAAAAGGGTTCTATTCTTATTAGTAAAATTTATATTTTCTTTTTCTTAAGCTCCACTGATAAGGAATTTTATCAAAACAGTAATTGTGGATAAGAGGCATACTTTTAGTGATTTTCAGACTTTTAGCTTTTTTTATATGAAAGCTAATGGAAATCATATACGTAAGTAAAATCAAGTCAAAGCTATTCCAGTTGAACTGGGGAGGGCAAAGATTTATTAGCTCACAGTTCTCATCTTTCTATAGGTAGCCCTCTCAGAGCTCAGCTTGTAAACCACTGCACAACACGCTGTGTAATGGACTGGTCTTTGGGGATCATTTTGAAATGTGATGAAAGCTGTGGACTCTCTTCCCAGAATAATGGACATCAACACATAATGAATAAAATGTGTGCAGTTTTAGGGGCTCTGGACATGTTGAAACATGTCAACTCTTGGTTAAAGACCTTTGTCCTATAAGAACACTGATATATTAAACTAAGAACTTTGCTTTAAATTTACTGGTTAATGTTCAGATTAGCACATCTTGTATAAACACTGATAATTTGTGATGGAAAAGGTCTGTACTATGTGATAACATAACCCTATGAATGCCTCTCTTGCTGGTACAGCACTGAGACTTTTTTTTTTTTTTTACTAAGACATTTTAAACACACCCTTTTAAGGGCATTGACATGGTTGGCTCTACAGACTTGATATAGAAATACTTGCGAAGGACTTCTAATCAGACAGTCGTAAGAAAATGCACTATGAGATGGCAGTCTGCATTTCATGGAACATTTGATTAGTTCTATAAAAACAAACTAGTTCAAGAATTTTTAGCTCACTATTCAAAATTTTAAGACATCCCTCTTGCTCTTGGGCTTTCTCAGTCACATTTAAATTTCCATTTAGTGGTTTTACTATGGTGTAATACAGTCTAAAACCAACTTTGTTAAATTTCTGTAATAGAAAAACTAAGGTGCTGTCTCCTTCCTCTCTTTCCCCACAAAATCTGTTTTGCCCCCATTTCTCAAATGTAACAGACACTACAAATTTTATATTCTTTTGAAACTTCCTGACAGAATAAACTTTTTGGGCTTATCCGAAGCCATGTACAAGCCTTTAGTATCTGTACTTTTAATAGTTTGGATATACTGATTAGCTATCTTATTCCCAAACTATATCCAGTTCTTCCAGTATAGAATCTGGTGCTTCCTGACCAAAAAGATGAGAACAAAATTCTATATGCCTTCAATTGAAATGGAGTGAAAACATTGGTTATACATGTTTTCTTTTTAAAAAATTTTCCCACTCGTTAAAATCTTACTGTTTTTGTTATACTTACCCTTTTATGCCTATCAATAGTATTTATAAAGTGTTCTATAATTATGTAATTGTAGATACTGTTATGTATTTTTCAGTGACATCCTAAGGCGGGCCCTATTGCTGTATCTTTTCTACCTTATTTGTAATAGAAACTATAGAATGTATGACTAAGAAGTCACTTTGAGATTGACTTTTTAAAAAAGTGATTACCTTCTGCTGTTGCAAAGTGCAAAACTGTGAGTGGAAATGTTTTATTCTGACTTAATAATATGTTAGTAACTAGAAAATACAGTGGGAGGATTTTTAGATATTGCTGCTGCTGTTACCTAAGGTACTTTAGACAATTTCTTTAATAAACAAAAATAAAAATCCATTTGGTATTTAAAGTGAAACAATAGCCTATTTTAATCTAAAAAAGTAATGTGGGTCAACCTATTAGTATATTTGTAAAGCGCCTTAATATATCCCTTCGTGGAAGGCACTGTACCACAGTTTACTTTTATATTGTATTGTGTATATAAGTATTTTGTATTAAAATTGAATCAGTACAACACTACAATTTTATAAAATAAAGCTTTGTTAGGAAAAGGAATTACAGCTTTGCAATATAAATTGTTTTGCATACTTTTGAATGTAGTAGATATGAATAATCAGCCTGTTTTTAATGAACCTATTTGTATTTCCCCAATCATTTTATCTAGTGTAACATTTGCTGGGATAATAAAAAAAAGCAAAATTCAAATCTTTCAATTATGTGTGGAAAGCTGACTTTTAAGCCACTTAAGTATGTTGATATTTTTATTCAAAAGTTTATTTTAATCATTTTATTCTAAGAAAATTTATCATTAGAAATTTGATGCTTTGGAATTAAAAAATATGTAAAACTAATACCTAGTTAGGTTAAGGCAAACTGAACAGAGTATGAACCAGTAAAATGGCTTCATAAATACAATATTCCATGTTAAAGGTTTCCTTTAGATCACAAATTTAAACCTTTTTAATTATTAATCTCTGCATTTAGTATCATTTGAGTCCAGTTTTTAAAATGTGAAGTTGTTGGCTAATCTGGTTTTTAAAAATGTTTTTATTGACTTGCGAGAGAGACATCAAT
Source organism: Myotis davidii (assembly GCF_000327345.1). Classification (NCBI taxonomy): domain Eukaryota; kingdom Metazoa; phylum Chordata; class Mammalia; order Chiroptera; family Vespertilionidae; genus Myotis; species Myotis davidii. The sequence continues at coordinate 180,722 of NW_006285799.1, forward strand.
CAGTTGCCTTCCCTAGATACCCCCACAGGGGACTGAATCTGAAAAGTAGGCATGTGCTCTAACTGGGAATCGAACCCTCAACATTTTGGTGTATAGGATGATGCTCCAACCAACTGAGCCACCCAGCCAAGGCCTAATCTGTTTTTATAATCCTTCATTATATGAATTGCCTACAAGAAAACATATATACTGTTATATTTTAAATCAACTTTATACAGAGATATTTAGGGTTGTTTTTTTTAAGCATTACCATCATTCTTTTTATCCTCTTGTTTGCATTCCCTTGTAAAATTATATTCGGTCTCCATAAGCATTGTATAGCTGATGCAAATTGCATTATTTTTATGACTTGTTTTACTACTGTGGAGACCAAAGTTTGGCATGTTTAAAGTTGTGACTATACCTTGTTATGCCAAAGCAAAACAATGTATCTGCTTATGTGTGTAAAGGGTAGAGGGAGGATGTCAAATTTGTATTTGAAACATTGTTATTGTCCTCCCTAGTATTCAGTCTTTCCTTCCTTCCTTAGAGTCACCTAGAGCTCCTAAACGATTCGCTGGATTCAGAATCTGTTGGGACTTTGAGTTGTTTTTCCTGGAGAGGGGTTGAATTTGGTGGGAAGGGGGGTTCTCCTGAGTACTTAATCCCCTAGAGAGGCTGACTGATGACAAGGCTGCTCTGTTCCCCCTTTCACTAACAGAGCCCTCCCTCACCCCGTCCCAAGTTTTAACCGCCCCACTAGAGCCCATGTTTCTCATATTCCCTTGTACTTAGGTGTGGCCACAGTACTAAGTTTTCACCATTGGGATATGAGCAGACATGATATGTGCAAATTCCATTTTGTACACTTAAAGTTGATATTGCTTGCCCTCCACTTGTTCTTTCCCTCTTCCCACAGTATGGACCAAGAACAGAGTTGGGACTTGATGTTGACCATTAAAACTAGGAAAACACCCTAGTGGTGGTAGATCAACAAAATGAATAGAACCCAGTTACCTGCAAGATTGTGTGAATCACAGCTGTCTGTCCAGCCTAATCTCAACTGTAGAATATTAGAGAAAAAAAACAAAAAATATACCCACTTGTTACCGCTGCTGCACCTCACTCACCCTGAGTGTATAATATGTATTCGTGTTTAACTCGCAAATCAATTTAAGGAGGATTTGACTATCTCCCATGCAATTATGAAATTCAGCTATTTTTATCTTGTACATTTTTCTCTAATTCATCATCTTCTTCCCCATTGTTTGTTACTAACTTGATTGATACCCTGATTTGCACCTCCCTGAAATGCTTTTTATTTCAAAAAGATATATTAATTATAGTGTACTGTGCTCCATTACAATAGAGGTCATATCCACCAGAGCAAAACTATTATTTTCTACTTAGTTGAGAATTTTATAAGACTTTAAACACAAGGTACAGCATTTTGTTGACTACTATATACCCGTTCCTACAACAGTGTCTGGCACATAGTAATTGCTCAATAAATATTGGCAGACTGAATCGCCTTTAAGTCTGTTAAATTGCTGGGATGCTTTAAAATTAGACTTTTAAAAATATATATTTTTATTAATTTCAAAGAGTAAGGGAGAGGGATGGAAACATCAATGATGAGAGAGAATCATTGATCAGCTGCCTCCTGAACGTTCCCTACAGGGGATGGAACCCGCAACCCAGTCATGTGCCCTTGACGGGATTGAACCTGGGACCCTTCAGTCCGAAGGTCAACACTCTATCCTCTGAGCCAAACCAGCTAGGGCTAAAATTAGACTTTTAATTTTCATGCACTCCTAAAGGAAAACCTATCTTAACAGGAGACAAATCGAAGGAAGCACAGTTCTGTCCAGTGAGTATCTGTACATCGTGAACCATCATAATTTAAAAACGCTGACCAAAAAAATCACGAGAATAAAATTCCGCCAGCAGCGTGTCCGAGTATTTGTTTACCCACTCCCTATGTTATCCATGTTATGTCGTGACAAGCGCCCCAGCCAAATTCTGAGTATTTGGTTCTAAAACAGAATTTGTCATAAACGAGTTGTATGACCTTTGACACCCGAAAAACAGATACTTTGACTTCTTACTTTCTGAGGAATATGATGAAAATGGGAGGAAAAATGAGCAAATGTGAGGTACGCGACGTGGTACTTGCTTAAGCCATTACTATCCCAACAGTCATCCCAACCCCGCCAGGAGGCGGCGACGAGGACTGCGCAGGCGCATCCCGCCCCCGTTCCCCGCCTCCGTTGGCCACGCCCATTCCGCGCCCGGCGCGCGCACGCCGCCCGGCGTCCTCGCTCCCGGGGCGTCGCCCCGCGTGCGCCGAAGTCGCCGAGGCCACCCCCGGCACCGGAAGTGACCCTGGCGAGTTTGCCTTCAAATTCTTGGCGAGCTGAAGCTTCGTAGGGGGCTGGCGGCGGTTGGACCCGGCACTGCTGGGACGGTGAGCACCGAGCTGGGTGGTTGGGGCTGGGCAGGGCCCTCGTTCCTCGCCCGGAGCCCCGCTCCACCCTGCCCCTCCACCTGTCGGTGGGCGGTTTCCGAGGAGCCTCGGCCTCCACAGGTGAGTGTCGGCTCGCCCGGGGCTGTGGGGACCCCAGGCCCCCGTGGCAGAGTCGGTGAGGGACCTCGGGGCCTGGGTGCGAGGCCGCTGCGCATCCTGCTGGGAGCCAGCCCTGGTCTGCGCGGAGGTCTGAGGTCCTTGCTGTTGTCGTTGACACCTGTGGCTTCGGTGACGGTCCCCTCACCTGATCCCTCCCGTCCAGCAGGGACTTGGGGCGCTCCCGAGGACCCCGTCCCCAGACCGGTGCCATTAGAAAAGTTTCTGGCCAGGAGGACATGTTTCTGTTTTCTTGTTGACGGGTCCTCTCCCGCATCCCGCTCCCGTCCCCGCAGTCCCCACCCTAGGAAAACTCCCGATAGGTTGGTGTGACGTGGTTGCGGATGTTGTTGCTTGTTTAGTTTATCCCGGGGCCGGGGAAGTTCACGGCCCTTTTTGTTTAGAGTTGGCATCTTTTAAAAATGTTACCCCTCGAAACATTGGGTTCATATAGTATCGTATGTGACGTCGGAATTCGAGGTAAACGTGGATTGGTAAGTGCCTCACGGTGGATAAGCTCAAGCCCGTATGGGACCTACGGTAATTTTCTCTTTAAACTGCCAAGTGCCAATTTTATGTCAGCTACTGAATCCCAGCAGCGGAGTAATACATCCGGCTCTCCTGAAAGACGTGTGCACGTCTCCCCCTTTGAAATCAGGCCGGTGGTCGCTGCCGGAAACCTTCCCGAGAGTTTGGGAATGTGCCGTAGACCCCGGGCTGCCGCACAGTAACGAGGCCGGAACACGAAAGTGTCAGGAAAGGCTCTCGGTGTCCGTCATGCCTGCAGGTGTCAACGCAGCCCTGTCTCCGCGAAATCAGAGAGTTCTCACACACGGAAAGAGCAGCGACATGCTTTTTCTTGTATTGATCCTGGTAACTGGTGGCCCCATGCTATGGCTTTAAGCAAAAGGCAGTGCCCGTCAACTTCCCAACAGTCCTAGGCGATGAGGAGCGACATCGAGTTCCTCGATGGATGGCCGTGGTTATTCAAGAAGCGCCCATCTTTTATAGCTTCAGCACTAGGCATGCTGGGGAGTCTGCAGTGGTTTCTGCGTCTCATTTCGAACCTGGTATCACAGTTCTGAAAGGTCCCTAGGATTAGAGAATCTGGTAGAATTTAGTGTATTAACTGTTGAATTTCTGTGTGCAACAGTGTTTGCTTCTTTTTTTTTTCTTAGCTACTTGACTGGTTAAAAATGATAGTGTATCATTTCAATTCTGGGACCCAGTTAGGGGGCATGCAGGAGGCAACCACTGGATGTGTGTCTCTCATATAGATGTTCCTTCTTCCCTCCCTCCCTCCCTCGCTCCCTTTAACTCTCTTTGAAAAAAATCAATGGAAAAAAATCCAGGTGAGGATTAACAAACAAATATAATGTATCAGATCAAAATGGTCAGTGTTGATGTAAGTAGATTATGCTTGTAGTGTTGATGTAGCTTTTAAATTACATTTAAATCATGTTCACTGATTTATTTTTGCATTGTTCAAGGTAAATGTAAAAAATACGTACATTTAATATATATATTTTTTCTGAGCAGGTTGTTTTTCATTGCTTTTTTTATACAAAGAACTTGCTTGTGCATCTGGGTATTTATCATATGATGATTATAAGTAAGGAAAATGGTTGTCATTCTGCAATTGGTCATGGGTTGCTCATTTATTGCTTATTCATAATCATCAGTGACTGACTGTCAATTAGCATTATTGTTGCTTTCATATTCTAGACATGAACATACTGAAAATTGCTTAACATTGTATTGTCACTTTTAAAGTTACATACATTTGGTTTACTGAAATGCCTTAGGAATATACATGATTGAACTTTGTTTTTATTTTAGGACATCAGTTTTGCAGATATTTTTAACATTGATGCTGATTTTTTAATTTTTAACATTGATGCTGATTTTTTAATCTGTGCTAATAAGCAAGGAAAAATACACCTAGAATAAATAAATTGATATTCCTTTCACTAAACTGCAAGGATTTCAGAGTCTCATTCCATCTTATTTTTGTCTTCAGTTAAATTCCTTGCAACCCAGAAGGTGCTCTGTAAATATTTTTTGAATAACCTATGCACATTATGGTAAAAACTGCACTATAAGTGGAGCCCTGTCTAAGATTCCTTTAACGATTAAGTGAATAAGGTATACTTTTTATTGATCTTTTACATTGTTTTTTTTTTTTAGCCTCTAAGTCATTTATTTCTGCTCTGATCTTTATTATTAAGGTATCCCTTTTAGATGTGAAATAGGGAAGGCCCTGAGTTTATTGTTTTGGAAGAGAAATCTTTGAATTCAAATATTTGGATCTATTGCCTGTTTTTCAGTGTCTTTGATCACTTCTTTTCCCTAATCCTAGAGGAGAAAAAGACACTTTAAGTCTCTTTGTGGAGACACTATACCACATCAAAATTAAGTTTGCTAGAAATTTTGTAGTGAGTGTTTAATTTTTAAAAATTTGACTTTATTATTTGAATTAAAATTTATGGGGTATTGTATTTAGTTTTTTAAAAATGAGTTTAGCCATTAGCTGAATCATAAATACTCAGGTCATGTAAGAAAAAGGGTGGTTCGGTTCTTTTTTTTTTAATATATTTTTTATTGATTTTTTACAGAGAGGAAGGGAGAGAGATAGTTAGAAACATCGATGAGGAAGAAACATCGATCATCTGCCTCCTGCACATCTCCCACTGGGGATGTGCCCGCAACCCAGGTACATGCCCTTGACGGGAATCGAACCTGGGACCTTTCAGTCCGTAGGCTGACGCTCTATCCACTGAGCCAAACCGGTTTTGGCTAGTTCTGATAGACTTATAGAAAGGAAGTTTGCTGTGAGGTAAAGCAGGCATCAGCACTTAAGGTTATTTTTTTCTTTAATAACCTCTGTAAATCAAGAGTTTCAATTTTTGGACAATCTCATTTTCTTAAAACTTTTTAAAATTGATTTCAGAGAGGAAGGGAGAGAGAGAGATAGAAACATTAATGAGGAGAGAGAATCATTGACTGGCTGTCTTCTGCACGCCCCGCCACTGGGGATCAAGCCTGCATCCCGGGCATGTGCCCTTGACTCGAATTGAACCTGGGACCTTTCAGTCTGCAGGCTGACTCTCTATTAACTGAGCCAAACGAGGTAGGGCTGGACAATCTCATTTTTATACGTGTTTTTAATTAATTGAACCAGTAGGTAGTGTTTACAGTTGATGGTGGTTAAATTTTTGTCTATAGGCTTTTCTTGAAATATATTAATTTCTTTATATATTACCAGTTATTGTGCTCGTTAGACCCAGTTTCTGTCCTCCTTAGTGTAATTTAGTAATGATAAGGATATATTCTTGAAAGTTGGAGAATTTTACATTTACAGTGCTGACATTTATTTGAGAAGGATAATGTCTTTGGTTCAGAGACTACTAAAAGAACAGGGAGAATTGTTTTTGTCTAACATTTAGTTAGCTAAGGATATTTTGATACTGTTTTCAGTAAACATGTCGTTACTTTGATAACCAAGAATTTTTCAGGTCATTTGTTAATGTGGCCTTGGATTGACTTTACTTTTTTGTTTGTGAGAGTCAATTCATTGGCTCCTAAGGAATTTTATCTGACTAAAAGGAAATATTCACAACACAGAGAACCTTCAAAGAAGGCCTGGAGTGCGTTTGTGTGTTTTAGGCCATTGACTCATGGCCCTAAAAAAAAAAAAAAAAAAAATGAGGACCTCACATATATACGTAACAACTTAATTTAGATTTTTATTATTTTAAATGGGGACTGGGAAGAAAGATCAGGAGAAAGTCTATTAAGGGAAGAGGGAGGGAGAGGAGAAAGGCATGAGAAGCCTGATATACAAGCTTATCCAGATCTATGCAGCTGGCCTCGGCTGGCCTCTATGTTGCCGAGACCAGGTGTCACTGTCGGGCATGTAGTTTCAGAGGCAATCACAGCGCTGGTAGGTCAAGGAATGCAAGTGCTGAGGGTAAAGAGCTGGACAAGGGTAAGAAATTTTAATAGTTAAGACGAAAACTTGGCACTGTTTATTCATTTAAAGATTAATTGAGTATCTGCTGTGTGCCAAGCAGAGGTAACAGAAAGCCGTGATCACTGGTCATGGAGCTTTTATTAAGATAGAATATTACCTATGTGACTCCAGGGAGTTGTTATTTAGGTCATGGGATTTTTTTTTCTTTTTCTTTTGGATCTCAGATGCCCAGTCTTGAGTTACTTATAGACCTCATTTCATAGCTGAATAGCAAATTACCCTAAACCTAATGATTTAAAACAGCAGACATCTATTACTCATGGTTTCTTTGGTCAGGCTCTGGGCCTGGCTTAGCTGGGTACTTCTGATCTAGAGTCATTCATGAGCTGTAATCAAGGTATCTGGGCTGTAGTCATCTCAAAGCTCAACAGGGAGGATCCGTTTCCAGCCTCTCTGCACGGGGCACGTAGTACTTGGCAGTATTCAGTTCCTCTGGGCTACTGGAATGAGGCCCTCGATTCCTCACTGGCTGATGGCCTGGGGCCCTCCTTCAGTTCTTTGCCATGTAGAGCCTCTGTACTGGGCAGCTCTCAGCAAGGTAACTGGTTTCCCTTAGAGTGGTCCAGCAAGAGACAGTGAGGAAAACGGAAGTCACAGTCTAATCTCAGAAATGACATTCTGTTATTTTGCATGTTCTGTTTTTTATAAGCTCACATTCAAGGGGAGGTGAGTACACATGGGTATGGATACTGGGAGGCAGAGGTCCTTGAGAACCATTTCAGAGGCTCTCTGTGATTATCAATGGATAGAAAGCTCTTCTTTTGTTGTATTTATTTTTTGTTTCTTTCCTATTCTTCATCTTCTTTCTCCACTCATATTTCCCTATCTTATCCTCCACAGACACTTCAATATACTTAATATAAATACTCTCAGGTGTGTATGTAGTCTTTAAAAAAGTGTTTTATATAGCACATATAAGTAAATATAGTGTTTTTTAAAATCCTCATTGGAGGATTTTTTATTTTAGAGAAAGAGGAAGGGGGAGAGAGAAAGAGAAATATCGATGTGAAAAAAGAAATATTGTTGGGCACACTCTGACCGGGGATTAAACTCTCAACCCAGGTAGGTGCCCTGACTGGGAAGTGAACCCGCAACCCTTTGGTTTTCGGGACAACTATTTAACCAACTGAGCCACCTGGCCAGGGCAAATATAGCTTATTTTAAATTTACAAAATGTATTAGAATTTACATCTTGGTCTATGTCTAAGATTTTTTTTCTGCCCAACCTTGTATTTTGATGAACTATCCATGATGCTATTTGTAAAATTTGCTTCCATCTGCTATGTGGTATTCCATTGTATGTATCCACCACTTTTTTGTATCCATTTCCCTAGGTAGATTGCCTCCAACTCCTTGATTTCCCAAACAGTTCATGTCATTAATATCCCCAAACAAGTCCCTTACTGGATCTGTGTCAGACTTTTTCTCTGTAATATTTACAGAAGAGTGGGATTGCAGGGCCATCGGATGTATGCATACATAATCCCCTTAGTACTGCCAGATTGCTCTCCAAAATGACTGTACCAGTTTATACCCACAAATTATATGTGCAGCCCCCCCCCCAAATCCTTGGAAATACTTAATATTACTGGATTTATTATTATTATTTTAAATCTGGTAAATGTAAAAGGGGTGTCTTCTTGTTCTTATTTGCATTCATCTGTTACTAGTATCTGTACTTCTTAGCCAGCTTGAGTTTTCCCTTCTATGAATTGTCCTTAATGCTCTCTACCCATTCTTGTGTGAAGTCCCTTTGTCCATTAGTGTGAAGAATTGTAAGGATGGATTTTCTGATCTTAAGTTTTTCTTGCATTCCTGTGATAAATCTTCCTGATCACGGAGAAGGGGAAGGGGAGGAAGAGAAAGAGAAGGAGGGAGGAAAGGAAGGAGGGAAAAAGAGTTAGTTGACACTGTTAGCTAACATTTTATTTAGGACTAGAGGCCCGGTGCATGAAATTCATGAACAGGTAGGGTCCCTAGGCCTGGCCAGCAATCAGGCTGATCGGGGCCTTCCGGCTGCCAACTGGGGCCTTCCTTCGTTCCGTGCCACCCCCTGGTGGTCAATGCATGTCATAGCGAGCAATAGAACTCCCGAGGGGACACTTTGCATATTAGCCTTTTGGTATACAGTGGGGCCTTGACTTCCGAGTTTAATTCGTTCCGAGACTTTAAGGAGTTCGTTAAGGAGCTCGTTAACTCAAATTACTCTGTCAACTCAAAGCAAAAAATCTTTGGAGAGACAGATGGTATCTCAAAAAACTCGTTCGTCAGGACACTCGTAAGTCAAGGCCCCACTGTATATAGATTCCCACTTCTTCATACATAATTGAAATGGGCTTTGTATTCTTACTCAGTTTTGAAATCTTGAAATTGAGGTGATCCCAGCCTCAGAAAAAAGAGTTAGTCAGTTCTTCTCTTTTTTTATGGATCAACTTTTTTTTTTTAATATATTTTATTGATTTTTTACAGAGAGGAAGGGAGAGAGATAGCGAGCCAGAAACATAGATGAGAGAGAAACATCGATCAGCTGCCTCCTGCACATCTCCTATTGGGGATATGCCCGCAACCAAGTACATGCCCTTGACTGGAATCGAACCCGGGACCCTTCAGTCCGCAGGCCGACACTCCATCCACTGAGCCAAACCGGTTTTGGCTATGGATCAACTTTTATGTGATTGGAATTACCTTCTTTTCTATTTAGAAGTTAGGTAAAAGCCCTCCCATAAAAAAAAAAAATCCCTCTTGGCCTAGAGCTTTTTATTTTTTATAAATATATTTCTTTATTGATTTCAGAGAGGAAGGGAGAAGGAGAGAGATAGAAACATCAATGATGAGAGAGAATCATCAAACCTGGGACCCTTCAGTCCGCAGGCCAATGCTCTATCCACTGAGCCAAGCCGGCTAGGGCTGCCTGGAGCTTTTTAAAGGGGGAGGTCTTTTATTAAAATTTCCTTTTCTAGGCACTAAGGGAAAAAAAAAAGGGTGCTGGGCTTGCACTTGCAAGGGTAAGCAAGGATTGGCCAGGACAGTGGAAGTCAGAAAGGGCACAGCTAAAAAACTCTCACCTGGCCCTGTTTACCTGTGGGCTGCCTTGGGCCTCCCACACACAAAGACCCCATCACCATCTGTCAGTTCAGTTGTTTTTCAGAATTTTATGCTTTAATTCTGGGACCCATCAACCTTCTGTGAAGTAACTATTATTCTTCTAGGATTGGTTTTCAGGAAAGGGGCCAGCAGTTATTTTGGTGTCTGTCTTGCCTTGTATTTAGGAATTGAACCTAATAGCTGAGATTAAAGATGTTTGAGTTTGAAGTTCCTAATACATATCCTAATACATAATACATGACATGTATTAATCAGGTCTAACTGGGTAAAGGCACATTGTTTAAAGAATGAGAACTATCAGACTGGCAGAAAATAGAAGCCTGAGGTGGTTGCTGTGATTTTGACATCCCTACTTCTCCCTGGGTGGTTGTGATTCCATCTCACTCTAATCTCTGTCCTAAGGAGCACCCACCCCCTTCTTGTCTATTATGGCATTGCTGGTTTTTAGCTCTTCTACCCACCAACATTTCCCATTAATCTTGCTTCTTTAAAAAATAATTTTTTAATTGATTTCAGAGAAAAAGTGAGAGGGAGAGGGAGAGAGAAACATCAATGATGAGAGAGAATCATTATTGGCTGCCTCCTGCACACCCCACACTGGGGATCGAGCCAGCAACCCGGGCATGTGCCCAGACCAGGAATTGAACCATGACCTCCTGGTTCATGGGTCAATGCTCAACCACTGATAAACACTACATCTTCTTTCACTCTACAACATTCCCTAAAATTAACGTAATAAAGTTTCAGTTGCACTGTACGTGCACGCCCGCACGTGGTATTTTGTGGAAGAGCCACACTCAAGGGGCCAAAGAGCCGCATGTGGCTCGCGAGCCACGGTTTGCCGACCACTGTAGTACATTGCCTTCCAAAAACTATCTAACATTCTGCATTTGTTTTGTAGATATTCAATAATACTTATTTGCCATACACTGAGGATATAGCCTCACACCTTCCAGATGCTAATCCTACTCACAAATAACTTGGTCGAGTAGAGAATAGACACATCAGTAACTATAATTCAAAGTAGACAAGTGTCTTGAGATGAATCTCCCAATAAAGTGCCAGGGGACTTTAGAAGGGGGAGGGTTTATGTTGAACAGAGAATTTCAGAGGTAGATATACAGGGACAACTGCCATCTCACCTGGGCTTTGACACATAGGTAGCGTTTGGTTTTGGGAATTAAGGAATTTCTTTGAAGGATTGAAAATAGCATGAGTAACTGTGTAGAGGTGGAAAGTGCAGTATGTATGTGCTTGTGAGCTTCTGGAGGGAGCCCTAGAAAATATACTTTTAAAAAATTCTTTGTAGTACTTATTTTTAAGAGACATATAATATGAAATGTTTCTTCTTTTCTTGTTTAGCTTACATGTGAGCATGAGTCTTCTTATGATTAGTGAGAATGTAAAATTGGCTCGTGAATATGCGTTGTTGGGAAACTATGACTCTGCGATGGTCTATTATCAGGGAGTTCTTGACCAAATGAACAAGTATCTATACTCAGTCAAAGATACATACCTCCAGCAGAAATGGCAACAGGTGAGAATCATGACTTATGTATCTTTTAAATGGTTTAAATACTCAGGAGATTTCAGTTATCAGTGCTTTTGGCAGTTACACATTGAGAGTGTATCATTTGTTACATGGATTTGTATATAATATTACTTGAAACTTAATTTATTATATTAATAATAGTCTATATTCACCGCCATCAGTATTATAAGCTCTATTTAATTATTTTAATTGTTGGAATATAATAATTTTTTAAGTAATGGTTTTCAATTTTTTTCCTAGATCATGTTTTTATCTGGTAAAATTAGATTTGTCTTTATTAAGCCATTTTCAAAACTGCAGATGATACCTGAATCTCATGGATACCATATTTTCTATAGAACAGGATAAAACAGACCATATTTGAATTCCATTTGAGGAACATTAGTCACTGAAGACCAATAGAAATTCACAGGTGGAAACTGTAGAACTTATAGGTACAGTTGAAGGTGGCATTTATAATAAGGTTCAACTATGTCACAGAGGAAAGAAATGTTACAGAAATTAATAGTCTTTTTGAGCTGGTCTTCTAGGTAGAATAGTATTCTACAGAACTGCTTTTTTTAAATAGTATTCCATATTTGTCCTTAATTTCTTTAAAAGAGAAAATATCCTACTTTTTAAAATGTAACCTCTTTTCCTAAATCTGCCTCTGCATATCTCTGACGTTACTGGAAGGGGAAAATATTTCATAAGGAGTTCTGCTTGTCACTGAAAGACTTATAAGATCTTTTGTTCTTAGGCCAGAGACTTTTACTTTAAAAGTCTAAGTGTTTTTGTAAAGATACTTAAGTTTTTTAGGTTTAAGACAAAACATTATCAACTTCATTTCAATGTTTCATACATATATATATATATACAGGAGGCAACTAACTGATGTTTCTCTCACACTGATGTTTCTCTGCCTTTCCCTCTCTCTTCCTCCCTCTAAAAAACATCTTGGAGCCCTGACTGGTTTGGCTCAGTGGATAGAGCGTCGGCCTGCGGACTCAAGGGTCCCGGGTTCGATTCTGGTCAAGGGCATGTACCTTGGTTGCGGACCCAGACCCAGTGGGGAGTGTGCAGGAGGCAGCTGATCGATGTTTCTAACTCTCTATCCTTCTCCCTTCCTCTCTGTAAAACCAATAAAATATATTTTAAAAATATTTAAAAAAATAAAAAACATTTTGGTTGTATGTGAATCAAGCCATTTATCTTCTGAAGCCAAATTGCAATCCACTAGTCAGTTATGAAATTAGTGGATTCTAATCAGCATTTAAAAATTGTCAAGTAGCATTTAAAAACCCATCAAAGTGCAGCTTACAAAAATAATATTTTATCAAACTTTAAAGTTACATCTAACTTTTTAATTGTTATGCAATTTGAATAAGAACCATAAATCAGTAACATGGCTTAATTAGCCAGAATATTTAATTCATTTTATCAGAATTAATTTTGCAATTGAAAACAAAGAATTAATGAACCATTATTAAAATCTTAATATCTTGGTGTGATTTATTGAATATTTGATGTCAAAATGGAGGTTTCTTTTTAAAAAATTGATATTTAGAGAGAGGAAGGGAGGGAGGGAGAGAGAGAAAGAGAGAGAAACATTGATCGACTGCCTCTGCATGTGTCCTGACCGGATGTCAAACCTGCAAACTGGGTATGTGCCCTGACTGGCAATTAAACTCACCACTTTCTGGTGTACTGAATGATGCTCCAACCAACTGAGCTACACTGGCCAGGGCAAAAATGGAGTTTTCTACATCTCTAATAAAAGGCACTAGTTTAATCTTTTTTTTTTTTTTTACTGAGAGGAAGAAAGGGATAGAGAGTTAGAAACATCGATAAAAGAGAAACATCAATCAGCTGCCTCCTGCACACCCCCTACTGGGGATGTGCCCGCAACCAAGGTACATGCCCTTGACCGGAATCGAACCTGGGACCCTTGAGTCCGTAGGCCGATGTTCTATCCACTGAGCCAAACCGGTCAGGGCCACTAGTTTAATCTTGACAGTGATTTATCAGTTATAAAAATTTAAATAGCTATATTCTCCTTTGAAACCATCAGGTGTGGCAGGAAATAAATGTGGAAGCTAAACATGTTAAGGATATCATGAAAACACTAGAGAGCTTTAAATTAGACAGTTCTCCATTGAAAGCTGCACAGCATGAGCTTCCAGCTTCTGAGGGAGAAGTCTGGTCCTTGCCTGTACCTGTTGAACGAAGGTAAGTAGAGTCCTTTCAAGAAAGACATGCCTTTTTGGGGGGAAAAAGTTTATTCACTCCTATCTTGTATGCAGTTATTGCCATGGATTCTTTAGTTCATAGACTTTTATACACTATTTGTGTTCATCTCTATTTGGACCAACTTCAGGGGTTGATTATGATTTTAATGATGTTGTGCTTGATTAGACCCTCACCAGGTCCTAGAAAACGCCAATCTTCTCAAAACAGTGACCCTAAAGCACACAGTAACCGTCCAAGTACAACTGTCAGAGTTCACCGTCCATCTGCACACAATCTTCAAAATGACAGAGGGAAAGCTGTGCGTTGCCGGGAAAAGAAAGAACAGAATAAAGGAAGAGAGGAAAAGGTAAATGTTACTGATTTTCATAAATGAAAAAGTTATGTTTTAACTTTAAAAATGAGGTCTGTACAGATTTTAATAATTTTTAGTCATTAAAACTGCCAGATTATGGCAGCTCTCTCTTTGGGCCTGATAATTCACTAGAGAACCACAGAACTCAGGAAAACAGTTCACTTACTGATTGCTGGTTTATTACAAAGGATACTGCTCAGGAGCAGCTGGATGGAAGAGATGCACAGGGCGAGGAATGAGGGAAGGGACACAGAGCTTCCAGGCACTCTCCAGATTAATTTTTTTAATTGAGACATTGGATTTGGATTTTGCATTTATAATTTTGCCAGCTTTTAAAATAATTGATTTTAAACCCAGGGACTTATATCCTGGTTAATTGGTCCATCTTCAGCTTCATTTTGAGCATCAAAAAGGAGTCTACATTTTAAAAAATCTCTCTGCTGCCTTTTATTACCTCCTGGCAGCTGTTAGTATGTTAATTTAGAGCAAGTTATTGCATAAGTGTATACTTAAAAGACAATTGTACTAGTTCAGCTAAATCAATAAAATCCTACTAAAAATGTCAAAATTTGAAATTCCGTACCTTCTCTTTCCTGACCTACTATAGAATTGTTTCTCCTTTCTGCCTAGCTTAAATTTGTTTTGCTTTGGCTACAAACATTCCCTCAGCACTGTTCTGTGGGAGAAAAGAAAGTGAGAACTAGAAAGTGTCTTCCATATGTATCTTCCTGGGCTTACAGTGTACTTTTCCAGTAGTCAGGGACAGTATCTTCTTTCTGCCCCCCCGCCCCCCAGCTGCTAGCACAGAACAGATTCTTAGTAGATCTGAGTGAATAACAAGTTCATAAATACTTAGAAGAAAAGGTAACCTCCTCTTTTAAATGTTAAACAATGCCTTCCTTATACCTTTTATGTTAGTATTGGATACTGAATAGTCTGTAAATTGTGCACAGATTTATTTAGTCATCTAGTGTAAGCCTGTAAATATCATAAATATGGATTAAGTCTAGACATTAATGTTGACTGTAGACAGCACCATTGACAAATCATCATGTCATGGGCAATGAAATGTTATGGAGATGGGATAATGATTCTAGTGCCAGATCGAGTAAATGATTATTTACATTAATGCAGAGCTTCATAAATTTTTTGGTTCATAAAATTCATGAGTGTCTCAATAATTTTTTTCACAGCACTCCTAGGACAAAAAGAGTACCTACTATTTATGAGGAAGTTAGGTTCAAAGAACTTAGTTTATGTCCTATCAACACTTATTGGACACTGTAGATTTCTCAGACTTTGGAGGCAGAGTGGACATTCTTATTCCTCTTCCACGTTGATTTTTCCCATTATATAGCTTATCACAGTTATAGCCAGAAACCTAGCTTTCTAAAATACGGCATTTCTGAAAGGAATTTAGCAGTCTTCATGTAGAAACTGAACTGCTTTGAGTTGATAGTTCATCCAGTATTCAACAGATGTTGCCATGCTTCCCTCAGAAATTTAAAATATCAAATGGGGGCATCTGTAATACTGTCAACAATTTAAACATTTTTGTTTTAATTATCTTTCAGTGCCCTATGAGTTTGCCATCATGCCCTGGAATACTTTAGTATATATTTTGGATCTATGGCCTTAATGACTGACATCACAGGATGGGAGCGGATGCTCACTCACCTAAGGACTGAGATGTCTCTTTTGGAGGGTGGGTGGGAATAGTGAAAGGGGATATTTAAGGAACATTAGTGAGGACTGGTTAAAGATTGAACCATAGTCTTAGTTGAATAATCCATTTGTCTCTAACCTTATCTCCTCTGAAGCTTTGAGACGACTATCACACATATCTGATGTTTACTAGTGACCACAGTTAATCTCAGTATTAATTTTTTTATTCTCATCAGTTCATGTGCATAATCATTTTGTTTTTAACACCATTGTCATACTTTTTATATAAAAATTAAATATTGAGGATGAAACTCTGATGTAGAGGATGACTTCTAGTCTTTGATCCTGCCCTTATTATTTGTACTATTATATTAGCTTTTTAAAAAATATCACTTGACTCCAATCTTTTTTTCTGACTCACAGAAACAAAATAAAAATTTTTGAGTCAATCAAAAGCTCTTGTTTTTTTTTGTCCCAATGTAGAACAAATCACCTGCCGCAGTTACAGAACCAGAAACCAATAAATTTGATAGTACTGGATATGATAAGGACTTAGTAGAAGCTTTGGAAAGAGATATAATTTCTCAGAATCCCAATGTTCGATGGTAAGTTAAATAAATGGGTGTGCTGTTGATGCTTTTGGGATAGGAAATGGAGCAGATGTGGGCATGCCCTGAAGATCAGTCCTTGGGAATAGAACCAGAGTTCATGCAATGGGAGTGTTACATATAATGCAAAACTCCAGTTCAGGCTGTACCAAGTTTTTATCTGAGACTTTTAAATAAAATAAATAATAAAATAATTTTTTATTAGATGAAAAATAATTACAGAATGGGAATAAGATCACAAAAATTTCATTCAAAATATGTGTGGCCCGGCTGGTGTGGCTCAATGTTTGAGCCTCAACCCATAAATCAGGAGTCACCGTTCAATTCCTGGTTGGGGCACATGCCTGGGTTGTGGGCAGATCCCCAGTAGGGGACGTTGCAGGAGGCAGCCAATTGATGATTCTCATCATTGGTGTTTCTATCTCTCCCTCTCCCTTCCTCTCTAAAACCAATAAAAACATATTACAAAAAATACTGTGTGTGGAGTGGTGGTGGTAATTTTGTGGTTGCAACTTCATAGCAATTTCTATGGTACCCTTTATCCTTGGTGTCTACCTCTTAATAGGGTTGGGGGCAAAGCAGCAGTATTACAACCTGTCTCTGCTCTTATGCCTTTTTCTGTTTTATGTTTTTTTTAAACGGGCTCATTGTTTTTAAATCATGAAGTTTATGGAATGAGCATCAGTCAGAGCAAGAATTTAAAATGAGATGGCATCCTAATACTTGAGTGGGCCTGTCGACGTGTGTGCTCATTCGCCAAGCTGAGAATCATCACTGACAAAAACTGAAAGTACAGATTGTGCTCTTTATGTGGATTGGTTGGCAGGGCCTCATCACAGTGTCTTAGTTCACTAGAGCCAAAGGAGAGCATTCTGTCAGCAATGTCAAATCGCGTGCTTCCAGGGGTTCTCAAGAATGACTCCATAGAGTTAAATATATACTCTAAAAGGTGGTTTATAAAATATCTTCTCTTTCAGGGATGATATTGCTGATTTGGTAGAGGCTAAAAAGTTGCTTAAGGAAGCTGTGGTGTTACCAATGTGGATGCCAGAATTCTTTAAGGGCATCAGGAGACCGTGGAAAGTAAGTTTATTATGGCATAGTCCAAGTGAATGGCCAGTACATCGCTAAAGAAAGTCAATATTTATCTGTTTTAGGTGAAGTGAGGAGAGAAAGTAGTAGAGTAGGTAAAGAAAATTTAAATTAAAAACAGTGTGTTGTGTTATTCAGAATTTTGTTTAGACCAAAAGCTATTTCTAGGTTCCCAGAATAATAAATAAGTACAACATGATCTTCGATAGTTGGACACATGGCAGATTTAGAATGAGCTTGTATTTGCAAATGTGAACAAGTTGCCTAATGCGAAAACACTCCATTTTATGTGTCATGTTGCAAACTTGTATCCTATTCCTAAGAAATTAAGACATATTTGCATCTATTGAAGATATTTTTCTTAAGAAATAAGACATATTGTCCTGATAGGTTTGGCTCAGTGGATAGAGCATCGGCCTGGGGACTGAAGGGTCCTGGGTTTGATTCCGGTCAAGGGTATGTACCTTGGTTGGGGTGCATCTCCAGTAGGAGGTGTGCAGGAGACAGCTAATTGATTTAAATGTTAAATGATAAGCAAGATAAAAATTATAAACATTCTTTGAGTATAAATATGTAAAAAAATAACTTATTTGAGCAAAAAGACTATTAGAAAATATATCCAGATACTATAACAATACCTGTGGTAGGATATGATATTGTAATATCAGTATTATAATATTGATTATATTTTTTCTCAGTTCTGAGTTACATATTTTAAATAATGCTGTTATTATACTTTTGTAATGGACAAAGTAAATTTGTGATAAAGTATACTTCTGTTTACCTTTCTATTTGTCTTTTGTCTTAATATGTGTAAGTTGGTTGAAAAGTGATCCTTAGTAATGGAATTCTAGTGAATTAGAACAATGGCAGATAAATCCTTCATTTATGCTGTTACATTCCCAACAGGGAGTGTTGATGGTTGGCCCACCTGGCACGGGAAAGACCCTCCTTGCTAAAGCAGTAGCTACAGAATGCAAGACAACATTCTTCAATGTCTCTTCATCAACGCTGACTTCTAAATACAGAGGAGAGTCTGAGAAGCTTGTTCGTCTTCTGTTTGAAATGGTGAATGTTTGAGACAGCTCTGATTCTTTACCTCTAAAGGGGAGAAAGTGAGTTGTCACTATCTCCGGTGTGTAGATAGCTAGGAAGAATGACACTGTGCCCAGAGTATGATTCCTATGCCCCCGAAGCTAGAACCCTTTACTGATATGAATAACTTGAGTTGCTCTTTGTCCCCTTTCCGCTGGAGGAAAAGCCACCTCTGTTAGCTTATGAGCATGCTCACATTATGGGATCTGCCTTACTAATCTGCTATAGGAATTTGAAATTGTTTTTTTAAAATCAGTAAGCTTAGTTATAACGTGGTAAATGCAGTATGTTAAATATCTATATCTAAAAAGGACTTTTTAAGGTCATGGGTCAATCTGAAAAGAGACTGTCAAAAAACTCTTAGATTTAGAAAATATGTTAATAGCTAAGCACTTACTAATTTTAAGTCTTTATTATTTATTTATTTATCTATTTATTTTTATTGATTTCAGAGAGGAAGGGAGAGAAAGATAGAGATATCAATGATGAGAGAGAATCATTGATTAGCTGCTTCCTGCACACCCCACACTGGGGATCCAGCCTGCAACTTGGGCATGTGCCCTGACCGGGAATTGAACCAGTGAACTCCTGGTTCATAGGTCGACACTCAAGCGCTAAGCCACACCAGCTGAGTGAAAAACAGTAGTCCTTAACAAGCATTTCCTT
>NW_006285799.1:199776-202167 GCF_000327345.1 Myotis davidii
TAAAATTAATTAAAAGAACTGAAAATTATGCCACATTTTTTAAAATATATAAACTACATAGAATTATAAACTATATAGAATTTATAACATTACAAACATATTTTAAATAATGCTGTTATTATACTTTTGTAATGGACAAAGTAAATTTGTGATAAAGTATACTTCTGTTTACCTTTCTATTTGTCTTTTGTCTTAATATGTGTAAGTTGGTTGAAAAGTGATCCTTAGTAATGGAATTCTAGTGAATTAGAACAATGGCAGATAAATCCTTCATTTATGCTGTTACATTCCCAACAGGGAGTGTTGATGGTTGGCCCACCTGGCACGGGAAAGACCCTCCTTGCTAAAGCAGTAGCTACAGAATGCAAGACAACATTCTTCAATGTCTCTTCATCAACGCTGACTTCTAAATACAGAGGAGAGTCTGAGAAGCTTGTTCGTCTTCTGTTTGAAATGGTGAATGTTTGAGACAGCTCTGATTCTTTACCTCTAAAGGGGAGAAAGTGAGTTGTCACTATCTCCGGTGTGTAGATAGCTAGGAAGAATGACACTGTGCCCAGAGTATGATTCCTATGCCCCCGAAGCTAGAACCCTTTACTGATATGAATAACTTGAGTTGCTCTTTGTCCCCTTTCCGCTGGAGGAAAAGCCACCTCTGTTAGCTTATGAGCATGCTCACATTATGGGATCTGCCTTACTAATCTGCTATAGGAATTTGAAATTGTTTTTTTAAAATCAGTAAGCTTAGTTATAACGTGGTAAATGCAGTATGTTAATGCAAAAAGCTGAACATCATTAAGTACTTGGGAAACTTAGATCACCTCCAAATTATGAACTATACCAAATATCTCAAGTTTAATGACCCAGTCTTTGGCTTAAGTTCTTTGCTCCATACTTTGAATTTCTTTTATGTTCTTCCACTCCCACTAATCTAGTATCAGTAGGGAAAATGTAACTTAACAACTTCTGGATTGAATTCAGTAGACTTTGCTAAGCTTTACTGATTATTTCAGTTTTGCCGAATTTAAGAAGTGGTGCTGTTATGAGGACTCATTCTTATTTGTAGATACTGACAAAGACTTGCATTCTTATTTTTGGTGGACAGAACCTTGGACCATGCTAATATCATACCAGATCTTCTTTCCTAGACTCAGAATAAAACAAAACAGCAAACAAACATCCTCATAATTTCAGGTTATTTTCTTATAAAAACTTCTTCTGTTTTCAATCCGTTTCATTTTTCCTTCAAATTTGGAAATTTATTAGGCAGGATGCAAATTCTAAGAAGTTCTCAATGGCTTACTTATAGCCCATACCACAGTAGGAATCTAATGAACCTCTGAGATCATTATAGGAAATTAGTTTTCTTTTAGCTCTGGGGTTGGGGGTTAGGGGGTTGGGGAAATTATATTGCCAGTATTCCAGAATAACCAGGCCTTTAAAAATGTAAGTTACAAAGAGTGAATGACTAAATTTAGGGGTCTTTAGAGTCAGATGGCATGGTTTCAGATCCCACCACTGTCACTTTCCTAGCTGGCTAACTGTGGGCAAATTCCTTTCCTCATCCTCAGTTACTTCATCTATAAGAAGAGGCCAATAATAGAGGACATACCCCTGTAATGTTTAGTGGGTGAAACAAGCTAATACACATACATTGCTTAATACAGAGCCTGACATATAAGGGCTCATAGATATAAGCTGTTGCTTTTTATGAATTATTTGATATATTTTCTAATGTAGGGTTTATATTCAAGAAAACGGAACATTTTTTTTCTATAGGAAGCCTTTGACAAAGTGCTAAATTGCATTATTTTTCCTTTAAAAAATATTTTTATTGATTTCAGAGAGAAATGGAGAGGGAGAAATAGAAATAACAATGAGAGAATAATTGATCAGCTGCCTCCTGCATGTCTCCCACTGAGACCTGAGGCACAACCCTGGCATGTACCCTTGACTGGAATAGAACCCAGGACCCTTCAGTCCACAGTCCACAGGTTCTAGCCACTGAGCCAAACCAGCTAGGGCGCATTATTTTTTATAATAAGGTTTATGAAGCCCTCTCTAACAGCTTATTATTTTTTAAAGGTATTAATTATAGACTTAAAAAATGTTTTTATTGATTTTTAGGGAGGAGGGAGAAGGAGAGATAGAAACATCATTGATGAGCCAAAACCGGTTTGGCTCAGTGTATAGAGCATCAGCCTGCGGACTGAAGGGTCCCAAGTTCGATTCCGGTCAAGGGCATGTACCTTGGTTGTGGGCACATCCCCAGTGGGAGGTGTGTAGGAGGCAGCTGGTTGATGTTTCTCTCTCATCAATGTTTCTAACTCTTTATCGCTCTCCCTTCCTCTCTGTAAAAAAAAATCAATAAAATATATATTTCTAAAAAAT
>NW_006285799.1:202532-222114 GCF_000327345.1 Myotis davidii
TCCAAATGACCATCAAATTGATGAATAGACTAAGAAACTGTTGTATGTCCATATGATAGGATATTATTTGGCTATAAAAAGAAATGGAGAATTGATGCATGCTACTACATTGGAACATTGAAAACATTGTGCTACGTGAAAGAAGCCAGACACAAAAGACCACAAATTGTATGATCCCATTTATTAGAAACTAGTGGCCCGGTGCACAAAATTCATGCAGGACCAGGGCCGGGGTGGGAGGTGTCCCTCAGCCTGGCCTGCACCCTCTCCAATCTGGGACCCCTCGGGGAATGTCCAACTGCTGATGAACATCAAAAACATTACGCTACGTGAAAGAAGTCAGACACAAAAGACCACACATTTTATGATCCCATTTATTAGAAATGTCCAGAATAGGCAAATCGATAGTGTAGAGACAGAAAACAAATTAGTGATTGCGAGTTGGGGGAAGGGAAATAGGGCTGTTTTTTGGGGGTGTGAAAATATTCTGGTGTTTGATAGTGGTGATTGTTACACAACATAGTGAATATACTAAATTGTACAATTTAAAGTGGTTTAAATGGTAAATTTTATATGAATTTTTATCTCAAACAGAAAATTTGGGCCATATAAATTTACTCTTCTATTTCACTACTTAAGAGGATTTTAAAAAGTACTTGTCAAATGAAAAATGGCAATTATAATTTCTTAGAGGGAGTCTATGTAATTTTACTTAAGATAATGATTCTCTTTAACCAATTTTTTTTCTAGAACTTTAGAACCCTTAACCAGTATCTGTGTTTTCCCACCAGTTATTAATATTTTTGTAGTACACAGGTTAATCCTGAATTTATATCACTCATAAGTATGTATCATTATGGTATTGAATGGCAAAAAAATTTGCCATATATTTTAGTAAGTAAGTCTGTATTAGAAACTATATTTTAGCTGTTCCAATTTTATCCTCTCCCCCAATATTAGGACAAGAGGGAAAGATACACAGTGTGGCAGACTCCTCAGCTGTTTTGTGGTTGCTAAACTATAAATTACTTTTAAAGGAAATAAAAACCTGGTGTTGCATGGTTTCTTTCTTTAGGCTCGATTTTATTCTCCAGCCACCATATTTATTGATGAGATTGATTCCATCTGTAGTCGCAGAGGGACTTCTGAAGAGCACGAAGCAAGCAGGAGGGTGAAAGCCGAGCTGCTGGTTCAGATGGATGGTAGGCATGTGTGTGTGCGTGAATTGACTAAGCTCTGCTTGGTGCTAGCCCTCCCAACTCCCGTGACTACAGGGGGCTGGAGTTTGACAGCATTACCTGGTGCACTGACAGTGGAGTCATGCCAGAAATGATGGCTCTTCACAGGCACCTGCTGGCATATATGCTGTTCTCTTATTTTTAGCCATGCAATTGAAATAAATGCAGATAAATTTGCCTGAGAGGGATATGTATGCTTTTGAAATTAAAAAAAAAAAAGGTATGTAGTTGAGCTAGTCTTTTGATTGAGTCCGTTTTGAGTCTTATTATTTGCATACTACAAGAACTTATTTTTCTTGGACTGAAGTTTACGTATGTACCAGTTTGTTTTAGAAGTTTTAAAGAGGCTTGACCATTATACTACTTTGTAATGTTGTGCTAAACATTTGATGATCTTTAAGTAGTTGAGCTTTATTTATATAACTGAGTATAATTTTACTCTCCCCTTACCCTTCTTTTAGGTGTTGGAGGTGCTTCTGAAAATGATGACCCTTCCAAAATGGTTATGGTTCTGGCAGCTACTAATTTTCCCTGGGATATTGATGAGGCTTTAAGACGACGTCTTGAAAAAAGAATCTATATTCCATTACCATCAGGTATCTTCATGTGAATCTTGTCAGAAAACTCATGTTAACTCTTAGTTTTTCTTAGAAATTTTAAAATTTGTTAACTTTCTTTCAAGAGACAAATGTGGCATGTTTTTCCTTATATTAACTGGCTTGGCTATATCTAGAGCCCGAAAGCTTTGATATTAGGAAATGTAAAATTCAGTGAGGAAATTTTTAAGCAAATGAGCTCTAAGAATTGGTAAACAACTTATCATACAAAGTGGACTTGAGGAAAAATAATACACTGTATTTATGTTGAAGACTTATATTTTTAAATTTGTTCCTACCATTAGCAAAAGGCAGGGAGGAGCTATTACGAATAAGTCTCCGTGAGCTGGAATTGGCTGATGATGTTGACCTTGCACGTATAGCAGAAAATATGGAAGGTTATTCAGGTGCGGACATTACCAACGTGTGCAGGTATGAATTATTTTGGAAGCATAGGTTTTTGTGGGTCTAAACTTATGACGTTTTCATGCCAAGTTAAGAAAAAGACACACTTTTTAGTCTACAAAGACATAAATTCTGGTATTTAGTTAGTGTTAGCAGGTGCTAGTAAGATACCGGTATATCTTACAGATCAAGTTTACAGTTCATTTGAAAACTACAAGTTCAAGAAGCTAATGTTACAACGAAGAGTGTAAAATAGAAAATCTGTAATTGTCTTGGATTAAATAATGTTGGTGCAGTTGTTTAGTATACTGTCATGAAGGAAACAGAATTGTGAAATAAATTAATAAATGTGACTGCTATTAAGAATAAAATTTGGTGAAAGAGGCGCTTGAATCCAAAAGTTTTTCCTTAAAAAAAAAAAGGCACGAAATACGAGGAGAAACCACCTTCCTGGACATGTAGGAAATATATTTTTCTAGCTAATAGGTTTTCACTCAATCAAAATATCAATTTTTCTAAAAAAATTTAAAACCTAGGGATGCATCCTTGATGGCAATGAGAAGGCGTATTGAAGGTTTGACCCCAGAAGAAATCCGAAATCTTTCAAGAGAAGAAATGCACATGCCCACAACTATGGAGGATTTTGAAATGGCTTTAAAAAAGGTTTCTAAGTCAGTATCTGCTGCAGACATTGAAAGATATGAGAAATGGATATTAGAATTTGGATCATGCTAATTCTCACATGTAAACTGTGAGAAACCTGCCTTAAGTGTTTGAATAATTAAATGTAGTATTTCATTGCACGGAGTGCTATATTTTTTTAAACTTTCATAATGGTAAGATTTTTTTTAAAAAACCGTATGATTCTGAATAAAGGCAATTTTTTAAAGCTGTAAGCAATTTGTTTTACTTTAGCATTGCCTGATTTCTTTCACTTACTACAAATGTTGTAATACAGTCTCTGTTACTTAGTTTGGAAAACTGTCTTTATATGCACTTGTAAGTATAGCATCTTCCACCTCCATGGCTGCTCTTTCTTCTAGGTGGTAAGACTGGCTCTAGTTCCTTGGGTGCCAGTGGGAAACTGAAAATTCCGGAACATTTTTACACAGTAGCCAATTGAAACATGAACCAAGCCCAGTGTATCTTCCAGCCTGTGTTATGGTACCTTCCCTCCATTTCCTGGGAGATCTTTAAAGATCCTTCATTTCACTATGCATTTAAAATGAAAAAACATGTATCTATATACAACCTTGCCTGACTTTATTCTGCCTACATAGGAGAGGCTGCACTACAGGGAAGTAGATACTTCTAAGCCTATGCTGCTCAGTGTATTCTAATGAAACTCATTCACTCAGGATACTAAGCATAATTAACGGTTGATGATGTAAGTAAAAGTGAAATACAAGTTAATGGTATAAAATTTTAAATAAGATTTCTATTTATGATTACTTGTAAAAAAACCAAAAAACTTATTGTATCATCCCAAACATAGAGAACAGAGCCCCAAGAAGCCTGAGTGCCTTGCTGTGGTCCCTCCCACTGGTAAGGAGAAAAGGCAGGATAGGGATCTACTGACTGCGAAGCCTGTCCGCTCCAATTGGCCATGTAGCCTTCTACATTGTTCTCACCACAGTCTACAAGCTTATGCTGAATGGATGAAATAAGACCCTGTCATCATTTGGAGTCAGAACTGGTCATTTCTAGCAACTTAGTGAGGAAGGACAGAAAATAAATAGTGTTGACCAACTGGATGACTTTAAGATCTACATTATATGCTATTATTTATTCTATAATATGGAGATAGCACATTTCACAGGGCTGTTATTCCTTATTAAAAACGGGCAAAATGAAGCATCACTCCTTTACTCTCTACTGCCATGCTTCTCCCATACATCCGTATCTATTTAGCCTAAACATAAAGTGGCTTTAAAAACTTGCCATAACTTTCTTGGACAATGTGTTTAAAATGATGGGTTGCAATAAAAATCTTACTGATAAAACAGAATAGAAGGTATCTATCACATGGAGTAAAGATAAGTACTGTATGAACTAGGTCACACTGTAAAATATAAGTCAATAGGGTAATGGTTAAAAAAAAAAAAAGAAAAAAAAAGGCCAAACATTACTGTATTATAACCAGCCCTATACTTAGAACCATAAGGTATATTCTAATTCCATGATACTGATGGTCCTTTTAACTGACTTGAATGTTGGTTTCAGCCAGTGTACGTGAAGCAGCTATTATACAGAAATAATTTGAGCTTGGGTAAAGTATTTCTGCCCAAAAGACTATTTTTTCCTCAAAAAACATTTATTTTAGAGTGAGAACATGTCACTATTATTTTTGAATCCTAGTGTATTCAAGGCAAGTGGTCTTGGTACAATGAAATCATGATACACCTCAGTGATTTTTATACTGAGTCACAGACAATATAAAGGCACATTTGACTGAATAAAAAAATAAGTGTTAAGTTCTTGAGTTTTTAAATTAGAATTTCATAAAGTGCTTTTCATAAAGTCTTATATATTATAGTAATTAAGTGGATATAACTTCCTTAACAAAGGCACCTTGTAAAGTATTGGCACATGGCATTTTGTTTTGCCCATTTTTTTTCCTTTTTGGTAATTTTAAAGTTTCTTCACTTGTCTTCTCTTCCACTTTGTTTAAAATTTCCTTAACAATTCATCATCTGAATAGCCAGCCCTGTTAAAGAATAAGGTGAACTTTAACTTGACATTTTAAAGGTCAAGTTTTAGGAGTTGAGCAATTTCTCTAGTGTGTAAACTGATTCTTAATGATTTAAAGAAACATTCAAGTGGCAAATTTAGAGCCAATAAACTAATTCAGAGTCCATGATTTGAGGTGGTGTTTCAAATACATATTTTATCTTCAAGGATTTCTGTTGTTTTCTCAGGACCATCTGCATATAAGTTGACAGCTGCCACAGGTATAATATTAACTTTATCCAACTGAAGAATTCCTCTGAAATATAAAAATTAAAATTGGTAGTAAGATAGGGCTACTTCAAGTTATAATGAAATATATACCTGGGGTTAGGTGCTTTGCTTCATTTTATCTAGTTTATAATGATTATACAAACTCTTGAGTCCAAAGTTCACTTTAAGCAAACTGAGAAAATAGAAAGGTCTAAGAGGAAGTTCCTTACTTGGTACTATAGGAAAGGAAAGGATTAAGAATAGATCTCCAAGACAGGTAGGTAGAGCCCTAGACTTGCACAAGCTGGGCAAAAAGACTAGGCCCAAGCAGCTTTCTAAACAATACTCACTGCTTGAATGGAACCTTAAATCTTTAGACAGCATTTCTCCTTTTGCTACTATCATCCCTGACCAGAGGGGAGATATTTGCATTGGATCCAAGACCTGTACTGCAAGTTCAATATCATCCAAATCAAACCATCAACAGAAGTTAGTTTATAAAACTGAACAAGCTGATTATAAAGTTCATAGGAGAGAAACTGCAAGAACTGCTGTATCAATTTTTTGGACAGAACAGTGGAGAGAAGAAACAGCTGCCCTAAACAGCTAACAAAGATTTTATTGAAATATAATAATTACAGGGACTGAGGGGGGACAAGGGGAGGAATATGGGGGACATCTGTAATATTATCAACAATAAATAAAAAATAAGAGAATGCAGAATTGTAAGAACAAAGAAAAAAACCATCATAACAAAACTGCCATGGTCATAGGAATAGTTAAATAGATCAACGGAAGAAGAGAGTCCAGAAACAAGACTAATGTATACTGGAATTTAGTTCATAGTAAGTTAACAGTCCAAGTAATGGGCAAGTTACTACTCTAGCTTAAACTATACACAAAAGTGATGATAAATAAGTTTTAAGAAAACATGATTTTTTAAGATAGGAAAGGTCTACTTAAGAACATTAAAAACCTTAGAAGTCATAAAGGAAAAACATGAATTGCTTTCACTCCAAATGTAAAACTTCCATATGATATAGGATACCATACACAAGAGCAAAAGACAAATTGTAGTCTGGGATAAAAAAAAAGTATTTCTGCAATACATGTTATGGATGTATAACAGACAAAGGAGCCCCTACATATTAATGATTATAAAAGGCAATGCAATTGAAAAAACAGGCAAATGCTATAAACAGACATCTCAGGAGGAAAGAATGATTATAAAAGGCAATGCAATTGGAAAAAATAGGCAAATGCTATAAACAGACATCACAGGAGGAATATATATAGATATATATAGCTAATTATAAAGATGCTAGATTTAGCTACACCTAGACTAGCAAAGATGCTATTAAGAAAATGCAGCCTGGCCAGTGTGGCTCAGTGGTTGAGTGTCCACCTATGATCCAGAAGGTCACAGTTCAATTACTGGTCATGCCCGGGTTAGGGCATGATCCCCAGTAGGGGGCATGAATGAGACAGCCGATCAAAGATATTAATCATTGATATTTCTAATTTTTGTTGTTAATCCTCACCCAAGGATATTGTTCCATTGATTTTTAGGGAGAGTGGAAGAGAGGGAAAGACAGAGAAACATCGATGTGAGAGAAACACATTGATTGGTTGCCTCCTACATGCCCCCTGACCAGGGCCCAGGCCTGGGAGGAGCTTTCAACCAAGGCACGTGCCCTTGACCAGAATCGAACTCGGGACCCTTTGGTCTGCAGGTCAGTGCTCTATCCACTGAGCCCAAACTGGCTAGAGCTCATTGATGTTTCTCTCTCCCCGTCTCCCTTCCTCTCTGAAATCAATAAAAATATTTTTTTTTAAAAAAGAGGAAAATGTAAATTAAAATGGGTTATATTTTTGGCCACACAGCAAAAACTATTACCAGTGTTGAGGAAATGTTAATTACATATACTCTTTCATCCAGTAATTTTATTTTTAGGAATCTATTCCACATAAATATACATGTGTAAAGATATATACATACATTAACAAATGAACACTACAGCATTATTGGAACTAACATGAATGAAAGAAGATATTTGCCGATGATACATCTGATAAGGGGTTAATATCCAAAATACATTAAAGTATTCATAGAGCTTAACACCAAAAAAACCCCACCAAAACCCAAAGACTCTGATTAAAAAAATGGGCAGAGGATCTGAACAGACTTTTCTCCAAAGGGGACATACAGATAGTAAATAGACTTATGAAAAGATGCTCAATATCACTAGTCAGAGAAATGCAAAATGAGATATCACCTCACACTTGATAGAATGGCTATCATCAATAACTCAACAAACAGGTGTAGATGAGGCGGTGGAGAAAAGGGAACTCCTCGTGCACTGTTAGTGGGGATGTAAACTGGTACAGCCACTACGGAGAACAGCATGGAGGTTCCTCAAAAATTTACAAGTAGAATTACCATATGACCCAGCAATTCCACTTCTGGGTATTTATCCAAAGAGCTCCAAAACACAAATTCAAAAAGATATATGCTTCCCTATGTTCCTTGCTGCAGTATTTATAGTAGCCAAGATATGGAAGCAACCTGGTGTCCACGGATTAAGAAGTGGTGCATATCTACAATGGCCATTTAGTCTTTATCAATATAACAGAACTGGCAGTTAATAACTATCTATGGTGTCAGGTGGGTACTGGACTTACTAGGAGGATCACCTTGCAAGTTATATAAAGTCTAATCATTATGCCGTACACCTGAAACTAATATAATACTGAATGTCAACTGTAATTGAAAAATACAAAATTTTTAAAAAGCAAAAAATATAAAGTAACTACAACCCAGTTATTAATCACTAAAAATACTCATGTTTCAAAAGGAAAAAATACTTACTTGTATTCACAAACTGGGAAAAGCACCTTTAAGATGGTTATTACCACAGCTGCTCCTATAATTCCAACCACCATGATGTTCAAAAACATAAAGAATACCGGGAAAACACTGTTCCAGAACCTGCACAGATCTTTTCTGAACTTTTCCATCCACTGACACATCACCTAAAAAAAGACTTTTGATTACATATGCAAGATTCATTTGACTTCTAAGAAACTTTAAAAATCAAATTCTAGTTTTGGGGTGATAATATTCTGTATCTTGATTGTGGTAGTGGTTACATGGATGTCTACACTTGTCAAAACTGTTCTTTTTAATGAGTGCATTTCATTTTAAAACAGTGAAGTTATTTATAATTTTAAATATTAAAATTCTAAGACACAGAAATATTACTATCCTTTACAATTACAGTGGGGCTTTGACTTACGAGTGTCCCGACTAACGAGTTTTTTGAGATACCAGCTGTCTCTCGGCCGATTTTTTGCAATGAGTTGGTAGAGTAATTTGAGTTACCGAGCTCCTTAATGAGCTCGGTCTCAGAACGAATTAAACTCGTAAGTCAAGGCCCCACTGTATACTGTTCTCTAACTATATACCAAGTGAAAATAATTGCTAAATAACCAGAGGTTAGGCTAGTCTACTTTATACAAAATGCACTGGAGTCAACTATGTGTTTCCAATAGTTGGAGGACAAGAAAAGGAAAAGAGAAAAGGAAAGAGAATCACAGTACTAGCTCCTGGAACACATGGGGAATTTGCTGTGTGTAAAATATGTTGCTATAGTAAACAGAGGAAAGATACTTAGGCAGCACCCAATGGCCTGGGCTTTGAAAGCAGTCTGTTCTTGGGCTATCCTGTTCTGAGGGAAGCGAGGTAGGCAGAGTAAAGATACTACATACGAGTTCAGGCAGCAAAAGGTGACCTGGGTTTTTTCAGCAACCCCAATCCTGAGTGAGAACTTTCAATAATCATCTCTGGAATCCTAAGACTAACCAAAGACCTGCTCATTTAAATGGAAATTATTTTGAGTAAAGGACCTAGCCCATATATACAGAGATATCAGGATACTCTCTCTGAACCCTGAATATTTCCCAATCAGCAGTAGACTGTCATACGTAATATGTGAGTACTTAGTAGGTGCCAATGCATATTTACAGCTGTACCCATTTATTAATCCTTTCAGCAGCCACATCACATAGGCATGTTTACAGACTTAAGTGGTGTCCCACTGCACAGATAAACAGAGACCAGGCTTGTTGAAGATCACACAACTGGTAAGTGGCAGGCAGAACCAGAATGCAAACCTAGGCAGTCTGACTCCAGAAAGTGCACTCTTACCCAAGTGTGCTCAGTCACTGTGCAAGATGCTGAGGGCACCACGCTTGTGTGTGCAGCAAGGTGGGAGTCATAAAATAACAGACAAATGGGGATGTGAGACAGACCGGAACTGAAAATCCAAAACAAAACAAAATCCAGTGCTTTGATAATCATTATCTGACTACATTATTACTAAATGAAACTTGAAAAAGAAAAACAAATACCTAAAAATACCACATTAAAACAGTTATGAGTTCATTATTAACACTGTCCCATGGTTCCAAACCACATGCTTTTCATCTCATTATGCTCTTTTCTTAAAAACCATAAATGTTTATAATGTGGAGATAATCCAAAATACCTAATTTACCTTATAGGAAGATGGAGCCTCTGCTCTGAGAGGAGTTTCAGGTAATTTGCCAGGTAAAGCATCGCCATCTACGGTGGTTTCCACATTCCTGATAAGATACTGGCTGGTGGTCTGTAGTGAACTAACACTTTCTACTGAGGAGGAAGAGCCAAGTTACCAAAATGCTAGGCGCATGCTGGTGTCTCTCCTACCAGTCCTAAGATTGCTATGCCGATAACATTTAGATAGCAAGAATATAAATCTTTCCATGGGAGAAAAAATAAACATATTTGGTTACTCAGATTTAAATGCAAGAAAGGAGCCATAAACTAAGACCATTAAAAGGAAACTATAGCAGTTATGATTCTGTCACATAGTCAAATTTTCAAAAGTTCCATTTCGCCCTAACCGGTTTGGCTCAGTGGATAGAGCATCGGCCTGCGGACTCAAGGGTCCCAGGTTCGATTCCGGTCAAGGGCATGTACCTTGGTTTCGGGCACATCCCTAGTAGGGGGTGTGCAAGAGGCAGTGATCGATGTTTCTCTATCATCGATGTTTCTAACTCTCTATCCTTCTCCCCTCCTCTCTGTAAAAAATCAATAAAATATATTTTAAAAAAAGAAGTTCCATTTCATTGGGAAAAATGAATGCTTCTTCCTTTAAATGAATGATAATCTTATTACATGTTATATGATGATTACCCAGAGTAAGAGTTGATAATTACAGTAAAATATCTCTATACAATCAGCATTGATAATACTCTATTAAGACTTAAAACAGAGTCCTCAAATGGATATACAAAGTAATGCATGTTATAAAGCATTTCTGAAAGAAGCTTATTTCAAACATTTTAACTATGATTTAAAAGCTACCAACTAAAGAAATCAATAATGGCCTTTTAAAGTACCTTTTTTGGAAAGGTTGGGAAGGGTAAATAAAATGTCATCATCTCTGGAAATGGAATACAGCATGCTTTTTTCCAAAGGTAGCGTGTAGTTTGTATGTCTGAGTATTCCCTGGTTCTTAACTAAAAGATCAATTTCAGTAACATCCTTTTGTTGAACCTATTAAAAAAGAAAAAAGCAATTACTCTTTATTTTAATGGTACAATCCCCTAAGAATTTAAAACTGAAATTTCCCTCCTAATTTCTGTAACTAAGAAACTTGTCATATTCGCACAATTTCTTTTTATTGCCCCCCCCATTCTGAAGCATTTAATTTGCAACTTTAATCATACTCCTGTGTGCTGTAGCACTCATTAATATCTGCTTGCTTTCAGTTCTATTTCATTAACTTAGAGAGACTTAGCCAGAGGCAATGGTAGCAGTTATGAACCAAATTCAATCTCTTTACTTACTTGTAAATGCTAAAACAAATAAAAAATTCTAACTAAATATAGGCAACATTAAGGGTACCTTTCATCATATGAAGTCAGAAATAAATAATAAAATAATTGAACACATGCATAAAAACTAGCACAAATCTTTACAATTTAGTTCCCGATTAATAAGCATATTATCTTACTTGTTTTCCATCAATCTCTACTACCTCTTCTTGAATGACAATTAGTCGCAAACTGGAACCAGATGTCATAGGCCACTCTCGAACTAAAATCCTTACACTGATAATTCCAAAATATTCTTTTTCATTCAAATTTTCTAGATTTTCATTCTTCACTATATAAAAAAAAAGTGACAGCTTTGAACAAAAAAATGACTATAAATCTGCTACTGAATTTGATTATTTTGATGACATTTACATGGAACAAGATAGTTGTAAGCTGATTTCTTAGGCTCTCTTCATCTCTGACCTTACTGATATTTCAGATTTATGAAAACAAAGACGACCTGGAGGATCATTACAATGCTTACAGTCATTTGAAAGGGAAAACTGCTTGATGGTCTGTAGATTTTGTAGGGAACACCACACTGGCAACATCCTTCGTAACTAACATGGCATAACTATTTACAAAGCAGGTCAGAAGAACAGTCAATGCCATGTGCAAAGTAAGCACATGCATGCATTCATTCACTCACAAAATCCAGTAATAGAGATATTTTAAATGCAGTGGTTTAAATTGATTCTGTGCCGTTAGAGGGCTATTCCCTTTATCTGGAATGCTTTGTACTTCTCACTCTCCCCCAAACACATTTTAAATATTTTAAATGCAGACCCAGTGGTTTAAATTGATTGTGTGCCTTTAGAGGGCTATTCCCTTTATCTGTATTGCTCTGTACTTCTCACTCTCCCCCAAACACATTTTAAAAATAAATTCCAACTTAGGAAATTTAGCACTGTATCCCTACAATGCTGAGTTCATACCTTTTCTGATTTTTAAAGCACTAATGGTAGCTCTTTGCTTATAAACCTGCCTCCGGGACTAGGCTGAATTCCTTGGGAGTATACATCAAGCTTTTCGTTCTATAGCTTTTGTTAAACAGTGACTCCATTCACAATTATAAACACTTAATTTAAAGTAAATATAAATGTTCAAACACCTGGTCTGGTTCTAAATTCTAACTATGCATCAGAAACACCTAGAACAATATAGATAACAGAGCCTTACCTCAATCTTAATAAATCAAAATCTCTAGATGGTATAGACCAGCCGTGGGCAAACTACGGCTTGCGGGCCGGATCCGGCCCGTTTGAAATGAATAAAACTAAAAAAAAAAAAAGACTGTACCCTTTTATGTAATGATGTTTACTTTGAATTTATATTAGTTCACACAAACACTCCATCCATGCTTTTCTTCCAGCCCTCCGGTCCAGTTTAAGAACCCATTGTGGCCCTCGAGTCAAAAAGTTTGCCCACCCCTGGTATAGACCCACTTTTGTAAATTTTTTAAATAGGTGCAGACATTTCTATTGAGAACCTGGCATTTTAGCTCAATCTGACTAAGTCTTCATAAAACTGTTCCTCGTTGACTTTGCTGTTTCATTTGTTGCAAAGATAATGGCCCCAAACTTCTCAAAACTGACAAAAGACATTAAGTCCCAGATTTAAAAACCCACACTTGAGCACATCATAGTAAAACTACTGAAAATCAAAGACAAAGAAAAAAAATCTTTAAAGCAACCAGAAAAAAACAGAAAAACAATATTCTCAATGGACCAATGACACACTGATTCTCAGCAGAAATTACAGATGACAAACAAAAGCTTACATAATTCATTGCTAACAAATCTGCACTAAAAATATAGTAAGGGTAATATTCTCAATGGACCAATGACAAACTGATTCTCAGCAGAAATTACAGAAGATGACAAACAAAAGCTTACATAATTCACTGCTAACAAATCTGCACTAAAAATATAGTAAGGGGAATTCTTTAGGCCAGTGGTCGGCAAACTGCGGCTTGCGAGCCACATGCAGCTCTTTGGCCCCTTGAGTGTGGCCACGAAGTTTCAATCGCACTGTACATGCACACCCGCACGTGGTATTTTGTGGAAGAGCCACACTCAAGGGGCCGCAGTTTGCCGACCACTGCTTTAGGCAAAGGGAAAATTGCCCCAGAGAGGAACACAGAGATTCAGGAAGGAATGAGCAATGGAAAGGGTAACTGTGAGGGCAAACATAAATGAGTACTGGACCATAGGAAACAACAACATAATGATGATGTACACAGAGTTAAAATGCATGACAACACAAAACCAGAGAGAGAATAAATGGAATTTAAGTGTTCTAAGATTCTTGCATTGTTTGGGAAATGAGAAAAGTACTAGTTTATTGATCTCAAGGGTAACCATTAAAAGAACAGTAAATTAATATAAAAACCAAGCATATGAAGAAGAATGATGAAAACACCCCCAAAATATTTGGAAATTAAACAATCTATTTCTGAACCGATTTATACAACAAGAAAATATCAAAACAAATAATTTAAAAGACACTACAAACTAAATGATAATAAAAATTTATAACAAGTACAGGCTATGAGTGCTCAGAGAAAAATTTACTGTCTTAAATGCATACATTTAAATATACATATTTCTCATATTTTTTATTTCATTCAAATAATATGGTACATATTCCAATGTAACAAATTTTGTCTTTCAACAACTCAAAAAATTTAAAAGTTAAAAGGAAAAATGGTATGCAGGCACAGGAGTAGAAGAAAGTGAAAACTAAAGAATCAGACAATTTTTCTTTTTCACAAATGTGAAAAGCCACTTTCCCGGGATTTTGCCTCTTGCTTATAAATCTCCATTTACTACCTCTATGGACATTCTTATATGCTATCAACCTACTACAAATGCAGTTCCATCAATGCCAATCTCATGAGAAAATGTGAATATACAGAAATAACCAATGTAAATTGAAAACAGTGTTAAAACATTAGTAATAATGTAAATTATTAATTAAAAATGAAAATATATAACATCAAAGAACTGATTTACTAATTTACAATTATTAAAAACAGCAAAATTATGGAAATAATTTAGTAGTACTCACCTATCAAAGTCTGACAGCTTATTCGGGTTACACCACTATTTACAGGGAAGTCATTTACATATACCTGTCCACTCTCATAGGTTATGTTAAGAACAACCTTAAAATAAAGCAGCATATACATATGGTTTATAAATGACAACTCTTCATATAAAAATACATTATCTAAATTAAAATAGGCTACATAATATTTAGCTAAGTGATATTAAAAACAATCAAAGGAGACAAACCTGTTCTTTAGATACCTCCCCATCATCTTTCAGGGCAGTTACATTAATTCTTATGCTGTCCTGAAAATCAAATATGATATAAATTGAATATGTTTGCATTTCACAAACTGAAATTAACTGTTCTTTCCCCCTCCCTCAATTATACTTATGGTATAATCACTTATGATAACATTAAAAGAACACTTGTAAAAAGTTGTTGTTTTTTTCTTTGCTTAATCCCTTCACCTTTTTCACTCTGCCCTCAACCCCCTCCCCTCTGACAGCCTACTGAGGATGATGCTGACTGTGGGTTTGTGATATATAGCCTTTATTACACAGAAGTATGTTCCCTCTATTCCCACTTTGCTGATAGTTTTTATCATAAATGGGTGTTGGATTTCATCAAAAGCTGTTTCCTCATCTATTGATATGATCATGTGATTTTTATCCTTCATTTTGTTTATGTGATGTTATTACGTTTATTGATTTGTGGATATTGTACCAGCCTTGCATCCTCAGAAAAAAAATCCCACTTGATCATAGTGTATGATCTTTTTAATGTATTGCTGGATCTCGTTTGCTAATATTTTGTTGAGGATTTCAGCACCTGTGTTCATCAGAGATATTGACCTATTTAAAATTGTTGATGCACGCAGATGTAGTGTTATTTACAGTGCTGC
The DNA here is from genome assembly GCF_000327345.1 of Myotis davidii. Taxonomy (NCBI): domain Eukaryota; kingdom Metazoa; phylum Chordata; class Mammalia; order Chiroptera; family Vespertilionidae; genus Myotis; species Myotis davidii. Next base: position 217,589 of record NW_006285799.1, read on the forward strand.
ATAATTAATTCCATCAAATGATTACAAATTTACTTATTTGTTCCACTATCAACGGACATTTGAATTGTTTCCAACTTTTTGTTTTCATAAACAAAGTTCTCTGACCCTTTTAAAATTGGTTATGTGTAGTGTACAATTAGCTTTAGTGCCTCCCAAGATATGCTCAAAAGCAGTCTACTCCAATAGCTAAGTATATTAATGACATGCTTTCTATAGACAAGAAAGCAATATTTTAAGAAGTATTCACCACTGGCCACAGGAATTACAATTTCTCATTTGTAAATCATATTATTCTTTAAGTTTATTCATGTTGCTATTCCATAAAAAACAATACTCTTTCTAAAATACTTTTTACTTGGGGTATTCTTAACTTTGAAAATAAGAAAATCCTTCATAAATATCAAAGTAATATATAAGTATATTTCTTAGTACTGTGACTATCCCCAGTACTTCCTATATTTCCAACAAATGAGAGAATAAGACTGAACTGATTTTAAGAGGTTGAGTTGATTCCAACAGCAGAACAGGATTCTAACATGGTAAGGCCCACACCATACGCTAAAGCTGACTCCGTACACGTCCCAACTCCCATGGGAGCCTAGGAAGCTTTTACACTAGTGATTCCTCAGAATCAGCCCAGCTTTCTCCTAACCCACCCTACTCTAGAATTAAGCTAGAATCAATAAACTCATCTCTATAACAAACCAATAATCAATAAGCCATCAAGTTAATGGCTATACTGTCTGTATATGTACAAATTCTAGTCAAAATTTTCTGTTTTCAAACTAGAGGATCTGTTAACTGTAGACTACTGTTCTTACAGCGCAGAGGTAACTTTCCAATGACGATGTTCTAAGAAACTGCTTTATAGCTCCTGCCTTTCAGTAGTGAACATACACTGTACTGTTAATAATTAACTGCACTTACATATATCACTTGCCCAGTAAAAGATGGGATTTGTAAAAGACAATTAACAGACACTAGCATAGTGTATTTTCTAAAGAACCAAGTTCAATTTTGGGGGGTCCTTCTGAATGATTACATTTCAGAAGAGATTCTAATCCCTTATTGCCTCCTGAGGCAAAGTTCAGAGAGAGGTTGTATTTGTTACTCTTCCTGAGAACCTAACTGAACTGGAAGTTCAGGTTTACCAACCAGAGTGGTGTATACTTAGAAAGTGGGTGGCAGAGGGCACATGCCCGGGGGTGTGCAGGAGGCTGCCAATAGATGATGTTTCTTCCTCATCATTGTTTCTCTCTCTCTATCCCTCTCCTTCCTTTCTCTAAAACTCAATAAAAATCTATTATAAAAAAGAAAATGGGTGGCAGAACTGAAATTTCTCCTCACCCATTTTCAACTCTTCCTCAAATTTCTTTATTCACAAGACTAGTGGCCCGGTGCACAAAATTCATGCACGTTGAAAGATTAATTAGAGGACATATTTTAATATTGCTATTTGCCCTTTCTCTATAATAGAAGTGTCAGAGATGAAAGAAAATTAGTAAAATGTATATGAAAATCTTCCTCCTGTCAGAGTCTGGGGACAGGGGGAGGGACTGCAGGAGGTTTGTTGGCCGGGGGGACTGACTGGGAGAGGTTGGCTGGCTGTGGGAGGTTGGCTGTGGGAGTGTACTGACCACCAGGGGGCAGTTTTTGCATTAAGCGTCTGCCCCCTGGTGGTCAGTGCACATCATAGCCAGTGGTTGAGCGGCCTTAGCATATTACGCTTTGATGTGCTGAACAGACAACTGAACGACGGGACTCTTAGCATATTAGGCTTTTACTATTTAGGACAGCCCTCAGGGACACAACCACTTCCTAAGGACCAAGATAACAGATACCTAGTTTATTTTTTTTAATTAAATCTTTATTGTTCAGATTATTACAGTTGTTCCTCTTTTTTCCCCCCATAGCTCCCCTCCTCCCGCCCCCCCCCTACTATCCTCATCCATAGGTGCACGGTTTTTGTCCAGTCTCTTCCCGCATCCCCCACACCCCTTTCTCCCCCCAAGAATAGTCAGTCCACTCCCTTTCTATGCCCCTGATTTTATTATAATCACCAGTTTATTTTGTTCATCAGATTATTTATTCACTTGATTTTTAGATTCACTTGTTGAAAGATGTGTATTTGTTGTTCATATAGATACCTAGTTTACAATAAATGATAAACTCTTGAGGGAAATATATAAAATAAATACTAACACATATAAGAAAATAAGTGTCCTCTGGATGCCTCTTTTTGGTGACCATGTATTTTAATATTAGAAGAATATACTATAAAAATGTTATTAGTTTTATAATCTAACCTCAACTTCTGACAACTCCATATATAAACAAAACAAAAATGTTTATAATCCAGTAAATCTGAATAACTGAGGGGAAATAGGGAAAATATTCCTGACTTAAACAAATTTTCTTTTATCTTAAGTTTTAAAAATTCTTTATTGTTGAAACTATTACATATATCTCCTTTCCCCCCATTAACCTCTTCCCGCCCACTCCCACCTCCCAACAAATGTTCTTACATTTAGAGCAGGGTGGATACAAAAATGAAGAAATGAGCAAATATGTGATACAGCAAGTACAGTAAAACCTTAATGGTAGTCTAAGTTTATACTATTCAATACGGCACCTATTAACCATATGTGGCTTTTTTCATTTAAATTAATCAAAACTAATTAAATAAAAAACTTAAAACTTGGTTTCTCAGTCTCATTGGCCACATTTCAAATACTCAATAGCCACAGTAGTCCAATGGCTACTGTCATGGAGAGCAAACCATACAACATCACTGTACAAAGTAATATGGGTGACCACTGTAAAATTTTTTCAAATGTTTTGCACACTTGAAATTTTTTACAATAAAACATTGAATCCCTGGCCAGTTTTCCTCAGTGGTTAGAGCATCGGCCTGGGGACGGAAGGGTCAAGGGTTTGATTCCCAGTCAATAAAACAATGAAAACATTTAGATCAACAGCTGTCAGCTTCCCATATAAACATTTCCACAGAATGAGATTCTCCTTCTAGTGATTCCACACTCATTTCATCTACGAAATTCTAAGTTTAGATCTCAACTTTCCAAACTGGAATGAAGGGGTAGTAAGGAGAACTGAAATGATGAACTAAGAGACCACAGTATGGAGTATTTTCAGCTCGCAGTCAAAACGCATTTTTCTCCGATTATAGCGACAGACTCAAATGTCTTTTGGGTTCACAAGTGACGATAATGAATCTTTAAAATTTGGAAAGGGAGACAACAATGTCTTATTTGAATTTCAGAAATTATTTCACTTTTATTTATTGTCTTGGTGATTGCCCACCACATACGTATTTTTGACCAGCTGCAACTGTGGTCCACATATACTTCCAGTTGTAAGGGGTTCTTAGGGCTTGCGCTGTTGTGGCTTTTTTGAATGCCTCAGCAAAACTCAAACTGAGATATTTTTATGTTTGTACCCGGGAGAATAATATCATAACTCTAAAAAATTAACTGAAAGTAAAAATGTGACATTCATAGTGTCAGTTGTCTCTGAATTCAGAGTATTCAAATCCTCTGAAAAGTCGTACCTGTTTCGTAAGAAAAGGTGTACCTGTACTGTATCTTTCCCTTCTGGGAAAACTTTTCCCAGCCTACATTCAATTGATGAAAAGCAAATTTTGGTTTAGGTCAGCACGACTATGGGGAGGGCAAACACACATACACACACACACACATGCACGACTCCAGGGCAAAACAAAACACTCACACCAAACAACAACAACAACAACGGTGGGGACCAAACACCCTTTCACACCAGGATGCGGTGGTTCCCACACTTCAGCTGACCTGCGAATCACCCACGGAAACAGATCTGGGCCCCACCCCACAGCGTCTGATTAGTGCCTCTCCACTGGGTCCCTAGGGGATGTCGGTGCTGCTGGTCCCACCAAAAACCACTTCGCTAACATCACCTGCCAAACGGACGCGCCAGGCTACTTGCTGGGCCTCCGTCTCTCCTTCGGCGGTCCCGGCGCGCAGCCCGAGCCCTGCACGGGGGGGTGGGGAGGGAGGCGACCCCGCCGCCCCCCGGGTAAACAGTACCTGGAATCGCCCTGGCGCGCGCTCCGATTGAGCAACTTCCACATTTCCCGAGCACAGAGACGCTGCCCGGTCCCAGGCCCGGCTCTACTCAGGGAGCAGCCATGACCAAGGCTGGGGTCACTCGTGATCGCGTACATTTTCGAGCGAAACCCCATCGGGATGGCAACAGTTCAGACTGCGTGAGATCCCGAAGCTTCGCGTCGCGAGGCTTAACCACACATCCAAGAGCCCAGTTCGCTCTCCCACTACCCCCTCCACGTCCCCCCCCCCATTTCCTGGGGGCGCTTCTCCCCGATTCCTCCTTTGGGCGCGCGGACCGCAGTCCACGGCCAGGCGGCCTGAGGTGGAATACATCTTGGCGGATGCCGCGGTCTCCCGGCCCTGGCCTCCCCGAAAGGTCCAGGCGGCGGAGCGGCCACACTGCGCCCGCCCTGTCCTACCTTT
>NW_006285799.1:222312-224209 GCF_000327345.1 Myotis davidii
GGAGTCAAGTCAGAGACGGTCCTCTGGCGTCTGTAGACGGGCGCTCTGGATTGGAGGATTTCTCCGCCTACACGAGTGTAAGCATTTTCGTTGCATTATTTTAAAATTAGTACGTATTATACTGTCTATGCACATAGCTATATCTCCGTGTGTATATATATTCAGCTCTGTCTATAAAGTGAAAATAACTGCCGTATGTCAAACCACTATTATATACTAAAAAGAAGATATATCACGTTGAGCGGGGAAATTTTATCAAGTCGGCAGTTCTCACCCTTAACTGTACATGGGGGAATTGCCTGGGGCAATTTTAAAAATTACTGTCTCTGGGGTTTTCCAGGCCAACGAGTTTCTAAAAGCAAGAAGACCTCTGTACCCAAGGTTGTTAAAAAGCAGATTGTAAATTAGTGTCTGAGAAAAACGCTATAAGTAAGACGTTAATAAGAAATATGTAAGATAATGACAGGAATTTAGGAAGTAATTGTCAGAAACCATGAGAAGTCTGAGATTTTGCCCTATTTTCAAATTAACAAGTTAGCTTGCCAGTTTCATGGGTGCTGGTGTGAGATATGAGACCCCTGGGTCAGAGCCAAACAATCATTTCTTGCAGGACAGCAAGCTGCATGCGCACCAGCATATTGGCATCAGTGCCATTGTCAGACATGAAGTTATTGGAGGTTAGAAGTATGTAAAAAATGGCATAAATGAGAGTGATCAGCTTGTCCCGGATAGTTTGGGGAATAAGCTTTGCATAGAAACTCTCTACGGAGGCCAAAAGTGATAGATCCTCCCTTTCCCGCAACTGGTGGGCGGAGTATGATGTAACCTGCAGCCGGGAAATACCTGAGCGACTAACCATATACCTTATATGGACTATACATTGGACCACCAATCCACACCTGCCAAATACCCTAAGCCAGTGGTTCTTAACCTGTGGGTCGCTACCCCATTGGGGGTCGAAAGACCCTTTCACAGGGGTCGCCTAAGACCATCCTGCATATCAGATATTTACACTACGATTCATAACAGTAGCAAAATTACAGTTATGAAGTAGCAACGAAAATAATTTTATGGTTGGGGGTCACCACAACATGAGGAACTGTATTAAAGGATCACGGCGTTAGAAAGGTTGAGAACCACTGCCCTAAGCCCTTGTTCCTATATGGACCATACAGTAAGCCACCCATCAGCGTGCCCCGAGTACTCTAAGCCCCCATTCCTTCCCATTCCGCCCCTCAAAAGGAGCGCCCACCCTGCACGAATTGCTGTCCTCCTCTTGCTAGACAGCTGGCAGGCCCTTCTCTAATAAAGCCTGTAGTCCTGGTTTTCAGCCTCTGTCTGATCTTTCAAAAAGTAGTTTGTATGTCTTCTAAGTTAAAGATTATTGACAAAATCAGTAGAGATTTGGGGCTGAAGCCTACGTGTTGACCCCCCACCCCCCCCAAGTGGGTGGCACCGCGGCGGCCCTCAGCTACAACTTAGGCGGCCTGAGGGGCAGGAACAGGTCGCTTAGAGGCCCGCCCGGTCTATTCTTTTTCTTTTAAAATATATTTTTATTGATTTCAGAGAGGAAGAGAGAAGGATAGAGAGAAACATCAATGATGAGAGAGAATCATTGATTAGCTGCCCCATGCACACCCCGCACTGGGGATTAAGCCTGCATGTGCTCCTGACCTGAATCAAACCCGGGACCCTTCAGTCGCCAGGCCAACGCTCTATCCAGTGAGCCAAACCGGCTAGGGCTCGCCGGGTCATTGAGACGGACATAAACAGGACACCGAATCCTTCACAGAGGCCCTTTTGGGATGGGATTCCGCCCCAGCCCAGGGCGCACCAAGATTTTTCAAAAAGGGCCGCGCCGAGGGCGGGACCCACGGGAGGGGCCGCCGCCAGTGCC
>NW_006285799.1:224343-227620 GCF_000327345.1 Myotis davidii
CGGCGGCGTCCTTTCTCCCCGTGCCGCCCGGTCCCCGTGCCCGCGACCCGGCTCCGATGAGCGGGCCTCGGTTAGAGAAGTTTTCTTGGGGCGCAGCCCTTCTCCCCGGTCTGGTGCTGGCCATTGGGGGGCGGGTGCTTGTGGTCTTCCAGTGCCTGTGTGTGTGGCATGTCCAGGGGGGCATACCCAGGGCCCCCAAAGTTTTAGCGGCTTTACCGCGCTTTCCTGGGGACCGGAGCACAACCGGTCCTCCTTGGAGTGTGAGCTGTGAGCCGGTGAGAGCCGGGAGGGCGTGCTGCGGCCAGTGGGCGTGGACATCCTGCCGGGATGGCGGAAGGGCTGTCCGGAGGTGTGCCCCGAGCCTGAGCAGGCGCTCATTCATCGCCGACTGGGCAAGATTGTGCCAAGCCGTGGGGAGGCGCCTTCCCGGGAAGATGTACTTTTCTGTGGGGTGGGGGTGGGGAGGTGAGGAGGTGTTGACGCTGGAACCCATTGAACTTTTCAGTGTAGAGGAAGGTTGTGTGAGTTGCTATGGAAACCAGAGTGATTCTTTCTGGTTGGGGGCGGGGAGAAGGGAAGCAAGCAAAGAATGCAGAACACTTGAACTCGCTCGTTCAAAGATGAGTGGGAATGAGAGTTTTCTTTGAGTTCGTTTGGAATTTTCTGGAAACAGCAAGGAGTCTGGTGTGGCTTGAAGGAGTGGTATGGGCACAGGACGGCAGGCTGCGAGTCTGGTGGTATGCGTGAGATCGGGAGTGGGCTTGCGAGCCCTGACGACGACCAGAGTAGCTTTCGAAGGTTTTAAAAACAGGATCGAGGCATGGCAAACTTGTTTTAGGAAGGTAATAGACAGCGGTGTGGAGAATGTGTCACCATAAGGGCCATCGGGAGGCCCGGGGAGATTATTACAGTCAGGGTCCTGCCCCCCTGGGGTGCAGAGTCTACCAGAGAAGGTGAAACAAGCCACGGTGCAGTACAGGGAGCGCCTCCGGTTACACACCCCTCCCACACTCAGCTGTCTCCCCCACACTCACCCCCTCCCCACCCCCACCACTAGGTACTCAACCGTATACCCATGCCTCTCATCCTGTTGCCTCAACCCCACAGTCTCTGTTGTCCTTTTGGCAGACTTCCTGCTTATTGTTCATATCTCGGGTCAGGTATGATCGCTGCTGTCTCTCCATTGTCCCTAAGCAGAGTTAGATCTGTTTCGTCTGCTCTGTCTCAAGTCTTTTATAAATCACACAACACAGATTTTGTTAAGACATTTACCTGTTGTCCTGGAATTACTTGCAAGTCTTATCTCCTCTCAGGAGATAAACTCTGCCCTCGCCGGTTTGTCTCAGTGGTTAGAGCGTCTGCCCTCGGACTGAAGGGCCGTCGGTTCAGTTCTGATAAAGGGCAGGTACCTCGTTGCAGGCCTGATCCCGGGCTGGAACATGTGGGACGTGTTCGAGAAGCAACCAATTGATGTGTGTCTCTAACATCAATGTTTCTCTCTCTCCTTTTCTTCTCCTCCCATACACTTTCTCTAAAATCAATGGGGAAAAATATCCTCAGGTGAGGATCAACAAAACCAAACCAAAAGAATATAAACTCCAAGAGAGCAGGGACTGTGCCTTAATAATCTATCTCTATATCCTGAACACTTCGTGTAATGCTCAGCTGATCCTTTGAGGGCACACATTGAAAGTTCATTATATTGACTCATCCATATATGTGTGTTGTATTAGGACTTCCTGTGCAAGTGGTAGAAATTCAAGTCAAACTGGCCGAAAGAAAAATAATTGATTGTCTTGTGTTACTGGAGTAAGCTTGGCTATAAGGATGGTGGGATCTAGGGGATCAAAGGATGTTGCAGGGAATTGTATTTGTCCTATTATGGTTTTGCTTTCCTGTGAGTTTGGTTGCCACTTTTCACATGGAGCAGCACCTGGCATATGAGTGGGCCTCTTTCCCCAGAGCTGTGAGGAACTAAGGGGAGTTGGGTTACTCCACCTAATCAACACCTAATTAGAACAGACAAGCATGGGTTTGCAAAGATGCCTTGGAACACTAAGAACATAAGCCCACTCTGTTTATATGTGTTTGTAAGCATGTGATCGGTTATCTGTTTATATGTATAACTACTTGTCAATCCATAATAAACATATCCAGATTTATTTTTCTACCTCCTTCTTGTCCTCTCTCCATTCTTTTTCTTTCCTTTTTACTTTTTATTATAAAAAACTATTTCCTTAGTATCATTTGTATTTTCCCAATGTGTCATAAACATTTAGAAAATATTTGGTAATATCACATGATCTCAGTCATTTGTAGAATATAATGAACAACATAAACTGATGAACAAAAATAGATCCAGAGACAGAGAAGCATGGAATAGACGCCAAACTTCAGAGGGAAGGCAGGGAAGGGCGGGGGCGGGGCGGTAAAAGATCAACCAAAGGACTTGTATGCATGCATATAAGCATAACCAATGGACACAGACACTAGGGGGGTGAGGGCATGTGCTGGGGGTGGGGGTGGCCTGGGAGAGGTCAGTGGGGGGAGACATATGTAATACTGTATGTAATGCTTTAAACAATAAAGAATTTAAAATAAAAAAAGTCAATGTATGGTCCCTATCAGTTTGGCTCAGTGGATAGAGCATCAGACTAGGGACTGAAGGGTCCCACGTTCAATTCCAGTCAAGGGCATGTACCTTGGTTGTGGGCACATCTCCAGTGGGGGGTGTGCAGGAGGCAGCTGATCAATGTTTCTCTCTCATCGATGTTTCTACACAGTCTAGGACCCCGAGGGGTCATTAGCGCTGCTGCTGCTGCTGCTGCTGCTGAGGCAGGAAGGTTCCCGCCACCGCTGCGCTTGCCAGCCATGAGCCTGGCTTCTGGCTGAGCAGTGCTCCCCCTGTGGGAGCGCACTGACCACCAGGGGCCAGTCCTGCGTTGAGTATCTTCCCCCTGGTGGTCAGTGCGCCGTTGAGTGGTCGTTTTGCTGTTCGGTCTATTTGCATATTAGGGTTTTATTGTATAGAATGTAACATTGTACATGTTGTACATTCTCTGTTCTCTGCCAATCCAGGTTTTTTAAAAGTCTCTACGGGGTCTTCTAATTTCTCTAGCCAGAAACAATCCCTCTCTTGAACTCTTGTGGCGTTTTTTTAACCTACGTTTTACTATTTAAGTGGCAGAAATGGTATTTTCAGATATGGCCAGTATTGTAACTAATTTTTCTTTTTTTCTCTTATAAAATCAATTAATCAATGTTTGCTTATCTCAGA
>NW_006285799.1:235429-247986 GCF_000327345.1 Myotis davidii
CAATCAACAGTGTTTGGGAACAATAGGCTTAAACTATATCATATATTATCAACTTGGAAAAGAAAGCTATCGGTATTAAAGTCTGTGTGTTTTTCTAATTTTCACATTTTTCCTTCTGTGATTTACAAATATGACATATGTATAAGATTAGATAAAGTCAAAGAGGTGGGATCCTCAAGGATAAGACAGGTGTCCTTATAAGAAGAGGAAGAGATGTCAGAGCTCTCGGTCTCCAGGAGCATAGGAAAGGTCACGTGAGTACACATTAAGAAAGCACTGAAGGAGTTCTTACCATTTGCGACAGCATGGATGAACCTGGAGAGCATTATGCTAAGCAAAATGAGCCAGGCAGAGAAAGATAAATATCACATGGTCTCACTTATTTGTGGAATATAATGAACAACATAAACTGATGAACAAAAACAGAACCAGAGTTGTAGAAGCATCGGATAGACTGTCCAACATATGAGGGAATGTGGGAGATGAGGCGGTAAAAGATCAACCAAAGGACTTGTATGCATGCATATAAGCATAACCAATGGACACAGACACTAGGGGGGTGAGGGCATGTGCTGGGGGTGGGGGTGGCCTGGGAGAGGTCAGTGGGGGGAGACATATGTAATACTGTATGTAATGCTTTAAACAATAAAGAATTTAAAAAATATTTGGTAATTTAGGTTCCAAACAATGACCATATAGTATTATATTGGTTGATATATCTCTTAAATCTCTTTTAATTATATAGGTTCTCCCCCTCCCTTTTTAAAAATTAAGACTTTACTTTTTTTAGAGCAGTTTTAGCTTTATAGAAAAACTGAGGGGAAGATACAGAGATGTCCAGTATACCCCCTACTCCCACACATGTACAGCATCCCCTAATTGTCATTATTTCCTACCAGTGTCATACATCTTTTGTATATTTATTTGTACCACTAGAGGCCCAGTGCTTGACATTCGTGAACTGGGGGGAGTCCCTCAGTCTGGCCTGTGCCCTCTCACAGTCTAGGACCCCGAGGGGTCATTAGCGCTGCTGCTGCTGCTGCTGCTGCTGAGGCAGGAAGGTTCCCGCCACCGCTGCGCTTGCCAGCCATGAGCCTGGCTTCTGGCTGAGCAGTGCTCCCCCTGTGGGAGCGCACTGACCACCAGGGGCCAGTCCTGCGTTGAGTATCTTCCCCCTGGTGGTCAGTGCGCCGTTGAGTGGTCGTTTTGCTGTTCGGTCTATTTGCATATTAGGGTTTTATTGTATAGAATGTAACATTGTACATGTTGTACATTCTCTGTTCTCTGCCAATCCAGGTTTTTTAAAAGTCTCTACGGGGTCTTCTAATTTCTCTAGCCAGAAACAATCCCTCTCTTGAACTCTTGTGGCGTTTTTTTAACCTACGTTTTACTATTTAAGTGGCAGAAATGGTATTTTCAGATATGGCCAGTATTGTAACTAATTTTTCTTTTTTTCTCTTATAAAATCAATTAATAAATGATTGCTTATCTCGGAATTGTCAGTTTTCTGCATTAGCTCACATGCCCAAGAAACCCTAAGAAAAAGAATAAAAAAAATAGTTTAAAATATATTGCTCTTTTTAAAGCTCACTGCCTTTTTTTTTATGGCTATGAATATTTGACCATTTGGGGGAGGTTTTGTATAGTAATTTAGAAATTAAGTTATACTATCTGTGCTTTTACTTGCTTAAAATGTATTTGAACTACTGTGATAAATTTACTATTTTTTTCTTTCAGCCTGTTTGAATTTCCTGAAGTTGTGCAAGATAAAATATTACAATTATTGCCTTATTCACAATGTACAGGTGAGTTGCTGGATATTAGTCATGTTCTTCATTATTGGAACCATCTAGCAAATTATGTGAATTAATGAAGTATCCTGTATATTATAGAGGGACTTTATCATCCAAACTGGTGATCCTACAGGGACTGGTCGTGGAGGAGAGTCTGTTTTTGGGTAAGTTCTTTTATTTTTAAATGAGTAAAATAGAATTGTCTCTTAACATTATTTAACTAGCATATTTCAGTCTGCATTTTAAAATATGGTTCAAATTAGATTTTTTCCAAGTTCCTGCAGTGGTCGCCAACCTTTTGGACCTCATGGACCCACCGGTTGGCGACCACTGGAAGTGAGGAATATTTTGAATCATACTGATGTTTCTATAAAGAAATGGCAACCCTATATGTTACTAGTACTTCTATATTTTGTGTGGAGAATACTTATATTTTATTACCTTATTGTATGTATTTTCAGTCAACTGTATGGTGATCAAGCAAGGTTTTTCGATGCAGAAAAAGTACCAAGAATTAAGCACAAGAAGAAAGGCACTGTGTCCATGGTGAACAATGGCAGTGATCAGCATGGATCTCAGGTTAGGAAGTGGGTGAAAATATGGGTTTTGCTTTAAAATGAGGGACTATAAGGATCCTACAAAGTTAGAATTACCCAGTAAGGAGAACATTTCAATCAAAGATATTTGTTAAAGGAAAAATATTACACTCTTTAAATCAAAAATTATATGACATCACAAAAAAAAAGAAAAAATTATTTTGTTCTTTTAAATGCAAGGCATGTCCATTGTGAGAAATTTAGAAAACACTGAAAAGTACAAAGAAGAAAATAACATTACCCCCAATGCTACCATTCATGGATCATCACTGTTCACATTGTGGCCCGTTTCCTTTCTGTATTATTACTTATTTCAAAACGGGCCATGTTGAGCACTTTACATTCTTTGCCTTCTTTAATACTCACTGAAACCCCATTTGGGGGATGCTTTTATTCCCTCACAGTTTACACGTGAAGAAACTGAGCCTTGCTTTGGCCAAGTATTTTAAACAATCAGAGCAACATCTATGTATGTGTTGACATTTTATGTATAAACTTTTTACTACTAGTAACAAGTGGGTAAGAATCCATGAAGTTAATATAGAATCTTTTGTGTATTTTTTGTCAGTCTGTTATCTAATTTCAGTTTGAAATACACACACACACACACACACACACACACACACTGATTGGCCAGATTATTATGACCACCCCATCAGTACAATGAAGTGAATTAGTTATGCAAATAATAATAATAATAAAACCTTGAGAGTATTTGCTTAGGAAGTTTTCAATATTCAGTATTTTTGGAAGTGTCAATGAAGTACTGATGGGGTGGTCATAATAATCTGGCCGGTCATAATAAGCTGGCATATATATGCATACAAACATATGCTTTTGTGTTCTGTTTTTCTTTATAGTTTCTTATTACTACAGGAGATAATCTAGATTACCTTGATGGTGTTCATACAGTGTTTGGTGAGGTGACAGAAGGCATGGACATAATTAAGAAAATTAATGAGACCTTTGTTGACAAGGATTTTGTACCATATCAAGATATCAGGTATGGTTACAATTTACTATCTGAATGTACTAGAATGTTTTAATACTGTGATGTTTGACATGGTAGTGGTGATGGTATGCATAAGACTGTTTCTTGAATGAAGACTATAAGAAAAGACTATAAGAATCTTTATGTTTCAGTTTTTCTATGTTTTTACACTTGTACTAATTATTTATAATTGCATATTCTGGGAGGAATTAGTATTTAAAAATACTAATTAGTATTTTTAGTATTTAAAAATACAGGAATTTAGTATTTAAAAATGCAGGTTATTGAGAAATACAGCAAAAGTACTAAGAATTAGACATATTATTTTAGAGTAATGCAGAGTAATAAATATAATATCAAACAATCAAAAACAGTAACATTAATTGTGACAGAGTACTCTAGTACCCTCCTCGTGCAATAAAATTTAGGAGGTTATGGTTTTTTGGCTTTAAGGTTACATAGACATTTGTTAAAATATTTGCAAAAAGTAAAACAGATTCTGAAGCAATGTAACCGTAACCTTTGACATGGATTTATTTTGTAAGGATTAATCATACAGTGATTTTAGATGATCCATTTGATGACCCTCCGGATTTATTAATTCCTGATCGATCACCAGAACCTACCAGGGAACAACTAGATGTAAGTTGAGTCCTCTTGTGATTGAATGTCCATGCATATTAATGCTTTGCATAGCTTTTGCTTTTTAGCCTATTAAAACATTTCTTCAGAATGCCTATCTTGCTTGATCAATTATTCTAGGATAAGTGAAGAGTTCTTTTTCTTTTCTATGGAGGCAATTCATTTTTCTAGCTATGCTTTTATCATAATATCCTTTCTTCAGTTTCTGTTCCACCAGAAGAGCCTTAGCTCTGGAAGCTTATATGATTACTTTGGGAAAATGCTTTTTGTTGTTTTTTTTTTAAATATCCTAACTAAAATTTCAAGAATTTTAGGCTAAATTAAATTATCAACCTTTAAAATAATTTTTCAGCTGGGACATACTCTGAAGCCAGGCTAGAACCCAGAAATTTCTGTGGAATAATGCACAGTTTTTCCTCAGATATTTTAAAGTATAAATTTCTGCTTATGAGACTTCCCTTAAAGCTAAATTTATCTTTATAATAGGATTTGATGCTTAATTTCTAAAATCATTTGTCTTCTGCATTCAACAGTTAGTTGGATACAGATAGTTTCTATATAAATGTTTATTTTGAGGTAACAATAAATTAGAAGATTAGTCTGGCTAATAATATTGAGTTAATTTACATTAATTTTCAGAGGTAAGTTTCACATATGTGAAACAAATGAAATAATTCTATTCTAATGCATTTGATGGAACTAAGAATAAAGCATAATGTCCCAGATTTTTCTGTTTGTTTTTTTAAAAATTATATATATACGTATATATGAGAAACTTTTGTCTTACAGAGTGGTCGAATAGGAGCAGATGAAGAAATTGATGATTTCAAAGGAAGATCAGCTGAAGAAGTAGAAGAAATAAAGGCAGAAAAAGAGGCCAAAACTCAAGCTATTTTATTAGAAATGGTAAGTAATTTTATTTGTTCAAATAGTTGTTCAGTAATATATTTAATACATACTTACTGTTGGTTTATCTATTTCTGGCTTTTTGATAGTCTTAAAATATAAACATTTAGCTAAGAGTTTTTTTCTGGATTAGATTTTGTGTAAAATAATAATACATGAATGTAAACAAATTTGATTCCACTATTAACAAAGTGTCAAGTGCCTTTTTAAAAAACGGGGAATGGATATCCAACTTACAAATATTTAATGGATTTTAATAGTTATACTCATCATTTTAAAAGAGCATTTCTTGGATTCAATTTTATATATATATATTAACAAATAATTCTTTGTACAGCTCAAGTATTGAGATTAAATATTACAATAGTAGTTACAGGATAAAATAAACCTTGGTAAACTGAGAGAGAGAAACATCGATATGAGAGAAACATTGCTTGCCTCATCCCTGACCAGGATCAAACCAGAAACCTAGATTTGTGCCCTGACCAGGAATCCTATCTGAAACCTTTTGAGTCACCCGCCCAGGGCTCATAGTCTGTTTTAAAATTCATATTAGCATCATCAGTCTGAAGGAATAAGTATTAAAGACTATAATTCAGGAATAACATTATTGAATTAAAAAAATTGAAATTAATACATTTTAATGAGCACACAGTATCAGAGAACATTGACCCAGAACAGTCAACACCAAGTCAAATTATAAGAAAAATCCTTTGAGCAACAACTGGGCAACAAGAATAAGTGACATATAAGGAAAAGAACAGTAGATTATCATCAGAATTTTCAGCAGAAAAGTATAAGAAGTTCATGCCTGAAGAAAATGGGCTAATGTGTTTTTAAAAATTTTTATTTGCAGATAATTGTAAATTTATGGAACATTTTCAAAAAAATAGTGTAGAGGACTTCTATATACTTTTTACCCAGACTTACCAATTTTTAACTTTGCCACATCTGCCTGATCATTCATTCTCTCTCCTCTCCCACTCCTCACCGTCCTCGCTCTTTTTCTCTGTTCTCCCCCTCTTTATGTTTTTGATGATATATGTCCATGCACTTATTATTTTTTTCTGGACCATTTGAAATTAAATGCAAACATCCCCTTTACCTCCTACATCACTATGTATTTCCTAAGATCAACATTATTATTCTACATATTCACCGTACAGTTATTGAAATCAGGAAATTAAATATCAATAGAAATTGCAGTTCATGCTACAATTTTGTAAATTATTTCGGTAATATTCTTTATAGCTCTGCCCCTCCCTACCCCACCCCAGGGTAGAATCCAGCTTTCAAAACCTGTCAAGCCCAGAAGGGTGATGCATATCTTTGTGTTTAATAGGATACATCAGTGAACAAAAGATTTGCCTTTGTGGAACTTATATATTAGTATAAAACCCATTATTATTAACTAACGCCTATAATTTACATTAGGATGAACTCCTTGTGTTGTATATTCTGTGGATTTTGACAGATGCCATGTACCCACCATTATAGTATCACACAGAATAGTTTCATTACTCCCCTAAATCTTCTTCGTTCCACTTCTTCATCTCTATCTCCCACAACCTTTGATAACTACCGATCTTTTTTGACTGTCTGCATCATTTTTGTCTCTCTTCAGAATGTCATATAATTGGAATCATACAGTGTGTAGCTTTTCAGACTGCCTTCTTTCATTTAGCATTATGTATTTAAGGTTCTTCCATGTCTTTTGATTGTTAATGTACCACAGTTTGTTTATCCATTCACCTATTAAAATACCAGTTGCTTCTAAGTTCTAGAAAGTATGAATCAAGCTGTTGTAAACATTTGTGTGTACATTTTTGTGTGGACCTTTTTTTAACTCATTTCGATAAATACCTAGGAGTGCAATTGCTGGGTTGTATGGTTTAGCCTTGTGAGAAACTGCCAGACTAGTAATAAATGAGAGTTCCTGTTGCTTTGTCTCGTTTCCAGCATGTGGTGTTGTCAGTGTTTTGGATTTTAACCATTTTAATACACGAGCCTGTCCTTTTTGGTCCTCACTATTATCTTCTATTTTCTAAGCACATCAGTTTCTCTTACTTATTTGTGTGTAAGTAATATAATGATAATTTAACTGGTGTTTTGCATTATCAACCAGTGTTTTGAACTTCATAACTGTTAAAAGTATTTTAAATTTCCTTGTTATCTTTGACAAGTAGTACAGTAAGTATTTTCCTAACATTAAAGTTGTTTATTTTGCTTCCTTGAGATGTGATGTTTCTGCACTGTAGGTGCCTCTGGCGATTTTCCTGATCTGCTCTTCCCCATATGTGCTGTGACACTTCTTACTGGACATAAGTGGTGCTTGTCTTTTGTAGGCTTTGAAGACACTGAGCAGATCTTACTGGTGGTGTTTCTTCTTGCTGTTCCTGATTTTCATGATTTCCTTTTGTTTTAGCATGTTTATTGAAAGAGGAAATGCTTTATGTGATAATCTTATGAGAAATAATCTCCAAGTTTTTGAATGAAGGAATATTGTTTTCTCCATCTAAAGGCCATGGGAAATAATAATTTTCCCACAATGAAGCCAATACCACCATGGTTTTCTCTCACTGTTGCCCTCACTGCTGCTTCAGTGAGAAGTGGAATGCTCTGCTCTGAGCAGAGGTTGACTGTGCAGTTGACTTCAATGTGACTGAAGGAGATGATAGTGAGGGTGAGAGTAAAAAGCTAGAAACACTATCCAGGAATTATTGCTGTTCCATATTGAACAATAATATGGAAAGAACTGGTATGACTAATCTCATAAGGCTAGATTCAATAAGATAAGATTTTTCAAAAGTTTAAAATCAAGCAAAACTAAATAATATATTGCTTAGGAATACATACCTATCTGGTAAAACTCTAAAGCAGTGGTTCTCAACCTTCCTAATGCCGCGACCCTTTAATACAGTTCATGTTGTGGTGACCCCCAGTTTCATTGTTACAAATTGAACATAATTAAAGCATAGTGATTAATCACAAAAACAATATGTAATTATATATTTTTCCGATGGTCTTAGGCGACCTCTGTGAAAGGGTCGTTCGACCCCCAAACGGGTCGCAACCTACAGGTTGAGAACCGCTGAATTCTAAAGATATGCAAGGGGATGGTCAAAAAGGAAAACCAAGAAACAGGATATTCATTATATCTGGTAAGAGAGGCAGAGGGATAATGGGATCAGGAGACATTTTAGTTCTTAAGCTAGTTGTCATCATGGCTGTTTTTTATGTTTATGCTTCATAACTTAGATATACTTTACATAAATTCCGTTTTAATATATCAAATAGGAAAAATAAAAAGTGAAGATAAAGCCCAGATAAACTTGGAGTCAAATCTCAACTCAGCTGCATATCATTGTGTGGCTTTGGGCAAGTTAGTTATTTAACCTTTCTGAATTCCACTTTCACAAAATGGATTATTATTTTAAGCATTATTTTAAGAATTGTCCGTAATGAATTTTAAGGTGTTATTTAGATTTCTTTTTTTATCCTGCAGTTTATAATGTAAATTTAGATGTTTTAGGAAAATTGGCATTTTGATGTGGATAGAGTATTTAGAATGGAAAATATATAAAGGAATTGATTTATATTTTTGTTTGTTTATAATTTAGGTGGGAGACCTACCTGATGCAGATATTAAACCTCCAGAAAATGTTCTGTTTGTGTGTAAATTGAATCCAGTGACCACAGATGAGGATTTGGAGATAATATTCTCAAGATTTGGGCCAATAAGAAGGTAATCTCTAGAATTAGTGAAAGATTTTAGGAAAACTAGGTATTAATTTGTGGCTTTCTAATGACATATTTTCGATGAATCTATGAATTCTAGGTGAATTTTGTACAGGTGAATTTTACAGTTGAATTCTTGGGACAGAGGGGAGAAAAATAATGTATGTATATGTGTATAAGTATAAATAAGAATATATACATATACATATACATATACATATACATATACAATATATATATAATTGAATGATTTCCAACACATTTTCACAGGAGGTGGATGGAACAGTTTAAATCTAGTACTAAAAACATTTATCTCATTTATATTCTCCTTAGAATTACCAGCAATCTGTATCAAAATTAATTTGAATCTAAATTTTCCCAAATATTTCTTTTGGCTAATTTCCTCTGCATTGTTAATGCAAAAGTCTACTAAGTTAGTATTCCTGTGAGAAAGGGAAATATTTTATAATTAATTAAAAAGTATTAATTTATGGCCCTGTCAGGGTGGCTCAGTTGGTTGGAGCATCATCCCATATACCAAAAGGTTGCGGGTTAGATCCCAGATAGATGCGTACAGGAAGCAACTGATTGATGTTTTTCTCTCACAGCGATGTTTCTCTCTCTCACTTTCTCTCTCTTTCAAATCAATTTTTAAAAATTTTTATTTTATGTTTAGAATTTCATTTCATGTTTTTCTCCCATGAAGCCATTTTTAACTCTTCCTGTTGAAATAAAAATCTTTCTGTAAATGATTACCCAACTTTATTCCTTCACCTACTTACAATATATCATATTTTAAAAAATATTCCTATGCTGCTGCTTTTTATTTTTCAGTTTTAGGCATATGCTGACTTCCTGCTAAGCAAGATGAGGATTTTACCTCTATTAGTAACTTCCCATGTTCATTCTTTCTTCCAATTACTTTGGTTATGTCATAATTATGGTTAGGTGATTGTTCAATATTTACATTTTAATGTGTAGGTAACTACTGTAACAGCTGGACCATTTTCTTTCTTTCTTTTCTTTTAAATATATTTTATTGATTTTTCACAGAGAGGACGGGAGAGAGATAGAAAGTTAGAAACATCGATGAGAGAGAAACATCAGTCAGCTGCCTCCTGCACATCTCCCACTGGGGATGTGCCCGCAACCCAGGTACATGCCCTTGACCGGAATTGAACCTGGGACCTTTCAGTCTGCAGGCCGACGCTCTATCCACTGAGCCAAACCGGTTTCGGCTGGACCATTTTCTTTAATGTGATTATATATTAGATTTCTCATAATGTTTTATTTTCTTATTCCATTTAATGTAAAATGAGACTTAGGATATGTCAGGAAAGGGACAAGCCGGTCCTTTTAGTTCAACTTTATTGGCCCTTTCTCTTGGTTGTTAAGGTGGATTAGTTCTGTAGACTAGCTATACTGGGGGGTTAAATTTGAGCTTGGTTTATATTAAAATTCAAAAATTCCAAAGCATAAACTTACTAAACATGTGCTATATATGTATGAATGTGCATACATTATCTTAATAGTAACATTAGATATTCTATAATATATCTACATTTGAGGACTAGAAATGAATTATGATTTAAAAAACTTTTTAGCAGTAGTTTACTTTGGTTATAGGCAAATTAAATATATTTATCTTATTCTTCCTTCAGTTCTTTGGGAATTTAGGGCTGCAGGCCTATATGGAGCATTTAGAGTAGAATTAGATAATGTGATTACTAGCCTGGTGAACTATTTAAAAAATTGTTATTGGAAAAATTTAACTTTGTCTTTTAATAACTGTCTTATTTTGTTCTTCACTTATGAAGAGTGAGAGTGAATGCTTTTTTAAAAAGTCACTTCTCCCAAATTTTCTTTCAGTTGTGAAGTTATTCGAGATTGGAAGACAGGAGAATCCCTCTGTTATGCTTTTATTGAGTTTGAAAAGGTAGGTCATAATATAGATCTATTAAGTTTGGTATTTTTTTGTTCTTTTATGGTTTTAAAATGTGAAAATTGCAAGAACTTGTTCTAGTCCCTAAGATTAGGAAATTATTGTGCCCTTTCTTTAGGCACCAAAGAAAACTAACTGTATTATAGTCAAATAGGGGATAAATTCAACATCTGTTGATGTTAATGTATGTACCTTTATATTAGATTCAGATGCAGTCTGTGTTCATGAATCTTGAAAACTTTAAAGTTTTAGGTAAAGTCCTTCACACTCTATAAATGATTTTTCAGTGTTATTTAGATAGATATAATTGAGTAACGAAATAGAACTGGACTGGGTGTTAAGTTTTGGATATTAATCTGAGCTTTGTCACTGATCAGCTATTGTATGACATTTGGCAGTTTAGAACTCTTATTTCCAGGTGTTAACATCCTTATAAATAATGCTTGTGTATTGGATTAGATGGTACCTTCTAGGTCTAAAATAATAATGATAGCTTATGTTACTTAAATAACTTTCTTTAAGCCAGGCATTATGCTCCTTGCTATGCATTTAATCTTTACAACTCTGTGAGATAGGTACTGCCCTCCTTTTCCAAATAAGTAAATTGAAACACATAGTGATAACATGACTTATTTAAGATCATATCATACCTGGGATTTGAACTTTCATATGTGTGAACTTAAATAAGTTACATTGCTTTTTGCCACTATGCTAGGTAAGGCTATTTTTTAGTGCAGTTTTGGAATGATATGTGTCCAATAGTAGCTCATTCTAAATTATAGTTATCCCAAAGTATTTATTGAACCCCTTTTATATATCAGTGTGATAAGTCCTAGGACTACAAGATGAGTAATGGAGGGTTGGGAAGACAGACACCTAACAAATTTTACCTAGATATTGTTGAGTGTACCAGAAATGGTATCTACAAGGTACATTGGTGCTTTGGTTTACTATGGATACTTCTTATAAACCTGACAGTGTCATTCCATCATTGACACTATAGGATATATTACTTAATTTACTCACAAATATAATTTCATTTCATTTATAGCACATAGACTATTGACTGCCTATGTTTTTTCAGTCTTCTGCAGATATACCATTTTCCATGAATATGTAGTGCAGTTCAACTTTATAGAATCTATGAGTTCTTTATCATGATTCAGCATTTCTGTTTTTGAGGTGGATCTTTTGTGACCTTTATCATTTCTTGAAAATCAGATTAAGCTACATCATTCTGCTTCATAATTTCTCATGGCCCGTAGCCTCTTTGTAAGTGTTCGTCGTTTAGTTTGTATTTTTGCACGTATGGCAAGTTCTATATGTTTTGGATAATCTGATCCCCCAATTTTTTAAACTGAAGAGTAAAACACATACAGGAAATGTACAGCTCATGAGTAAACAGCTTAACAAGCTGAAACCGGTTTGGCTCAGTGGATAGAGCGTCGGCCTGCAGACTGAAAGGTCCCAGGTTCGATTCTGGTCAAGGGCATGTACCTGGGTTGCGGGCACATCCTCAGTGGGGGATGTGCAGGAGAAATATATTTTAAAAAAAAGAAAACATTAGCAGGAAAAAAATTATCGGGATCCCAGAAGCCCTCTTTGTGTCCCCTGCAGATAATTTCCCCATCACTGCTACTTCTGATAGCATAGGTTGGTTTTGTCTAATTTTAAACGTGATATGTCAACACATGTGTGTACTTTTGTATTCAGCTTTATTTGCTTAGTGTTATATTTGTAAGATTTACATGTTTCTGCATGGTGTTTCATTGTAATGTGTGTGTGTGTGTGTGTGTGTGTGGCACTTTTGTATTCAGCTTTATTTGCTCAGTGTTATATTTGTAAGATTTATATATGTTTCTGCATGGTGTTTCATTGTAATAAGTGTGTGTGTGTGTGTGTGTGTGTGAGTGTGTGTGTGTGTGACAGAATCTGGGAAGGAAATGAAT
>NW_006285799.1:248452-257995 GCF_000327345.1 Myotis davidii
TACTAAAAGGGTTTGTGGATTTAGATAAGACATTTGGTGCCCTGCAGAAGAGGCTCTGGTTGAGCATCAACCAATGAACCAGGAGGTCATGGCACTGTTCAATTCCCGGTCAGGGCACATGCCCGGCTTGTGGGCTCGATCCCCAGTAGGGAGTGTGCAGGAGGCAGCTGATCAGTGATTTTCTGTCATCATTGATGTTTCTATCCCTCTCTCTGAAATCAATAAAAAACATGTTAAAAAAAAAAAAGACAATTGGTAAGTATATGTATGTCCACTACAATTGGACTGCCTCGGTTCAAATCTTGGACTCACCCTTGCCAACTGTGTGACCTTTGGCAACTTGGGTACCTTTGTTAATTTCTCTTTTCTCTTTGAGAAAATATAAGATAATAATAGATAGTACCTCATCCAGTTGTCATCAGAGTTAATTGAGGTAATAGATGCAAATAATTTAATAGCACTTGGTTGTAGTAAGCATTCAAATCTTCATTTTTGTAACAACATATTTTGTATTTTCAGTATTCTGAAAAATTTTCATAAAGATTTAGTTGTGTTTTTTTTTTGTTTTGTTTTGTTTTTTGCCTGCAGAAATGTGGTTTATTTTGTTTGCACACAGTTTTTTCAAAAATCTAAATTTGTTGACAACACATTATGAAAATCTGGGTTTTAAGTTTCTTCTGCAAAAATCAGAACATCTGGCACTCCTCCCCAATTTCTCCAGAGCAACCATCAGCTGGAGCTGTAGGAGCCACCCTAGTGATGTTCAACCTTGATAGCACAGTAAGATCACATGAGGCGCTTTATCAAAAATACTGATGCCTGAGCCCCACCGCAGATTGGCTAACCAGTGGTCGGCAAACTCATTAGTCAACAGAGCCAAATATCAACAGTACAACGATTGAAATTTCTTTTGCGAGCCAAATTTTTTAAACTTAAACTATATAGGTGGGCACATTGTTATTAACTTAATTAGAGTACTCCTAAGGCTTAGGAAGAGCCACACTCAAGGGGCCAAAGAGCAGCATGTGGCTCACGAGTCGCAGTTTGCCAACCACTGGTAAACCATCAATTTCAACAGCAGCAGTCATAGCAAATGTTTACTGAGTGCTTGGAAAGCACCCTGGAAAGAAAGCTGCCATATAAAATACATTCATGTTGGGGACACAGAACATGTGTGAAAATGATGATAAACAACCATACAAGATACAAGATCAGCTTAGCACCAAGTGTGGTCTATAAAGCAGTGGTTCTAGCATTGCTGCCTATTTGAACTACCTAGAGGGCTTTGAAAAATCCTGATGCCCAGGTTTGCACCCCAGACCAATTACATTGAAATCGAGAAGGAAAAAAGGAACTCAGGCATCAGTGTTTTTTTTTTTAAGTCAGGATCCCAATGTATAGGAACATTTATGCTCAATTTTTTTTATAACTATAGGAAGAAGATTGTGAGAAAGCATTCTTCAAAATGGACAATGTACTTATAGATGACAGAAGAATACATGTGGATTTTAGCCAGTCTGTTGCAAAGGTTAAATGGAAAGGAAAAGGTATGTTGGTTTATTTTCTTTTTTCCCGTTCTGTTTTCCATGGTGTGTGTGTGTGTGTGTGTGTGTGTGTCCGTGTCCCCTGATTTAGTGCTCTTAATTTGGAGAAATGCTCTTTGATAAAACTCCTGCCCTATATGGTTTTACATTGCTGTTTCCTAAAATCTAAGATAGAGTGGTGTGTGTGTGTGTGTATTTTAAACTGATGATTAATATATTTTCTATGTTTGACTATATTATAAATTACTTGGAATTACCCACTTCAGGCATGACATTTTTCCAATTATTGTTTGAGGTAGTTTGGTTCTTCTAGATGCAAAACCCCTAATATGTTTTGCCTAAAGTTTGTTTTATGTTTAGAATTTCCTTTCATTTCATGTCTTTCCCTGTATATATTTTATATACAATCAAAACACCTCCCTGTGTGCCCCCAGTTTACTTTACTTGTACATTCAGTCTTGGGCCCTTCTGTAGGAAGCCCTCCCATTAGAAGCATTTCCTCATTTCTGTGGAGGAGACAGGAAAGTCAGGGCAGCCAGCAGGTCTGGGCCATGGGTAGGAGCTGAATCCTTCTCTGGCAGGAGACTAGGCTTGAGAGTAGTGAGGCTGCATGGAATGCTCTCTCCTTTCCTGCCCTGCCACTGTAGGCCAGTCAGGAATTAGGAATAGGTCCTGTTTTTCTGAAGAGATCATTGTTGATTTCATTTTGGGCTCTTGGGAGGAATAAAGGTGCTCTTAAGCAAGAATTTTAAAGCAGAGACACCAATCCCCCCATCTCGCATCTCTCAGCAAACTTCTACACACATCCTGCTGTCCCCTATCTACTTGGTGCTCTGTTGAGATTTGGGGACAATGTTTCTTTTGACAGATCATAGGTCTTTAAAGCCTCACTTCTTCCAAACTTGTAAGTTTCTGGCATCTCAGACTCAAGTCCCAAACCCTTAACTTCCCTTGGATCTAATGTTCTCATGGATATAATGGCTTTACTTAAACACTGCATTATTTTCCAGTGAACATATGTATGCACTGTGTTGTTTAGGATTTGAAAGTATGGTGTTGTAATATTCATGTATTTCATTAGGTGGCAGCATATGGCTACCAGTTAAAATAGTAATGGAGAATAATTATTATGATTCTTTTGTTCTCTTTTCAGCCTTTTTCTAGCCCCTGATATATATGCCACTTATAAAATCACTCTTGTATATTATGCCTCTTATAAAGTAATTTCTGTTCTTGATTAATTAGGGAATTTTTCTTACTAAGTTTTTTCTTCTTTTTTTGATAAATAGGTGGAAGATATACCAAGAGTGATTTCAAAGAGTATGAAAAGGAACAGGATAAATCATCTAATTTGGTTCTGAAAGATAAAGTAAAGCCCAAACAGGAGTATCCTTCACAGGAAGCAGTTAGTCAATATGTGTTGACCATACACTCTGTGTTGAGTACTGTGCAAAATGTTATAAAAAGTCACAAAGGCTGTAGAAAAGTCCCTAAGCCAGATGGTTTGTGAAGGAGTCATTATGTTTATCTCTTTTTACTGTCTTATATATATACTTTGCTTTTTCAGTGTATTCTCTATTATATGGAGAAAGTTAGGGTTGAAATAAATCTTTAGCCTTCTTTTCCCTCCCTACTCTTAGGTTAAAGTTAATACTTATTCGCAGAAGATCTTCAGGTAAGATTCATATTTTCTCTATATAATTGCAATATTTTAAATTCCTCATAGTCAGAAATTTCTTTATTTTAGCTAACCAAATCCTTTGTGCTAACCTTCCTTGGATAGTTAACTTTGGAGATGGTGAATATGTGGACAACAAAATCCTGTTGTTCCTTTCATAATTAGGCTGCTTCTTTCTGCTTAGTACATTGTCAGTCTAGCAACAAATACATGTTGGGCTTCACTTGTGTGCAAGAGGTGACTTCTATAGGATTAAAGAAATTCTTTGACTTGACCATTTTATTTAGGTTTTTCCAAGTTTTAGGTTGAGACAAGTAAGGAGCAATGAAACATACTGTTCATATTATGTCATTTTAATTTTTCATTGATGTTTTCATTATAAATTTATCACTCCACACATTGTAAAGCTTACTTCTTTTGGGATTCATTCTTTAATGGTTTCTTTGTTTTCTAGTTTCTGTTGGTGTTTTAGGGGTTCTCTTTTCCTATACTGTATATGGAACATTTCTTTTCCAAGTAGTCATCAAGGAAAGATGAATATTGGGCTGACGGTTATGTACTTACTAGAGGCCTGGTGCACGAATTTGTGCACAGGTGGGATCTCTCAGCATGGCCAGTAATTGGGTCCAATCTGGGGGGCTGGCCAGCTGGGGAAGGGACTGCGGGAGGTTGGCTGGCTGCCCCCCCGCCATTGGGGTTCATCAGGGGGGCCAGCTGGACGGGGGAAGGGACAGGGCTCACAGGGCCACAGCAGCAAGGTAAGGCACAGCCTATTCCACGAGGAATTGGGCTCTCTCCTCCCTCCTGTCTGGGTCTGGGGTGCTGGTGAACCAGATTCGGGGCTGTCAGGGCCCCAGCAGCAAGCTAACCAATGGCCAATTCCGTGAGGAATCGGGCTCCCTCCTCTCTCCTGTCTGGGTCTGGGGTGCAGGTGAACCAGATTCGGGGCTGTCAGGGCCCCAGCAGCAAGGTCTGGGTTGGTGCGCTCCATAGCTACCGGCCAGTTGTCTGGTCATTCCCTCCTGCCACCGGCAGACAC
Organism: Myotis davidii; assembly: GCF_000327345.1. Lineage (NCBI taxonomy): Eukaryota > Metazoa > Chordata > Mammalia > Chiroptera > Vespertilionidae > Myotis > Myotis davidii. The sequence continues at coordinate 252,714 of NW_006285799.1, forward strand.
CCAGGACCTGGGCTTCCCTTACAGCCCTGGCTTTGTTCAGAAGGTCGTCCAGAAGGACGTCCAGTCTGATTAGCATATTACACTTCTATTATTATAGACTAGAGGCCTAGTGCATGAAAATTCGTGCACTCGAGTGGGGGGTCCCTTAGCCCAGTCTGTGCCCTCTCACAGTCTGGGACCCCTTGGGGGATTTCTGACAGGCTGCTTAGGCCTGTTCCCTGGGGGATCAGGCCTAAACTGGCAGTCAGACATCCCTCTGGCAGCCTGGGAGCCCTTGGGGGATGTCCGACTAATGGCTTAGGCCTGCGGGGAGTGGGCCTAAGCCATTAATTGGACATCTCTAGCGCTGCCGTGGAAGTGGGAGAGGCTCCGGCCACCATCACTGTGCTGGCCAGCCATGAGCCGGCTTCTGGCTGAGCAGTGCTCCCCCTGTGGAAGCGCACTGACCACCAGGGGGCAGATATTCAATGCAGGAGCTGCCCCCTGGTGGTCAGTGCGTGTCCGAGCAGTCGGTCCTGCCATTAGGGTCAATTTGCATATTACCCTTTTATTATATAGGATAGATTTTTAAAGCAGTGTTGGTTGTTTACAATAGATAAAGCATTCTAGAGGTTAGAGTGGGTAAAGTCTGCAGTATGTATGCCGACATAATCAGCATGAGGAGAGGCTTTCACTTGCAAACAGACCAAACAGTGAGCTAAGATTTAGCCTGAAAAGAAACATCAGAGAGGATATGATTGAAATCTTAAAATCATGAAAGGTATGGACGAAATACAGTTGAGATTTATCAAATCTTTAAAATTAGCTATAGTTAATTTTAGGATAAATACTAGTAACTGCAGCTGGAAGAAAAGGAATGTGTAGGACAAATAAAAGGAAGTACAGTCATAGAGTATAAAATAGAAGCAGGCGTCTTTCCCCCATAGAATTAGCTCAAGCTGAGAAGAAAGAATATGTAGTGTTACAGTGTTTTGAATTCAAGATGATAGCTTACTAAGAGTGAAGAAAGGAAATGAGGCATGTTTGAGGATAAACCTCTAGCCCAGTCCTGTTCAATATTACTTTGTACAGTGATGGAAACCAATTATGTCTCCACTGCCTTGTATAGCTACTAACCACATGTTTAATGAATTTAAATTTAAGCAATTACAGTGAACAGTGCCTGCTTTAGGCTTTTGAAGTTGATGGAGAAGACAGACATGTCCTGGTCTAATCCACTGCTAATTATCCTCAATCGGAATATTGAACAAGAAAAAGGAAATTCATGAGTCTGACCCTGCACTCTGTTTCCTATTTTATGTTACTAAACAATGCTGGCTGTGACCCGCTAAATAGACTTTGCACTCCATTGCTGGATCATGACCAGCATTTTGAAAAACACCTCTCTAAAGCCTTTTGGACAGAGGGAGAAGCATGTGAAAAGCTACACACTAAGATGAAATCATAGGCAAGGACTATTGAATTTGTATCTGAAAAAGGAGAAGATCCAGAAGGTATCCTGGAAACAGTGTGATATGGTATGCCATAGTATAAAGGAGAAAAGAAGTAAGAGATAATAGAGTAATAATAGGACAGCGCAGGCTCACTAGGCATCTTTAGCCATCTAATGAAAGTGAAAAGGTGCAGTGGTTTCCTGGTTAATCTGAGGTAGAAGTGAGTCACCCCTGAGGAAAGCAAAGACTGTGGCATTGTGGAAACAGATGGGACACTCTGGTCCCTAGGGAAGTGGGTCTGCGATTGCTCTAGGCCCCCACGCCTCTAAAATAGCCCTGCGTGCGGGGCTTCCTCATAAGCTTTCTTTTGAAAACCACTCTTCTAGCCTTCCTCAAAATTGAGATTATTTTCAGCAGAGGTTGTAGTAGTTTTATATTTTCTCTTATTCTAAGACATGGGTTAGTTTTATTTATATTAGAGAAAATACCTATCTCTGAATTAAAACATAATCACTATTTTTATAACATATTTATGTGGAATTTAAAAAATTCAGTCATTGTTCTACCATCTGGACAAATGATATTTATTTTTTCTTGTTCCTTCAAGATTTGATCTATGTAAACTTATAATCACTGTATGATATATATGGTTTTTGCTTTGAGCTTTTTTCACTTTTAATTTTTCAGAAATACCTTCCCAGGTTTTTCATAGCATTAATTTATCATTGTTAATAACTTCTTTTATAAAATATCATGTCGAAGTACTACAATATAATTGAATCTATAGTTATTATTACTAGGCTATTTGTTATTCCTAGTTTATCATTAAAAATAATCCTATTATGTATTCCTTTGTTCATTTAACTTGTTATTTAATTTAATTTTTTACAATTAAATCTTTATTGTTGTTCCCCTTTTTCCCCCATTTGACCCCTTCTACTTGCCCCAGTCCGCCTTCTAGGCCTTCACCACCCTATTGTCTGTGTCCATAGGTTATGCATATATGCATACAAGTTATTTGGTTGCTCTCTTCCCATCCACCTCCACCTTCCCTCTGAAATACCACAGAATTTTTATAAATTCTTAATTGAATTTAAGCATAGTAACTGTTGACATGCACTGCTAAATTTCCTCCTATCAGGTGAGCTAATTTGCTCAGAACAAAGAGTTACATGAATGTACCTTTTATGTAGCTTTTCTGGCTTTGGAGTTTGTATGATCTTAATTTTTTCTAGTTAAACATGTGCCTCATTTTCTAAGTTTAGGTTTTCTCATTATTGACAAATGTTTCCTTATTTTTTAGATACTTATATTTTAATTTGTGGATATTATATTTCCCCCTCCATAATTTCTGCCCACTTATAATTGTTAACTGCCTATATACAATCAGAGTTCTTTCCACTTTTTCTATGTAATGAAAAAAAATGAATCCATTTTGTTTTAGAAATAAACTATACTTGTAAGATGCTTTTATTTTAAAAAGTTACCTTTAACCTTTTGGTCTCCTTTGTTCACTAGATTCTTAGGTTTTTTTGTTTTTTTTTAATATATTTTATTGATTTTTTACAGAGAGGAAGGGAGAGGGATAGAGAGTTAGAGAAACCTCCATCAGCTGCCTCCTGCACACTCCCTACTGGGAATGTGACCGCAACCAAGGTACATGCCCTTGACCGGAATCGAACCTGGGACCCTTGAGTCCGCAGGCTGACGCTCTATCCACTGAGCCAAACCGGTTAGGGCTAGATTCTTAGGTTTTGATGTATTACTAGTATTCGTTCTCACGCTTGTCCTTAACTAGCTGCTGCAGTGCAAAGTATGATCTTATATTAGAGGAGCAGTCAGAAGACTCTAAGTCAAGTCACTCACACACAAGTAAAAAACACAAGAAGAAAACCCGTCACTGCTCCGAAGAAAAAGAAGATGAGAACTACATGCCAATCAAAAATACTAATCAGGTACTGCTAATGTCCAGACTCAGTGGTAGAGAAATAAATATTTTATCCCTTTATAAATTACGTTGTAGTGATGGGCATGTTCTAAGTCTAACATGTAGAATGGTTTCACTGGGTAATGAACTTTAATTTTTAAGAATATGTATCACAAATTATAAAAGATTGCATTTGACTTAACTTAGTATGTAGTTTCCCATTGTGAAGCGAGTGATTTCCATACCACCTGTGGACACGCCTCTGTTCCCATGAAAGCAAGTGTGGTTGTGCTCAAACAGTTCTCACTTAGCATTGTATCACCAAGTGTTGTGTGCTGCCCTTAAAACTCTTGAGGGTTTAGGACCTGTGAAACATTTGCATTTTCTAAGACAAAAATAGTAAAAATTCCCCAAAGAAAAATTGATTATAAAGAGAAGAAAGCATTTCCAGCCTGCATTTTGGCTCTTAGTTAAATGAAAACAAATTACACTACAGCTCCTGCTTTTGTTTTACCAAGTGAAAGAAAGCATCTGGGCCCTGGTGGAGGAGGAGGTGTCATAGGCCCAGGTGAGAAGGAACTCAAGACAGGGAGGATGTCAGGCAGAGACACCGTGGAGAGATGCGTATGGTTAGCAGAAAAGCCAGGTTTAACTTTCCACACTGCTCGTCATTGATGTGACCTCAACAAGTTACTTACCTTTCTGAACCACAGTTTCCTCTCTGTGAAATTGAGGTAATACTTATTTCACAGGCATGTTCTTCAAACGAAGTGAAAAGAAAATGTGTGCAATCATTTTCTACACTGGCTTTTGTTACTACTTTTATTTATATAGTCAAATTACGATGTTTTAAATCAGTTCAAGTACTTTCTTTGTGGTAATGCCACCCCCCCTTGTAGTTAACCGTTTTAATGTGTTTTATGATTATTCTTCATTTAAAAGATTTCAGCAAGCATATATTTTATATATATTCTTAGCCCCCTATTTTCTGGATAGCAAATATTCTTATTCTTTGCTGTTGTCTAACCAGACATATACCTTCTCCTTTCCACAGCCCTTTAGCTATTTAAAGCTTGCCCTCCTTCATGCCCTGGCTTCTGTTTTTAAGTGACACCTTTGTCAGTCCTTTAAGTGATCCGCACATGAATCAGTAAGTGCTAACATCTTCAGAGTCTTTACAGTGAGGTGGATACTGTTGGCCCCATTTCACAACAAAGACCGTGAAAACGGAAGAGGTCAAGCAGCTTGCCCGTACTTTTACAGCTAATAAATAGTGGAGGCACAATTTAAATTCAGACTACTCCTAACAAATTTACTGCTGCTCTTCTTAGCTGGAATATATTTGTCAGTTTTCTTTTCTAAATCTTACTGTTAGTCTAATACAATTTGTCCCATAGTGTAATATTTTAGTGTGATCTAATAGGAACATCTCTCTCCTAATGTTTGTACTCTATTATAAATTTAGCTTTTTTTGTTAATATATTTTTATTGATTTCAGAGTGGAAGAGAGAAACATCAATGATGAGGGAAAATCATCGATGGGCTGCCTCCTGCACACCCCCAACTCGGGATCAAGCCCAAAACTGGGAATTGAACTGTGACCTCCTGGTTTATAGGTCACGGCTCAACCATTGAGCCACACTGGCCAGGCTACTTAGCTTTTTAAATGGTGGCTATATCACATTTCTGTGAATATTTAATGTTTTTCACTAAAACCCCTTAATTATCACCCCCACCCCATGTGTCGCCTTCAGCTACAGATCACCATCCTGCACTTGTACATGGAATCATCAATGAATCTAGGCCTGAGACACCCACTGGTGTGTCTGAGATAAGGTTTAAAGAAAATCCAAAGACTGGCTGCATTTTATGTCTGTTATCTCTTCCCCTTATTATGAATCTTTCTTTTTTTTTTTTTAATT
>NW_006285799.1:258035-268232 GCF_000327345.1 Myotis davidii
GGGGGGGGGGAGGGGGGGTGGGAAAGAGAGGAAGAGAGAGAGAGAGAGAGAGAGAGAGAGAATGAAAGAAAGAAACATGGATCAGTTGCCTCCTGTAGGTGCCCCACCTGGGGATTGAACCCACAACCTAGACATATGCCCCGAGCAGTAATTGAGCCTGAAACCTTTTTGGTGTATGAGACAACGCTTCACCCAACTGAGCCACCTGGCCAGGGCTTATGAATCTTTTCTATCCTGCTGTTTGCTTACTTAAAACTTTACATTAGCAAATATCCTCTTTTGGCACAGAGCAAAAAGCATCAAGTGATATTTGGGGGGAATACTGTTGTTTTTTAGAGAATATTAAGGTAGTTGGCAACTATGAAATTGTTAAATTCCAAATAGTAATCTCCTAACTGTATTTCTCCCTTTAAAGTGTATTAAAGCAGATGGATGTTTTTTAATTGAGGTAACATTAGTTAATAACATTATTTAAATTTCAGGTGTACAACATTGTAATTTGCTATCTGTGTACACTATAGTGGGCTCACCAGTATAGTTTCTAGTCGTCACTGTACCAATTTTGCCCCCCACAATCCCCTACCCCTCTGGTAACCACCAATCTGTTGTCTATATCTTTGAGTTACAGTAAATGTTTTTTTATTTTATATTTTCATTTAATAATATAGCTATACTAATTTTCTGTTACTATTTTTTATAATAGAACAACATCTATATTTAAGATTTAAATGGGCCCCAATTTTTTCTATTACTCTGATTCTCATCCTTTTGATTTCAGTCTCACAAATATAATCATTAAAGGGAATTTTCAATACTAGGTAATTTCTGTGTATAGCTCAACTTCTTCTATTTGTTGCCATTTTGCTTGGTGAGCCTCATTTCCTAAGAATGTTTTAACTTATTTCTTCAAGTTCTTTGTTTTTTATTTAGTGGCAACCTTATTATTCAATTTGAAAACTTCTCTATTTAAATTTTCCACCTGTGTCTTAATTCCAAAGATGGTTTCTGTGTTGTTGAGGTTTGGGTTTTCCTAGGGTTACAGGAAATGAGTCCTCAGCTGTGGGTTGCCTGGCTCAGATGTATTCATACTGGTTGTCAGTCCTCTGTGGTTTTCATAGGTGTTTAGTAGTCTTATAATTTGGGACTCTATTTTTGCTGTCATTTTAATCCTTTAATATTATTTTAGTGATTTAGATTTAGCTAAATCTTTTATTTAATTCCAGTGATCAGAGCAAGGATGATTTTTAGTTAGATTAGACTTTTTTTTTTTACTTTGAAATCATAGTTTAGGTTGGTTACTTTAAATTGGCCACTTTATGTTTTCTTTTCTTTTTAGCCACATGCTAGTTTAATCATCTTGTCTTATGTCTTAAACATATAAAATGATAGAATTGTTTAAAGTGACCTCAAGTGTCAGGTTTCTTTTTTCTGGAATGAGGATGATATTTTACCTCAAAAGCACTTAGCACTGTGCTAGCCCATACTTCGAGGACCTGTTCTAATGTGGCTTCTCCCAGACACCTGCACTTTTCTCCTTCATGCTCTCAGTGCTAATTCTTCCTTGCTTTTTCAGTTTTCACGTACACTGCTTGCATTAGCCTGCTCACTGCCAATCCAACCCAAACCCTCTCAATCTTTGAGGCTCATCTCAAGTTCTAACTTTTCTATAAAACCTTCTCTGATAAACCTAATCTCAAGAAATGACGAAGACCATTGGAACCTAAAGCCGCCTGACTTCAAAGCTTGTGTAGCTTTGAAATTACTCCAAGTTGGAGAGGTTTTAAGGTTTCAGTCCATTTCAGATTTTCAGGTTCCTCAATTTTTTCAAAGAATTAAGTGCTACATAACCCCCTTCTCTTTCTCTCGTTTTAAACTCTTAAAGCATTTAAGTGCCAATATCTACATTATAAAAACCCAGTGGCCCTGATACCATAATGACCAAAGATCGGTGCGGGTGGGCCGGGCTGTGAGCCTGGTGAGGCGCTCGCGGGTGTGTGGGGCCACGTGATTTCATGCGCTGGGCTTCTAGTATGTAATAATGTGCTATAGATTTTACAGAGTTATACATCAGCTGTCTCTTTATGTTAAAAGTTTATTGTCTCAACCAATTCATAAAATAGGTGTACAGACAGAATTGTACATGGCTACTTTTTGTATCTGTTACAGGACGCACAAAAATTCTTTTATCTAAGGATGAAATATTTTGTTAGAAAATAATTGGTAAAGGGTTAAAACAAATACCGATTCATGATAAGAGCCATAGGGATTGTGTGGGAGATAATGAATCTGTTTATAATGTTGTATTTCACAAACACTGATTATAGTGATCCCATTAGATCTCTATTCACATACTGCAATCTCTATTACTGGCGTATTGTACAATCTCTAGACAGCTATGGAATAACTATGAGCCATTTGTTTAAAATTCAGTCTTTAACCAGGGGTACCCATTACTGTAGATTTTGAACCTTGACATTTACATCTACTTTAATAATATCTATGGTGATAGAGTCAAGACCCTTGATAGTTCAATCCTTAGGATTTTGCCTTTCCTCTGAGAAATCTTTTAAGAAAGTTGAATTTTACAAGCCATCTCGTCAAAGAGCACTAGCTCTGGTCATTTTAGATTTCAGCCTCTTGCTGAGAGAACTCATTTTAGTTAAGGGCAGAATACAAGCAGAAATAGAATTATAATTAGCCCTCTCCTATATGGGAAAAGTACCTCTGCTACTTAATATGAAGAATAGAACATTTTGGGGAGTGGAGAAGGGGGAGGTGGAAAGGTAACCATACATAACCAGAATTTTTAGTATTCCAATTTTGCTTTAAAGACCTGTTCTAATTTCAATTGAGCAATTTCAGTTTTTTGTTTTTAGTTCTGATCCTTCAGTTTGGCTGAAATAGATACAAACCAATGAGATCAATTAGAAAAATGATCAAATCTTTTTCTGAATTATTTTTGCTTTTTAATTTACAAAATGTCTGGCATTAGTGGTAGTGTTCAAATGTGAGCCACTACGACTGCTTGCTAATGGTGGGCTTGTCTAAGTTTTATTAACTGACAGTGATTCCATGGATTCACTTGTAATTCTCTTTATTCCTTTGACAGGATATCTACAGAGAAATGGGGTTTGGTCACTATGAAGAAGAAGAAAGCTGTTGGGAGAAACAAAAGAGTGAAAAGAAGGACCGACCTCGAAACCGAAGTCGTAGCCGATCTCGAGAAAGGGATGGTCACTACAGTAATAGCCACAAATCCAAATACCAAACAGATCCCTACGAAAGAGAAAGGAATAAAAGGAGAGACCGAAGCAGGAGCCCCAGGAAATCCAAAGATAAAGAAAAATCTAAGTACAGATGAAACATGAAGAATCAGACATGAGTGGCTAAAATACTTACTCTTGTCTAACTTAGAGTAATAGATGTTCAGATTTTCTGTCAAAACAGTTAAAGACTCTACTTGGTTTTTTCCTGTATTCTAAGTGTCCCCCTTACAGATTAATACTGATTGTGTGGGGCACAGAAAGACAATAAAGAATTGAACATTTTCTTTGTATATTTTTTTACACTAATTTTATTGTTAAACAAATAGTATTCATTTTTCAAGTCTTTCACATTTTCCACTTTTTAAAAATGAAGTATTTCATACATAAAAAACACACACATGTATATATAAGGATTAAAAATAATTATCTTTGTACCTATCAGCTAGCTTAGGAAATGAATATTACCTGCATTTTGGTAATATTGGTAAAGTCCCTCATGTGCCCTCTCCTTCTCAAGTAATTATTATGAATTTTGTGTTTGTTATTCTCTCACTTGTTCTAGTTTTACAATATATGTATCCCTAGATGAAATGTTAAGTTTTGTATGTTTTTGAATTTTATATAAATGGCATAATGTATGCTCATTTCTATGACTTGCTTTTTTTGACTTAGTACTTTTTGGGAGTCACTCATTTTTATTACTGTATAGTTCTATGAATAGTCCGCAGTTTATCCCTTCTCCTGTGGATGGATGTTTGGGTTTGTTGGTTTTGTTTTTGCTATTGCAAACAATGCTGCTATGAACATTGTATATCTAGGAGGGACACTGCTTGGCCATGTGGTATGGAAGTCTTCATTTTACAAGATAATGGAACTCTTCTGTGGCTGTACCAGTCTATACCCTACCAGCACTATGTGAGTTACCTTTCTTTCACATTTTCTCCAACACTTAATTCTAGGCTTTTTCATTTTGCCGATCTCATGGAGGTTAAGTGGCATCTTATTGTGGTGTCCAGCAAGAGCACTATTATTCTTATTTTTGTTCTTCTATATGTAATGTGTCCTTTTTCTCTGCCTGTTTTGACCTTTTTGAGTTTTAAGCAGTTTGATTATGATGTCCTTGGAGTAGATTTTTTTCATGTTTCTTCTGCTGGGGCTATTTCCTGTGGTTTTATGGTTTTCATAAAATTTGGAACATTTTTGGCTGTTACTTCTTCAATAATAATAATAATAATAATAATAATAATTGTCTTTCCTGTCCTTTCACTGCTTTCCCTCTAAGACTCCAATTGTATGTTAGGCCACATTAAATTGTTTCACAGTCTGGTGGGTTTTTTTTAAGTCTTTTTTCTTTGTATGCCAAATCGGACATTTTCCATCATGTCCTCAAATTCGTTAATCTTTTCTCCTGAAGTATCTAATGTCTTGTTAATTCCAGTCAGTATATTTTTGACCTTGGACATTATATTTTTAAACATTTTTTTGTTAATCCTCACCTGAGGATATTTTTCCGTTGATTTTTTTTTTTAAGAGAGAGTGGAAGGGAAGGGGAGAGACAGAGAGAGAGAAACATTGATGTGAGAGAGATATCACAGGTTCAACCAAGGCCAGGGACCGAGCCTGCAACTGAGGTATGGGCCCTTGACCGGAATCAAAGCTGGGACCCTTTAGTCCAGAAGCCAATGCTCTATCCACTGAGCCAAACCGGCTAGGGCTGACATTATATTTTTAATCTTTTTAGAAGTTTAATTTTGTTTTTTTATATCTACCATGTCTTTCCTTAACATGCTCCTGCATTTTTTTTAATCTTTGAAACATCTGGAGTATATTTGTAATTGGTGTTTTAATGTTCATGTGCATTCTGTCACCTGTGTCATTCCTGGTTTGTCTCTGTTGGTTGACTCCCCTTCGCCCCCCATTAGATTATAATCTCCTCCGCATGCCTGATGATTTTTTAATTTTACGTTGTTAGGTGCTGGAGTTTTTTATATTCCTTTAAATATGTTGAGCTTTATTCTGGGACATAATTAAGTTACTTGGAAGCAGTTTGATCCTTTCATAGCTTCCTGTTAAGCTTAATGAGGTAGGACTAGAAAAGCCTTTAGTTAGGGCTAATTCCAGATAAGCCTTAGGTAATAACCTTTCTGTATAATCTGCCTGTGCCTGGTCTGGTATGAGGTTTCTCCATTCTGGATGCTGGGAATGAAAGCTATTCTAAGCCCTGTATGAACTCCATGATTGTGTCAAGAATGTCACTTTTAGGTGTTGGTTTGTTTTTAAATCTAAACTCAATCAAAGTTCAAGCACTGCAAGTTCTTGTCAGTTTATTCTGTTAATCTAGGAGAGTTTCCTACCCATCCACCTATGTCTACCTCCCTTCTTTTTAATGATGACTTACATTTAAATTTATTGTTGAAAGTATTACAGATGTCCCTTTGACGTTGACTTTTTGAAGAGCTCAGGCCAGTTGTTTTGTAAAATGTTCCACTTCTGGAATTGATGGCATCATTATGGTGTTTCTAACCTCTTTATTTCCTGTAAACTGGAAGTTAGGACTAGGTGTCTGATTAGAATTGGGTTTTGTATTTTAGGTAGAAATTTCTAAGTTTAATGTCAAATTTATTTGCTTTTCTCTCTGTGTTTTGGGCCTTTTCTATTTTGTTTAAGAAATCTTTAATAAAGATATTCTATATTCTAAAAGTTATAAATAAAGCTTTGTTTTTTTACATTTAAATCTTTAATCCTCATTAAATTTGTGTGTGTGTGTGTGTGTGTGTGTGTGTGTGTGTGTGTGTATGGTGTGATATTGAGATCCAAATTCACCTTTTTTTTAAACATATGGATATGTCCGACTGTCCACACCCCATTAATGAATGGTTTGTCTATTCCTGGTTGACCTACAGTTTCATTTCTCTCATATACGTTTCTATATATGTTTGGGTTTTGTTTCACGGGCTCTCTATTCCATTGGTTTATTGTTTATCCTACTGCCAATACCAAACATCTACATTTCTGTAGCTTTATAGAAAGTATTTACACAAGTCCCCCACCTGTTTCATTAGGAATGCCTTTACCTTTTATTCTGTGCAGTTGTGGAACCAACTTCTCAGGTTTTCCAAAGAATTCTGTTGGGACTAATTACCTTTGCATTCAAATAGTTGATCATTTTGTGGGGGGTAAATCTTCATAATATTGAATTTTGAATTTTCCTGTTCATAAAGATAGCATATCCTTCCATTTAGTTATTTAAATTCTTAGAATTTCCTTTATAAAGCTTTTGAACCTTCTTTGTTAAATTTACGCCTGGTTTCCTTATCGTAATGTTCTATTATAAATAGTATAATTTAAAAATATGATTTTCTCTTTCCTGACCTATGAAGTTACATATATATTTTGTAACTTTTTATTTTGAGATAATTTTAGATTTTCGAAAGGGTTAAAAAAATAAAAATGTGTGTAACATCCTGTGCAGGGGCCATGCTAATCATATTTATAGCATTCCAATTTTAGTATTTGTGCTGCTGAAGTGAGTGATATTTTTAATTACTGTTCTTACATCCATCCATTTTACTAAATTTAAAATCTGTAAGGTTTTATGTGAGCGATAATATCTGCAAATAATATTTTTTTCTTCGTTATTTTAAAATTTATTAAAAAATATGTATACATACACAGTGTAAAAATATTAGGGAAAACAAGTCTACTTTTAAGGTCTACCCCGACTCCGTCATTGCAGAGCTGGGAGGATGTCTGCAAATGTTTTATTCTAGCCTAGTCTTTCTCTGAAGGTGAGCCCTTCTAATCACCTGGCTGTATGTGAAGATTTTATATTTTTTAAGTTTTTTAAAAATATGTTTTGATTGTAGAGAGAGGAAGGGAGAGGGAGAGAGAGAGAAAAAACATCAGTGTGAGAGAGAAACATTGATTGGTTGCTTCCCGAATGCACCTGCAATGTAGGTATGTGCCCTGACTGGGAATTGAACTGGTGACCTGTTGGAGCACAGGATGATGCTCAGCCAACTGAGCCACACTGGCCAGGGCTTATGTGAAGATTTTAGATTCAGCTTCCCAACTCTTTTTCAGGCCCCAAACCTAGTCTTCATCAGCATCCCTCCTCACTGTTGGCCTGAGGCTTTTAGCCCCCAACCTCCACTACATAACTCTTAGCCATTAATAGAGAAAATGGTAATGACGTTTCATAAGAAACTATCACCCCCACCTGGCTGGTGTGGCTCAGTGGTTGAGCATCGACCCAGGAACTAAGAGGTTGCGGGTTCAATTCCTGATCAGGGACATGCCCAAGTTATGGGCTCCATCCCCAGGGTGGGCTGTGCAGGAGGCAGCCAATTGATGATTCTCATGGATGTTTCTATCTCTCTGTCCCTCTCCCTTTCTCTCTCTCTCTCTCTAAAAATCAATAAAAATCTATTTAAAAAGGAACTATCACCCTGAATAGAGAAAGATAAACATTGTCCATACAGAACTCTAAAATGTGGCCTTAAAGAATGAGCAAGGGAGAAATAATGGTTGAATATGATAGTAGTGAGAAGAAATAACTTACTGATTTCTGAAACTTGAATTCAGTAGGTTTAGCGGGAAAAAAAAGTAGTAAAAATTTCTGAACCTAGCATTTTAAGGAAAAATTGTCCTTAATTGCAAAAGCTGACATTTTAGGTATGAAAAACTGTTGTTTTAACAAGAGATGTATGTATGGAAACAAAGTTCTGTTAACAGGAAGTGATTTTAATGGCGATGGCCCCTAACCACAGTGTCCATCAGGCACCCTTGACTTACAGGGTAGTCTGGTGCTCTGTTACTACTATTAACATCTAGGTTAAAGCAACCATGTGATTTTGAAATTAAAAATGCTCACTCATTATAACTTGCTGCAAGGTTTCAGGTTGATCTCTTTAAAAATGTTTTAAAAATTGATTTTAGAGATGAAGGGATCGAACCTGCAACCTGGGCATGTGCCCTGACCAGGAATCGCACCATGAACTAGTTCATAAGTTGACGCTCGACCACGGAAACATGCCGGCTGGGCTGGGTTAATCTCGTTACTAGTTGAAATTTGAAGGATTTTGGTCTGAACTATTAAAGGCTCAAAGCAGAGAAACTTTAAGTTTATACTCACACAAATGTTTTTTAATAAATTTGTTGCTTTTTAGTTACTGAAATATATTTCCTATCTGTTTTCCACTGATCATAAAAATTTTTAATCTCAAGTTTGACGTTTCTTACCCATCTAGACTGAGTCACAAAGAATGCATAATAGCTAGTAAAATCGAAATCACAGAGGCCTTTACCTTTCAGTGGCTGTTGCTATGAAACTCTGTTTTGATGGGAAATTTTAGAGAAGCTTGTGCTTCCTGTTATTAAACGATAGAATATGGAGATCCCCTTAATTTTCAAAAAAAATTTCTTTTTTTAAGCAGGTAATCTCAATTCTCGCTACTGGGGCAATCTTTATTCTTACCGATCTTACTCCACAGTGGACTGCTGATTAGGGTTAATTTTGTTTGCCTCCTCTCTTAGTCCTTGTGTATCGAATGGGCAGATGGGCAGGGGTTTTGAGGGGTGTTTTATGTGCAATTAAAAAGTTGTATTGCTATTATTTTATTTTGCTTAGGACACTGGGAAGCTTGGGACACCTAAAGTATGGCAAATATGGCAATGCACTAGCAAGAGAGCTTGTATAAAAAGAGAACTTAGGAAAAGTGTGGCTTTGTTGTTGTGGATCTAGAATAAGACCACACTCACCTGTGGTTCTTGAAAAAGAGAAAAGTTTTGTTTTGTTTTGTTTCTCCAAGGGCAGCTTGGTCTGGTGGGCAGAGCTTGAGATTCTGAGTCAGAAAACGTGAGTCAGGAGCAGGGGCAAGATGGAAAGAAGAACAATGTGATGGTGTGACTGAAGAGAGGACAGAAGAGTGGTGAGCGTCGGAAGGGAGGATGAAATTAGGGAAGGGCGTGCACTGAGTGCAAAGCTGAGAAGCATGGATTTGCTTTTTCAGGTGGCAGGAAAGTAGAACATATTCCCGGTTAAAGATGTGGGTGGCACTGGGGAGCTGAGAAAAGTTGCTCTTGGGGTTGTATACAGGCTCTTCCCCAAGGGCCAGCCCTCAGTTCCTCAGATGGCATTGCCTCCCATTCGTTCACTATCTCTGGATAGCCCCCAATCCAGATTCCCATGAAAGCCGGCTTCCCAGGGGAGACAATGTGGAAGCCGAGACCTTGTGCATTGGTGGCCACGTTGCTGCAGAACTAGAATGTGGAATGGGCACCACAACAATAAACAACTTTAATGTTTTGCTATCTTTGCTACATAATCACTCATTTGGCATTATTGAAAGGAACTAGAGGCCTGTTGCACTAAGAGATTCATGCAATAGGCCTTCTCTTCTCCTGGCTGCCGGCACCGGTTTTCCTCTGGCACCCGGGACCCAGGCCTTCGCTCCAGCCGGAGTCGCCCTCCGTCCTCTGTCTTTGCGGTCCTGGCTCACCTTCAGTTTTTGCTCTGCCGCTTGGAGCCTATGTATGCAAATTAACCACCATCTTTCTTGGCTGTTAATTTGCGTACTATGCTGATTAGCCAATGGGAGGTGTTGCGAAGGTACCTCTGGCTCACCTTCAGTCTTCGCTCGGCCGCCTGGAGCCTACATATGCAAATTAACCAATGGGAGGCGTAGCGAAGGTACGGTTAATTATCCTGTTTGTCTATTATTAGATAGGATGCAAATAACTTGGTCATGGATGGACATGCTTTTAGGAAAACTCTGACATGGCGTAGGGTCAGAATGAAGACTGGCTTGTTGGCGGTGCTCCCCTTATCTGCGTTGTAGGAAGTGTGGCGAGGCCTGGTCTCTGGTCCTGAGAATAGGCCCTTGTGTGGCACGTGGGAGTAGAAAACTGGTCTCTCAAATTCTGCAAACTC